>NC_045700.1:9979052-10302111 GCF_009834535.1 Camelus ferus
GAAAAGTAAAAAGAGAATTGGAAAGTTCAAGCCATTTACATTTAAAGCAATTACCATGAGGAAGGACTTACTTCTGCCATTTCGCTGTTTTCAGTATATCTTATATGCTTTTTGCCCTTCATTTCCTCCACTACCGCCTTCTTTTGTGTTTAGTTGATTATTTGCATGAACCATTTTGATTCCTTTCTGATTTACTTTTTTCGCACATCTTCTTTAGATATTTTCTTTGTGATTACCATGGAGATTACATTTAATATCCTAAATTTACAACAATCTGTTTGTAATTGATACCAACTTAACTTCAATGGCATATAACACCTCTGCTCCTACACAGCTCCATCCTACCCCTCCTTTACGTTGTTATTGCCACAGATTACATACTTATATACTGGGTGCCAAATAACATTGATCTATAGCCACCTTTATACATTTGTTTTTTAAATCCTATAGGAAATGAAAAATGGAGTTCCAAACCAAAATTACAATCATACTTGCTTTTGTATTTGCCCATGTATTTACCCTTACCAGAGGCCTTTATTCCTTCAAATGGCTTTGAGTTACTGTCTAGCACCTACTCATTTTATTTTGATTTTACTTATTTATCTTACCTTTTTTCAAAAAAAAATGGATGTACTGGGGATTGAACACAGGACCTGGTGCATGCTAGGCATGCGCTCTGCTACCGAGCTATACCCACCCCCTAGCACCTTTGCATTTTAAGCTGAAGACTTCCTTTTAGCATTTCTTGTAAGGAAGTTCTCCTGTTAATGAACACCTCAGCTTTTGTTTATCTGGGAATATCTTAATTTCTTCCTCATTTTTGCAGGACAGTTTTGCCAGATATAGAATTCTTGGTTAACAGTTTTTTGCAGTACATTAAGTATGTAACCCCACTGTCTTCCAGCTTCCATGGTTTCTGGTGAAAACTTGCTTCTCCAGAATCAGCCCAATGTGAACCTCGTGGCCATCAGCAGGTCCTCCATGGCCCAGAGGCCACCACTGAGTCACTTCAGGTTGTCAGGACTCTGTTGTCCATGAGAGAGTGCCAAGAATATTGAGGAACATTCCACATGGAACCAACCAGGGCAGACCTCAGTGGAGGTGGGGGGACGGAGAACCAGCACAGTGAAAGGTGCGTCCGGACATTCCTCATACCCTGATGCTCACAGACCCGGTACGATATTTCACACGACTCCCAACACAGGAACACGAACAGGACTGCTGGAAGCTGAGATGATGGCCTGGGCATCGCTCATCCTGGTCACGTGCCCTGAAGGCTAATATGCTGTTCACATATATTGCCAGACTTTTTGTTCTGTTATTGATCTATTTATAATATTTACACCAACACTGCACCATCTTGATTTCGCTGTATTATAAACTTAAAGTCATGAGATGTAAGTCCTCCAACTTGGTTCTTCTTTTTCTAAGTTGTTTTTGCGTAGTCTAGGTCCTGTGAACTTCCATAAGAATTTTAGAATCACACTGTTAATTTCTCCATAGAAGTCTGCTTGGATTTTGATTGGAATCATGTTGAATCCATAGACCAATCTGGGGAGAACTAGCATCTTAACAACAGTGAGTCCTCTGATCAATGAGCATGGATTAGTTCTCCCTTTGAATCTTCATTAATTTTCTTAGCAATGCTTTGTATTTTTTAGTATCCAGGTTTTGCACATCTTTTATCAGATTTGTTGCTACCTAATTTTTTGATACAATTGTAAATAGTATTATTACTTTAACTCCCATTTCCACTTTTTGTTTGTACTATATAAAAATACAATGATTTCTCTATTAATCTTGCACACTGAAACCTTAATAAATTCACTTATTAGTTCTAGTAGCTTTTTAAAAATAGATTCCCAAAAGATTTTTTTTTTACTTTGATGACCATGTTGTCTGTGGATAAATATTTCTTGCTTCTATTCTGAATACTCCCAGTACAACGTTGAATAAAAGTGGTGAGAGTAGACAGTCCCGTGATTGTATGGGGAAAGTATTTCAGTCTTTCACCAGTAAGTGACTTATCTGTAGATATTTCATAGATATCTTTTATCAGGTTGAGAAAGCTTCCTTTTTTCCCTAGTTTGTTGAGAATTTTTTTCATGATCGATGTTGAATTTTGTCAAAGACTTTTATTGATTCTATTGAGCTGATCATATAACTTCTTTAGTCGATTGCCCATGGTCAATTACATTGACTGGTTTTCATTCCAGGATAAATCCTACTTAGTTATTAGGTAGTATCCTTTTATTTTATTTTTTTAATTTTATTTTACTGAGTTATAGTCAGTTTACAATGTTGTGTCAATTTCCAGTGTAGAGCACAAGTTCTCAGTTATACATGAACATACATATATTCATTGTCACATTCTTTTTCGCTGTGAGCTACCACAAGATCTTGTATATATTTCCCTGTGCTATACAGTATAATCTTGTTTATCTATTCTGTATATGCCTGTCAGTATCTACAAATTTCGAACTCCCAGACTGTCCATTCCCACCCCTCTACACCCTGGCAACCACAAGTTTGTATTCTATGTCCATGAGTCCATTTCTGTTTTGTATTTATGTTCATTTGTCTTTTTCTTTTCTTTCTTTTTTTTTTGATTCCACATATGAGCGATCTCATATGGTATTTTTCTTTCTCTTTCTGGCTTACTTCACTTAGAATGACATTCCATATGACCCAGTAATCTCACTCCTGGGCATATATCCAGAAGGAACCCTACTTCAAAAAGACACCTGCACCCCAATGTTCATAGCAGACTATTTGCAATAGCCAAGACATGGAAACAGCCTAAATGTCCATTGACAGATGACTGGATAAAGAAGATGTGGTACATTTATACAATGGAATACTATTCAGCCATAAAAATGACAACATAACACCATTTGCAGCAACATGTAGTGTCCTTTTAAATGTGTTATTGGATTCAATTTGCTAAACTTTTGTTAAGAATTTTTGCATCTATGTTCATAAAAGATATCGGTCTGCAGTTTTCTTTTTTAGTTGTTAAGTCTTTGTCTAGTTTTAATAACAGGGAAGTGCTGGTTTTGTAGAATAAGTTGGGGAGTATTCCGTCTTCCATTTATTGCAAAACATTGCATAAAATGGGTATTATGCTTCCTTAAAGGTTATTTAAAATTTTTCAGAGACAACATCTGGGCCTGGAGTTTTCTTTGTGGGAAGATATTCATGTGCAAATGCTATTTCTTTTATAGACATATGACTACTCAGGTTACCTATCTCCTTTAAAAAATGTGTTTTTTTGCTTAAGTCTAGTCAGTTTACAATGTTGTATCCATTTCTGGTGCACAGCATATAATATTTCAGTCATACACGTACATACATATATTCCTTTTCATATTCTTTTTCATTATAGGTTACTACAAGATATTGAATATAGTTCTCTGTGCTGTACAGTAGAAATCTGTTGTTTATCTATTCCATATATAGTAGTCAGTATCTACAAACCTCAATCTTCCAATTTATCCCTCCCTATCCCCTTTCCTCCCCACTCCCCACCCCTGCCCCTGGTAACCATAGTTCGTTTTCTATGTCTGTGGGTCTGTTTCTGTTTTGTAAATAAGTTCATTTGTGTATCTATTTCTTCTTGAATGAGCTTCAGTAGCTTGTGTCTTTCAAAGAATTGGTCCATTTCTTCTAAATTGTCATAACATTCCCTTATTGTTAAGGTCTATTGATTCTGTTGTGATGTCACCTCCCTAATTCTTGGTATTAATAATTTGTGACTTGTCTTTTTCTCCTTGATTTTACTCATTAGAGATTTATCAGTGTTATTTGGTCTTCTCAAAGCATCATCTTCTGGTTACTTTTGTTTTCTATATTATTTTTTAGTTTTCTTTTTAATTGATTTCTGTTCTTTTGCTTATTTTGGATTCAGTTACTTTCTCCTTTTCCTCTTTTTTGGAAGGTGTAATCTGGAGTCATTGATTTGAGACCTCCTTTTCTAATATAAGCATTAAGTGCTGTAAGTTTTCCTCTGTTTACTAATTTAGCTGCAGCCAGCAAGTTTTGAGATTTTGTGCTTTTTTTTTTCATTCAATTCAAAACACTTTTTAATTTCCCTTTTGATTTCTTTTTTCACCAGTAAGTCATATAGAAGTGGGTTCTTTCCTTCTTAAATACTTGGGAAGTTTGCCAGACATCTTTCTGTCATTGATTTCTAGCTGAATTCCATTATAGTCACACAATATACTTCGTATGATTTGACTCTCTTAAAATTCATTAAGACTTGTCTAATGGTCAGGATCCTGGTAAATTTTCAGTGTGTACTAGAAAATAATATGTATTCTAGCATTACTGGGTGAAGGGTTTTATGAATGTCAGTTAGGTCGTACATGGTGTTGTTCAAGGTGTCTATATCCATCCAGATTTTCTGTAGACTTGCTCATTATTGAGAGAGGAGTTGTTTTGTGTTGGTGTCAGCCCTTTGATAGTGATGCTGTCAGCCAGGAATGCCTGAGGACCCTCACCTGGGCCCGTCCTATTTGTGGTGAGCCCCCACAGACATTACCCCACCACCACCAGGGCCAGTGCGGTGGCTGGACAGGCCTTGTGGTTCTTACTATGCCTGCAAGGTGCACCTCAGCAACCACTAGCAGGGAACTTCGCAAAAACAAGGTTTACTGCTCACAGGTCTTGGAGGGTACGTGGCACCCAGGGCCACCAGAGATGCAGGGAAAGAGGGAGAGAAAGAGAGAGAACAGGACCTGGGGTTCTGCCTTTACTGGGGTTAAGAGTGTGGTGCCTAAGGTTTCATGGGTTCACTATTGGTGAATTTAAACGTGAGAGCAGGAACTAAAGTGTGAGAAGGGAAAAGCAGTGTCACTCAGGAGTCAGTTATCTACATCACCCAGGGCTTTCTTAAAGGGGAACGTCATGGGTGGGGCGGCCTGGTTCTTTATCTGGTGTAGCTGGCAATGTGTCTTTGAAATGGATGCTTTGGCAGTGAAAAGCTTAATGTCAGGCACTTACATTATGATTAAAAAAAGCAAGCTGTCAGGCACTTATACTACACGAGGTAGTGAAATCCCTGACTTTAACTGAGATTTATATACTTCTCCTCGCACCCCTGTTAATTTTGGCTCCCAGTGTTCTGAAGCTCTGTGGCTTAGTTCATAGCTGTTTAAGATCATTATGTCTTCTTGGTGAATTTACTCTTTATCATAATGCGTGTTCGGTCCTCCCTCCTGGTAGTTTCCTTGTTCTGACTTCAGTGGTTTTTGTTTTATTGAGGTGAAATCCACATAGTATAAAATTAACCATTTTTTAAAGGTACAGTTCACTGGAATTTAGTACCTTTGCAATGTTATGCAATCATCAAATCTATTTAGTTCCACCATTTTCATCATCCCCAAAGGAGATCTTATATCCATTAGCACATCCCCCCAACTTCCAGCTCCTGGCAACACTAATCTGCTTTCTGTCCTATGGACTTACCTGCACTGGATCTTTCATATGAATGGAATCATACAACATATGACTTTTTGTGTCTGGTTTCTTTCACACAGCATGATGTTTTCAAGGCTTATTGTTGCTGCAACACGTACTTTATTCCTTTCAGTGGGTGAATACTATTCCATTGTACAGATACACCGTGTTTTGTTTATCCATCCATCCTCTGATGAACAACTGGGCTGTTTCTACCTTTTGGCTATTTTGACTGTTACTACTATGAAGCCAAGTTTATTTTTGGTGCCTCCCCATCTCTGATTGTTTTTCCTTTCTGGCCCTCAGGATCCTCAGCTGCTTCAAAGACTGTCCTCCACCACCCTGATCATGTCTGCTCTCCCTTCACAAGGCACCAGGCTTCCGAGTGGTCTGATCCCCTAAACACACACACACACACACACACACACACACACACACACACACACACAGGGAAAGGCTTAGTCCTCCAGGGGAGTGGCTCTCCTGTGGCACATGAAGCCCATACGCCCCAGGAAATAACAGATGAACGAGGATGCTTGTTAAGTCAAGTAAATCTCTAACTTTTGATTGCCTTTTAAGCAATATGACAACAGACTGAAAATTATACACATTTCTGGTAGCAGCTATTTTGCTCCCTTTGGGGCTCAAATTTATAAACTCTGTTTTTCAAAGCCTTTTCTATTCTTCCATTTCCAAACCTTGCTTTAGGCTCCCCCAAATCTGCACCAAGTGGCAGTGGAATCCTTGTACAATTTGGTGTCAATGACCTTGATCTTCCTAAGGTGCCCAGGTTTACCCACCATTGTTTATCCACTGTCAGTGAAAATTTCAACAAAGTAAAGGGAAAATGTATTTCAATATTATCTAAACAGCTTTAACCTCCCATATGTCCAGGTTCCCTGAACGAAACTTTGAAACCTCTAGGTTGAAGTCAGAGACTGAATTATCCTCTTAATATCTTCCTAGCATGTCTCTTAGGCTCCTATGGGCTGGGCCCCCCAGCAAAAGTGCAGTAAGTGAACGCTGGTTGGCATCTTTGTGATGCAAGTTTGCAAGTTTTAGGGACAAGCACGTGAATGAAGGCTCTGGTCTTTGGGAAGTTAATGTCAAGAGCTCAGGACCCTAAGCCAAAGACACTACAAGCAAAGAAAACTATAGACAAATATCCCTTATGAATAGTGATACAAAAATTTTCAACAAAATACCAACAAACTGAATTCAGCAGCATATTGAAAGGATTATACACTATGACCAAGTGGGATTGATTCCTGGATGTGAGATTCAACATACAAAAATCAATTAATGTAATATACCACATTAACAAAATGAAAGAAGATGAAAACACATGTTCGTCTCCATTGATGCAGAAAAAGCATCTGATGAAACTCAATGCCCTTGCCTAAAAACACTCCACAAAGTAGGAATAGAAGGAAACTGACTCGACAGGATAAAGGCCATGGATGTAAAACCTGTAGCTAACAGCATCCTCAGAGGGGAGAGACTGAAAGCTTTCTGCCTCAGTTCAGGTTGCAATAACAAATGATCATAAACCAGGTGGCTTCAACAACAAATATTTGTTTCTTACAGTTCTGGAGGCTGTGAGGCTGGGATCAGCATTCCAGCCCGGTCGGGTGCTGGGTGAGGGCCCTCTTCCTGGCTTTGTCCTCACATGGCCTTTCCTTGGTGATTGGTGCAGGTATCTTCTTTGTATCAGGTCATTTTTCCCATCACGGAGGCCCCACTCTCATGATTTCGTCTAAACCTAATCACATCCCAAGGGCCCCACCTCCAAACACCACCACATTGAGGATGAGGGGTCCAGCATATGAATTTTGAGGAGTGACACAAACATTCAGTCCATAGAACTTTTCCTCTAAGATCAGGAAAAAACAAGGATAATATTGGAAGTTCTAGCCGAAGAAATTAGCCACGAAAAAGAAATAAAAGTCATCTAAATTCGAACGGAAGAAGCAAAATTATTTCTGGATGTTTACATGCAAAAGAATGAAGTTGTACACTTACACCAAGCATAAAAATTAAAATGGATCAAAGACATAAACGTAAGAGCTAGAAAGTGTGAAACTCTTAGGAGAAAATATAGGGGGAAATCTTCATGATATTGGATTTGACAATGATTTATTGCATATGACACTGAAAGCACAGGCAACACTAGAAAAAACTAGATAAACTGGACTTCATCAAAATTAAAAACTTTTGTACATCATTGGATATTTTCAGTGTGAAAAGGCATTCCACAGAAGGAGAAAAATATTTGTAAATCATATATCCAATGAGGGATTAAAATCAAGAATATATAAAGAACTCCTAAAATTCAACAACAACAAAAAAACAAACAATTCAATTTAAAAGTGGACAAAGGATTTGACTAGACATTTCTCCAAAGAACATATAACAAGTGCCCGATAAGCACATGAAAATGTACTCAATAGCACTAATCAATAGGGAAATAAAAAGTAAAACTATAATCAGATACCACTTTACACCCATTAGGATGGCTATTATATAAAAAAGAAAAAACTAACAAAAACAAAAAAGTGACTGTTGGCGAGGATGTGGAGAAATTAGAACACTTGTGCACTGCTGATGGAAACATAAAATGATGCGGCTGCCACGGAAAACATTTTGGGGGTCCCTCCAAAAATAACTACACCAGGACTCCACAATTCCACTTGCGGGTTTATACCCCAAGGATCTGAAAGCATTGACTTGATCAGATATTCACACACCCACGTTCACAGCAGCATTAGTCACAATAGCTAAAAGGTGTAGGGGGAGCAGGGATTTGCCACCCCATAATATGTCTCTGGGGCATATTAATTATTTGATTATTTCTAAGAAACAGCAGACATGGGGAAAACACTGAAAATCAAGTAAGAGTTGCCCTTTTATAAGAAACATTGACATTTATAAGGGAACTCTCCATTTGTGAAGGTGTCTCCCTCACTGTACCAGGAAGACAGGACTGACCAAATCTTTAGAAATTCCTATCAATGGAGAAGGTAAGGACTTAAACAAACAACCTTGCCCTTGTTTCCTGGGTTTCCCTAGCAACCTCTCATAACTGACGCTTCCCAACGTCAACATCCACTTTTGCCTTTAGCTGAGGATGGTATTTAAGGTGAGGACTTTGGCCATTTTGGCGAGTGACCCGGTTTTTCTGGGTCTCTCTCATGTCTACCTGCTATTAAGCACTTGTTGGATTTTCTCCTGTTAATGTTTGATGTCAGTTTAATTCTTAGATCAGCCAGAACCTAGAAGGGGAGAGGAAAAGTTCCTCCTCCCTGACAGGTGAAGCAACCTAAGGGTCTCTCGACAGAGGAGTGGGTAAACAAAATGTGGTTTGTGCTAACAATGGGATGAATAATATTCCCCAAAAGGAAGGAAATTCTGACCCATCCAATAGCATGGATGGACCTTGAGGTCATTATGCTGAGTGAAATAAGCCAGTCAGAAAAAGACAAACATTGTGTGATTCTACTGATATGAGGTCCCTTGAGTAGTCAAATTCATAGTGACAGAAAGCTGGGGAGGGGAAAATGGGGAGCCTGCACCTGGACAGGGGGTGCCTGGGGCTGGAGGGCGCTGGTCCAGGCAGGGGAGCTGACCCAGAACCACTCACACAACCGTGGGTCCCCTGCCTCGCTCAGGAGAGCAGTGGTGACTTGACAAGTCAGTCCTCTGGAGGGAGCAAGGCCAAAGGGCAGGGGTGGGGGCAGATGGCTTCTCTGTGGCTCTCAGAGAGACTAGGAAAGGCCCCCTGAAGAGTATACAGAATGTAGGGCTCTGCTGCCTCCCACCCTTGCCCAATGGCTGAAACTGAATCAGAGTTGGGGGGCCTGCCCTGAGGCCTCGACCCCTTTGTGCCCCTGGAGTCCTTCCCAAGGCCCACCCACTGCTCAGTCCAGGGCTCCTGGATGCAGCCAGAGACTTGTGTGTCCCCCAGAGGCCCCCCTCAACCCCACAGCCCTAGACTGGGCTCATCCACTGGCCTCCAGGCCCGCAGACCTGGCCCTGGAGGAGGCTGCTGGCTCAGGGACCTGGGTCAGGCCACGCTGTGCTTTTGGCCTCGGCTTGGGCCTGACGCCCCAGGTGTGAAGGTAGGGTCTTCGTTCTGGACAGCTGAGGGTCAGCTCACTACAGTGGTTTTCCTTAGGACAGTGTCACCTCGTGGCAAACCACCTCACCACCAGCTGGGCCTGCCTTACATTCCTGAAGGGAGCTCTCCTCTTCCTGCAGCCACCTCTTCCTGCCCCAGGGACAGCCACCTTTGCAGCCAGGCCCCGCTCGGGCTGTGGTGAAACTCTCTCGTGCAAGAACATCCGTGGGCACATCCCAGTCCTCAGAGAAAGAGCAATTTGTCCCAAACCACACCCCAGGGGTGTCCCCTGGGGCAGGGGCGGTGGCAGCCCTGACCCTCAGTGGGAGATGAGGCCGCGGGGAGCCTCAGGCAGCTTTTCTCCAGACCTAGTCCCAGCTAGCCTCCGGCCTGGCCTGCTCTGGACACTTCTCACCTATGGGCTGGGCCAGTCTCAGCTCTTCCCCCGGAAGGTGACCACAGAGCTGTTTCTGCATCACTGCCAGCCAGGCCCCCTCCCCGCCCCGGCCCTCTCCGCCAGCTCAGGTTAGAGGATGCCCGACTTAGGGCACCCAGGCCTGCCTGCACAACCCTGCAGGCCCCCTCTGTGCACCTGCAAATACAGAGCCGAAGCCTGGGGCAGCGGCCGGCCCGCAAGTTCCCCTTTGGGTCTGTGGCCAGAGGGGAGGAAAGAAACCTTGTCTCGCAGTCTTCCCTAGTTCCCACCATCAGTGAGGACCAGACAGAGGGCGGCTCGGTGTCCCACTCTGCACCCCTGGGTGTCTGAGGTGGAGAGGCAAACAGCCTTTCAAGCCCCCCTGCTCCTGTGTCCCAGTCACAGAGAGGGACACAACCACTGGAATAACCCAGCAGCCACCCGAGGGAGACCCTCCCTGCGGTTTCTGCACAGTGGTCCCCAAACCTGACTTTCCACTCACCGCAGGGAATGACCCCGAGCCTCCTCTGCACCCCCAGGCACAGGACATCCTGGATTTGGGGCTCAGGTTCTGATGCCTGGGAACCTCTGTTTGCTGTGCATTCTGCGGTGTGATGTCCGCTGGGTCACTGTTCCGAGGTTTGAGTGAATGAGTGGCGGGGAGATTTGGCGTTACTGGTGGGGACATATGAAGTCCTTGCACAGAATAGCCTGGCACCTGGGAGATGCTCAGTCACTCCTTATTGCTCGCCCACCCCAGGACTGGCTGCACATGGGGACGGAAAAGCACAGCTCCACCCGCCTGCCTTTCGGGTCAAACAGAAGGGGCTTCACCCTCAACAGGGTGGGAACCCAGGAACCCCGCAGGAACACCATGTGTGTCTGAGACAGCAGACCATTCAGGTGTCAGGGGCTCCTCAGCTTCTCTAGGGACGTGGCTTTACCCCCTACCCCAGAATCCTGGGGGCGGATGTGCCCTGCCGAATGGAGACACCCGGAGGCCCCGGGTTCCCTCCGCCACCCGACTCCAGCTCGGGGCAGGCAGGGCAAGGTCACACCTGGCTTCCTTTGCTCCAGGACAAGCCCTTTTCTCAGTTCCCACGTGTCCCCCCTGGGCCTGTGCTAACTGTCGTCTCCAGGGCAAGGAAGGGAGCACAGGACGCGAGGCGGACAGTGGCACAGGGGTGGCTGGCCGCCAGGGACGGTCTCACGTGACGTCGGCGCGCGGGGACTGGTCACTTGTCGGGACCTCTTCAGGACAAGGCGGGGGCTCCAGTAGCTGCTGGGCGGGGGTGGAGGGCGCGGGGCTGCCCCTCCGGTGCTTACAGCGCTCGGGTCCCTCCTGCCGGCCGGTTGTGCCCTAAACAGAAGCCCGAGGTCTGTCTCTGGTGAGCGCAGAGAGGCACTCCGGGAGCCCAGCCCGCAGGCGACCGCACACCTGAGTGGGACGGCGGGAGATGAGGCGAGGAAGCGGCCCCACCCCGGGAGGGTCAGCCCTCCGCCCACCGTGCGCGCTGCGCTCTGCTCGCGCCCGCGGCGCACCGGCTGGTCGTAGTCACTGCGGAGGTATATTTGGGCAGTTTCAGGGTCGCAAATGCCTGTCCTTGAAGGGAGAATTTGATGTTCTGAAACAATTAGAAATCATTTGGAGCCAAGTCCAGGGAGCAAAGGATGGATGCAGCTGTAAAAAACTGGAGCTGACAAAAACAGATGCGGGTTTTACTTGGGCCTGGGGAGAAGCGAGGGAGAAGGCGCTCCAACACTGAGCAGAATCCAGGAGGAGGCTCCAGAGTCTGCGGAGGCAGGACTGTCGCCCTTGTGGTCGGCACGGCCTCGGGACCACTCTGGAGTCATTGTTGGTGCGGAAGCTTCATGAAGGCAGGATCATTGTGGGGTCGCCGCTGTATCCAGAGCGCCTAGGAGAGAGCCTGGCGCATAGGAGGTGCTCAGTAAATAGTTGTTGAATGAACTGAGGAGCACACAACTGGAGATGTCTGGAAGAATGCAACCAGTATGAGTCTGTTTACGTGAAGTTCAAAAGCAGGCAAAACCAAACTCTGCTGTTTAGGGATGCTGGACCATGTTACCTTTGGGGTATGGAGGGGGGAGGTGGGAAGGGACCTGGATAAGGGTGCAGACATCCTTCTTCTTGACCTGGGGGGTGGTTATAGGAGCATTTGTTTAATAATAAGATGCTAAGCTGTGCACGCATGCTTGTGGACTTCTTGGTATGTGTGATCTATTTCATAATAAAGAGTTTTTAAAGTCATTTTTTGTTTACAAAGATTAAGCCTTGTGACCCACAAGTCACGTATCACCTGCTGAAGAGAGTGTGGCAAGTGACCAGAGTGACTAGGCCTGTCTGCAGACCTGGGTGGCTCTCCTCGCGGGAAGGAAGCTCACAGGCTCCATGGAAACCTGAAGCCTTGGGATCTTGGGAAAGGAAGCGAGAGTGTGGGGAGGGATGCACAGGACGCGCCCAGGCAGCCCTGGGTGGTAGAGAGAAGAATCGGGGGCTAGAAGGATGACTCCCTAGGACTGGGCTGCAAAACCAAGCGTGCAGCTCCTGGAGCTCGTGATCTGACCCGGTGCCTGGAGGTCAGTGAAATCCTACCGTGTCCGGGACAACCCGGTCTTGGGAGTGCTCCCTGTCTGGAGAGAAGGAATCAGAATTGATCTTCTCTCTTTCTAAAGGTGAATAAACTCTACCTGGGCACGTCTGGGCCAACATCCAATTCCATAACATTCTCACTGATTTTCCGGCGGGCCTCACTTACACCACACAGGGGCTGCTCTCCTGCAAACTGGAAGTGACCTTCGAAGAGAAAGCTTTCCTTCTGGCGGGACCCGTCATGTCTTCTTGGTGCAGCAGCGCCTCCATGTGGTCATTAAGGACATCACAGCCCAGCAAGAATTTTCCCTGGTTGGGACCCTCTGCCCGAAGCTGCCAGACAGTCCTGGCATAGCCCCCTAGGCTTGTCTGAGCTTGGGCTCTGCTCCCAGCAACAGCCACTGTGGCTGCTGAGAGGGGGTCTGTACAGGGCCAGATACACACCCCCACTTCCAGGCTCTGCAGTGAGACTCAATGTTTGGCATGATGGGGTGGAAAGGGATCTGCTGCCTTTAAAAAGCATAACCCAAGCCCGATCCTCAGATACTTTTTCTGATCTGGGGCCCTGCATCCAGCTCTCAGGAGCAGGGACGGGCTCAGGTGGAAAATGTAATGAGGTCCTTACTCTCCTGGTGGTATGATTGCAGGGTGGGCACTTGTATGAACCTGGAGTAACTCTGTGCTCCAGACACCCCACTCACTTCACTGTAAACCCCTGCTGACTCAAAATAACATCTCAAAATTGCGTACACTCAACTCTCAGGAGAACCGCAAAGCAGGTTTGCTTTGCGTGGGTTCCAAAGAGGCAGGGGCTTTCCACCCGGTCCCAGAAAGGGAAGCGGGCAGCTGTTGGATGATGCAAGTGTCAGGGCAGAAAGAGGCGTTTCAGAGACAAGCCCAGCAAGACTTGACTGATGGCCCACTGGAGGGGAAAGAGGAATCCAGGGGAGGTAAACAATTCACTGAGATCAGGACCACTGAGCAGCAGCGACTTGGGCAAGTGTGGCAGAGGGAGGCTTTGACAGAACACTTTATACTTTTTTCAACATTTTTTATTGATTTATAATAATTTTACAATGTTGTGTCAAATTCCAGTATAGAGCACAATTTTTCAGTTATACATGAACATATATATATTCATTGTCACATTTTTTTCTCTGTGAGCTACCGTAAGATCTTGTGTATATTTCCCTGTGCTATACAGTATAATCTTGTTTATCTATTCTACATTTTGAACTCCCAGTCTGTCCCCTCCCACCCCCCGCCCCCTTGGCAACCACAAGGTTGTATGACAGAACACTTTGAATTTGGCTTAAGACATGCTGAGTCTGAGATGCGTGTGTAATATCCAAATGGAGGCAGGAGGGGGTCCAGGCAGAGACCTGGGCTGTTGGGACTTGGAGGCATCAGCACCCTGAGGGATCCTAGCACTAACTCATATAACCTCCTCCATGAGGGAGGTCTCACCCCCATTTACAAGACAAGGCAGAGGGGCTGACCGACAGTGTTCCAAAAGGGTCTACTTATACATCATCATAATTCAATATGAAAACATGTAAAATAGTTGACTTAAAGTGTTGTGTTCTTTAATATTCTAGACTGAGAACTTTGTATGCCTTCAGGCCTTCCTTAAGCAAGCATTTCTTGAGCTTTTACGCCGCCCAGGGCTGCAGACAGCACGGCCCTGTGAGAGGAGACTGCAGCTGCCCAAGTAGAACCACCTTCTCTCCCCGCTCTCCACTCCCAATGCCTCCTTCAGCCTAAGGTTCCCAGCAGTTAGTCCAGAGCTGGGGCTTCCAACCTGAGGATTCCTAGGAGGTCAGCAAGCAGGTGGAATTGTGTGCAGAACTGCCTACGTGTCCAGACTTGCAAGAGAGTTCCTAAGATTAGATTAAGAACCAGTCGCATTTTTCATGATAGCTAAGATATGGAAACAATCTAAATGTCAACAGATGAACAGATAAAGATGTGGTGTACACACCACACACACACACACACACACACACACACACACAATGGAATCTTATTCAACCTTGAGAGAAGAGGAAATCTTGCCATTTGCAACAACATGGATGGATCTTGAGGGCATTGGGCTAAGTGAAATAAGTTAGAGAATGAATAAATACTATATGGTATCACTCATATGTGGGATCTAAAAAAGCTGAACTCAGAAACAGAGTAGAATGGTGGTTGCCAGGGGCTAGGGGTGAGGGAAATGGGGAGAGGTTGTTAAAAAAAAAGGTACAAACTTTCAGATATAAGAAGAATAAGTTCTGAGGAGCTAAGGTAAAACAGGTGATTCTTCAATATGTTGAAATAGATTTTTTGTACAGAGAAAAAAAAAGACCAACCAGTGGCAAATCACATGGAAGAGAAGCAGGCTATCCCAGGACCTCTGGGGCTCTGAATGGTGGCAGAAGTATGTAGGTTTATTTTGAGAAGGCTTTGCTTGAAATAAACTTCTGTGGAAATTATGGATCCAGGGAGTAAGAGCCTCAGGGATTCAGCAGGAAACTCCCTTGTAGGGGAAGTCCACTGAGGGCGGGCAGGGGGATGGTGTCCTGGAAGCCCAGACCTGAATCCCTGCCCCTGGCCCGTGGCCTGAGGGCAAATCCTTCCCCTCGCTGGACCTGTTTCCTCGTCTGTGCACTGAGGAGCTGGGACCCAGTCATCCTGAAAATCTATTTCTACTCCAACATCCTAATTTCCTGGCTTGAGAGCTGGAGCTAGCCCTTATCTTTGCATCGTGCAACCGATGCGTGCTGGTGCGACCCCACTCTGGTGAGAAGGCCTGCTTTGCGCCCCCCAGGGCTCTCCCGCGGGGGAGAGGTTTGGAATCTAAGCACAGGTGGTTGAGTGCCTGCTGGGACAGATCACCCTAAGCCACCACAGCGCCGCTAAACCAATGCGTTCCTCATTGGGCCTCTGAGCTCCACAGCCACCTTGTCAGCCCCTCCTGCCTCTTCCTGGTGCCCACCACGGAAGCCCCTCCTGGGGGGCGTGCGGGGTTCCTTCTGAGGATGCTGTGGTCGTCGGGTACCCCCTCCCGTCCCTGCGGGCTCCCTGCCCGCGGGGTGAACAGTAGGCAGAGGCCGCGCTGCTCCAGCCGGAGATGGAGCCCAGCTTCCTCCCCTTTACTTCTGCCCGCCCGCCTGCCTTCCTGTCGGTTCAGAGCTCTCCGTGTCCTTCCAATCAGTCGTGAAGTCGGAGCAACTTTGCCTGCTTACCGCCAAAAATCCCTTTTAGGACAGCGTCCGGCACAGGCGCCTGAGCCTGGGCTCGGCCTCTCCCCGCGCTCCTGAAGCGCCAGAGAATAGCTCAGGCTTCTCCTAGCCCCACAGCTGCCTGTCTTCCAGGCAGAGGAGGGAAGGGGGGAGAGGGAAAGATGAGTTTTCTCAGAAGCCCTGCCAACATCCCACAGCGCTGTGCGACTGCCCCGCATGCTGACCTGGCAGCGCTGCCCCTCACTGGGCGACGCGATGCAAACCTGGAGGAGGTTGAGGACGTCTGCCTACCCTCCACCTGATGCTGGCTGCACACTGAATGTGTCATCCAAAGAAACCGAGGCACAAGTTGGTTAAATACAGTTGTCTCTTGAATGACACGGGTTTGAACTGCATGGGTCCATTTATACATGAATTTTTTAAAAAATGTGCTACAGTACTGCATGGTCTGAGGTTGGCTGAGCCCGTGGATACGGAGGGCTGACTCTAAGTGATACGTGGATTTTTCACTGCGCAGAGAGCAGGCACCCCACCCTCCACGTTGTTTGAGGATCAACTATAATTATTCAGGATCTCATGGGCGTTAAGCAGGAGAGCCGTGTTTCTGCTGTACCGCGCAGCTCCTGGAAATCACCGCTGTGCCTTCCAGGATATGCAGAGTATGACCAATGAGGTTTCCCAACTTCAAAATGTCTCCACGCCCAAATTTACACCATACATGCTAACATGAACACTGTGGACTGGGGTGACTTCTGTTCACTGCTTCTATTTGCCCCTTCACGTTGTACGACAGCAACTCTTACCTAACAATTCTGTTGAGGAGTGAAAAAGGCCAGCATGTAGATATTACACTTCCAAGAAACCGGGACAGCTCGTAAAAAGATGAGTGTTTCACAAAAGCTTTATTTGTGGTCACATCTACAGTTGTCATTTCAGTGTACAAACAACTCACAGTTCAGTGCAGTGCTTCTAATACAAGTCATATAAAACCGTGGAACACATTGAACGAATAGTGCACTTGATATAAAAATAAATTACACTTCAAAAGCTACTGCAAAGCTTTACACATATAAAAAGTAAACACAAATTAGTTAGTGAGGTCCTCGTAACTGTCTATCATTTCCAGATAGGAAGATAAAAAGGGCAAGGGATCTGTGCCAAAACACCTCTCTGATAAACAGAAACTGAATTACTGCCTCCATCAGTGTGATAAAGTGACTTGCGGATCCTCCCTCTTTGAACTGGAAATAATCACAGCGCCACCAACATGTTAACCCAGCAGAGTCTGGCTCAGGGCAAGTCTCCATAATCCAAACAGCTATCCTCATCCTGGAGGCTAACAGGTAGGAAGAGCTTCCAACTTTCTTCTGATCATTCAAGAACCATAGAGTTTAAAATTTAAGAGGAAGAAAGAACAAATAATACAGACTCATATGTCATACATTAAAAGATTCCAGGTTTCTAAGCAACCAAAAGGCTGAGGGCAGCTTAGTTAGTAAATGGTGAGACCTCAGAGCCTGTCAGGTGGGAGACTCACGACCGCATCTCGTCCATTTGTGAGTGAGGACGCCGATGTCTAAACCTGCCAGGTGCCTCCAAGTGACAGACAATCTGCAGAATCGATCTGAATACCCGCCTGACCAGGGAGCCACCTTGAAATCGCCCAAGAGACCGCACTGGCGCACAGCTGAGCCCTTGAGCTCACCTCTGCCCACGCTGTGTCTGTGCCCTGGCAGCCGCAGTGACCAGTGAAGGACCAACCCTCTCTGCTCTTCACAGAAAGCGTCTGCTGACCCCTGCTCTAAGTAAGGTGAGAACTTGGCTTCTCAAGACCCTTACTGGTAAAAAAAATGGGAAAGTGACTGCCAAATAATTCTGCTCTAAGGAAGTTTCTGAAGTGACACCTGAGCCTTCATTCTGGGACTTGTCTAGAGGCACAGTGTCAGCCAGAGCTGAGAAGCACAAGAGAACAAGCAGTCAGGATACAGGGAACACCCCCAGGGCTTCCATCCTTAACTGTCCACACGACACCTGGGACTGTGACACAGTAGAAAAAGGTAAAGACGAAAAGTCAGGAGACTATAAGTAATATTTTTAATAAACTTTTTTTTCTTAAAACATAAACCATGGGAAAGCCACAGATCCTCACAGAGCAATGAAGCAACAGTCAGAGGGCAAAAGAAGCCCCCCACTTTCTCAGCACCCGCCTAAAATCTGCTCAGTCCCAAGTCCTAGCATCCTTGTTCCTCATGAGTCACCAGAGCAAACTCTGGCCCTGGAAAATCTGGAAAGAACCACAGAGCTGAGCCTGTGGCTAAAGCAGCCTTTGGTTATTTCTGCCAAACGGGGTCTGTTATCTCAGCTATAAATCCCCTCCAAGCGGCCTTCTGAGGGAGTAATGCTGACAGCTTTCTAGCTGGAGCACTCAAATAGACCATTGTTCCTGCTCTTTTCAAACATGTTCTCATTACTCCTGACTTAATTAAACGCTGCCGATGTTTCTCCTTGGCTTTCTTGTACTACTGCACGGGAACGTTCTGCAGATACAGAAAACCTTCCTGCCCAACTAGCTGCCATTCTGACAGCTGGTCAGGCTATTCCATCTCCTCCGAGGTGCAGCGCTGTACTGAAGTTCACCAGGTGGCTCAGAGGTACAGGTGGACTTCACAATCTCTGTAATCAGGTACTGTGCCCTGAGGGCCACCAGCCTCTAGTGACACCACAGCTGTCCCTCCTTCCACCCTACTCCCACCTCAGTGTGACCAGCCCGCCTCCTTAAAGGGATCATCTCCAATCTCACTCGCTGCCAGCACGCCTCACTGACTCACACCTGCTCTCCCTCCTCACAGAGACAGACGTTTCCCCTTCCCTATCTGACACGGTCTCAGATGTCCTCAGCCCTGCCCTGCCCTCGCTCCACACTCAGATGAGCTCTGGGGATGGCACCTGTAGCAGATACGAAAGGAAACTTATACTTAACAGGTATCTATTCTGTCATGGCCAAATCATTAAAGTATTAATTTCCATATTTACCACTTCTTGTCGACAAGAGAAAAAGTTTCCTTTTAGCTTGAGATTCAAATGAATTTTAAGAAAGCCTCTATCAATATTCTGACAGGCAAGGATACAGGTACCTGAAGACACAGAAGTTACAGAATATTTTCAGCAACTTAATTCCAAAATCTAGAAAGTGCTCTGCACAACTTCTAACCTTTTACTTCTTGGGTTAGCACTATGCTGAAAATGTGATGTCCAGTCCAACATGTCCTGGGTCAAGTTCCTGGTTCTAGGTGTCACTTACAGCTGTGAGAAAATTTGTTTTACAATTAAGGGTTGGCAAGAGCTCTGCCAATGAAACTCACAAGCTCAGCACAGCGGCTAAGAGGAAGCAGCCAACAAGAAGTGCCAACTTTCTTTCCTTCAGCAAAGCTGTTTTGTGCAAAAGTGGTTTCCAATCTCTACAGCTCCCTGGGAAACAGCACAAGATTACAATTCCTGTGCTTTCTAGTCAGACACTAGGGCGTTTGCCTGAGCACAGGATTATGCTATGGGGAACCCAGTAGTATAGTCCAAACCATGGAGTTTTAAAGATCTTAAAACTGGATGTTCTTTTATGGTGAACAGCATAAATTAACAATTATACACACACCGCAGGCCAGAAAACCAAAACACAAACTCCAGGCGGTACAGTTTAACATCAGTTCTTGTAACAGGGGTTGATAACTTCAGCACGGTTCCCAGATCGCCCTCATTCCCCACACAACTGAGGTATACGCTATGCATTTTAAAGTTTTAAAGCTAAAATAGGGTTTTTCTGGGTGTTGAAATTGCAAGTAATTATTTTTATTCTTTATTTTCTATAATTAGTATGCACTACTTTAACATTCAGAATATTTTACATATACCAAAAGTGAAGAGGAAATTGTAGAAAATTATTTTTAACTAAGTCCTTAACGTAAACTGAGATGGGAGTTCTTCTAACATGTTGTGTTTAGTTTCAGACATGGTAGGTGTTCAAGAAACAGAATCCCCCCAATCCCGATTCCCTATTTCTATTCTGGTACTTTTTTCCCCCTTCGGTTTACGCACTCTAAGTTTGTTCAGCTTATACTAAGAGGAAATGGAGTCCACACCCAAACAGGCACCTAGAAAGGACCGCGCGGCTCCTCCACTCCCTGGGTCTGCAGGGCTCGGGAGGAGTGTGGCTGCTGGACGGGAAATGCCCCAGGGTCTCTCTCACCACCCCCGCCCCTTCCAGACTGAAAAGCTACAGAATGTGTCTGTGGTACATGCAAGTGTGCTTCCTGTGGGAAGGTGGGGCTGGAAAAATTATAGACAGGCAACTGGTTTCTCTGTAGTTCTTTCCAAGGTTTATCTTACCTTAATATAAACTTGGAGTATTAGCTAGTCCAGCAAAAAGTCAGAAGTAGGGGAGACATCTAAAAACCCTCCCTATGCTAAAAACTTCTCTTTAGTAATAGTTAACCGACCTACATAGTGTCCTCATTAATTTCCTAAATCCCTGATTTCCAGGTAATGCAGAGGAAGGTACAATTTCTCTAACAGGCATTCAGATCAAGGACACACCCTGATATCAGAGAGAGAAGTAACATTCAAAAGGCCGCTGGCTACCAGACAGCCCACTTACGGAGGCGCTGTGAACAACATAACCACTAGGTGGAGCCAAGAGCTTGAAGGAAACCACAGGGGAAATAATTCCCTTGTTTCAGGAATTTATAACCTAATAGAAAATAAAAGATCATATACCCTCACTTGGGCAAACGTGTAGTGTAGTTAAACCCTTCCAGCTGGACGGAAATGTAGCTGTTTTTTTTCCACGGAGTTGAAGCCAAATCTAGGTGAGCTTTTTTACCCACAAGTAAAGAAAAAGCTCCGGAACCCAACACGCTGCAGCAGAAATGGGACTCAGGACGGCCTGCTGGGGGTGATGGGCGTCCCAGTCACTGGCGAGGGGCCGGCCACCCCTCACAGCTCGGTCGTCAGCAGACACTTCTGCTTCAAGGTGGTTTCTTCAGCCAAAGTTGGAGCAGAGCTAAAAGGAAGAAAGAATGTGTTATTCACTCTTTTGAAATGAAAAGAAAACCGTTTGCGCTGGGAGCAACAGGCGTTTCTCCATGAGTGCCACATGGAGCATGCCGAGTGAAGAAAATCACCGACCCAAATGAGTATGTAGTAACACTTAATTTAGCAGTGAGCTATTCCACAGAGGGTCATGCTCTAGATAACTGACGCTTATTCCTTCTTGAAATGAAGTCTAAAGATATCAATTTCCCCTACTTCTTTGAATAAAATACACTAGACAGTTAATTTCGTAATGAGTTAGGTTTATTACTAGGAATATCAAGACAGCAACATGCTCAGAAAATACCAGGGGAAGTGGGCTGTCCTGGGCTTCTTTCCATAGACCTGGGTGGTTGTGTCTGAGTTCCTGCACCAGTTGACCTGCTTTGTCAGAGCTACATGGAGAATAAAAAGTATACGGGCTCTGCCTGGGGGCCCAACAGTCTGCTGGAGGTGAAGAGCACGAACAGAGGTGCAAGGATGTAACAACACCTACCTTGGTTTCATAGAAATTCACAACAGTATCAAAATACAAAGGACAGAGTTTAACGTGTCAGGCACTATCAACGAACGTGAAGGAAGCAGCAGTCACTTGCACCACCCTTCCCCACTTCTCCCACACAGACAGACAATGCCAGCTGTTTTTCCTGGTATTTTCCTTCACTGTTCTGGATCTTTGGTTCTCAGAGTACAGTCCCTGGAACTTGATATAAATGCAAATTCTTAGGCCCCACCCCAGACGGACTGACTCAAAAACTCTGAGGAGGCCCAGTAAGCTGTGTTAACAAGCCCTCCAGATAATCACCTGGTACATAGGGCTACTCGCCAAAGCCCTATGGTTCCACAATGACTTCCTGCTATTAATTATGAAGCCGTAACATTTTTACACCCCACTCACCAGGCCTACAACCATTCCTTCCTATCTTTTCAACAGTTTTCTGAACAATTTAAATCATGTTAATATTCAGTGTCTGCTATAAGTATATATTTTCCCAACTGAATATAAGTGTACTGTATTTCTTTTCCTGTACAATTTGTTTTCCCTGAGCTAAAAAGCTGCCTTTTTTTTTTGGCTGTAACTGCTTGCTCAGTTTTCTATAGTTCCTCACTTCTCCTTAACCTTGCAAATAGAACCATGGATCTGTTCTCAATATGAATGCTCAGACATGTCATATAATTTTTAAAAATTGGGGGTAGACCATGTGTTGTTTTTTTTTTTTTTTCTTGGCAATATCCTTCTGGGAACTCTGTATTCTCCTCTTCAAATCTGTACAGGATCCTTTCCAGACCTGCTTGGAACCTCCCTTCACTTTCCTCCTGGTAAATTCCTGTACTGCTGCTTCCTGGGTCCCATGTTTTCTTTCTTAGATAATCACCTTGTTTTGATGGAACACATCCTCTAGTAAGTAGCTTCTTGAGGAAGGCTGCCTTAGAAGCATGTATTTTAGAAAAACTCTATGTTTAAAAATGTGTTTATTCTAATCTCACATTTCATTGGTAGTTTGGATGTAAAACACTAGGTGAAAAATGACTTTCCTCCAGAATTCTGAAGGCATTGCTCCATTATCTTCTGGCTTTCAGCAAAACTGCTGTCATTCTGACTACCAGTCATTTACATGTACTCCCCGCCCCCTCACCTGCCTCATCCTCCGAAGACTTACATCCTTTAACTTTGCTATTCTGTAATTTCATGATGCTCCTTTGCGTTGTTTATTTTCATTCTGTACTGGGTACTTGGTAGGCTCACTTAATCTGAAAATTCAAGTACTTCTGTTCTGGGAAATCTTGATTTCTTTCTTTCATATTTTTTTTTCATTTTTATTCACTCTCTTCTTTTTTTCTGGATCTCCAGTGATTCATATACTGGACTTCCTAGACCAATCCTCCAATTTTCTTTTCTCTCCCAATTTTTATCTTTTTGTTCTACTCTTTGGGAGATTTCCTCAATCTTATCTTCCACGCATTCTTTGAATTTTATTTTTAACATGGTTAATAATATCTAAGAAAACTTTCTTGTTTTCTATTCCTTTTCTTTTTAAATTTCCTGTTATTGTTGCATGGATGCAGTATCTTCCTTCTCACACTACCATTTTACAAAGTTTTTGATACTCACACTCCTGTATTTCCTCCTTGTTTCTTTTTCAAGTTTACCTCCTTTGGTCTTCCCTTAAACATCTGATAATCTTTGGCTCTCTTCATATTTAAGAGAGAAGCAGTCTGTTCACATTTAAGAATGAAGCACTGGAATGCTGTTTGGAAGCCGTCTGTGTATACAAGGGAAAAAGTCATTAACTAACAGGCTTCCACACAGAGTTACCAGGCCGACTTCCTGGCAATTGAATCCAGGGACCCACAAACTTAAGTCTCTCTGGGCCATTTCTCTTTGATCACTTTCTCCAGAGAATCATCCTCTTAATTTCTCCCCTGAGACATTTACACTTGGCCAACAGGATTCTAAAGCTGAAAAAAGAATGAAGGTTGGAGGGCTCACTCCTCAGTGTGTGAATGCTGAGTTAACCTCCCTATTTTCAGTTCAGTCCTTACTCTGAACAGAAATTCCCAAATCCAGAGCCTCTCTTGCTCAGCTCCTCCAGAGGGAAACCTCCAGAATCACACCAGCATCAGTGGGGGTGGGGAGGGAGAGTGTCTAAATGGGTGTAAAAACTTTCAACCAACCTGCATGTTCTCAGCCTCACCTTGTACCCCTATCTTCTCAAATACTGGGTACCTCCCACTCCTGAGCCTTTCTGGGGTGTGAACTGCAGTGTGAACTGGCTTGCTTTTCATTTTCTCAGTTTCCACCCCGTCCCTTTTCAGACTTAGATTTGTTTTCTCCTCTCTGCTAACTTGGTTACCACCTGTTTATCACTGAGCTTCTTCCAAAACTTGTTCAGTTCTCTCAGTTGCTGTTGTCTCCTCTCCTGTGCTTTGTCCCTGGGGCTTTATACCTTTGAAATAAAATTTTACACAGCAACACCCCAAGTAAATCTGAATCTATAGATGCAACCCCATCACTATTACCATTTTTAAAATTGATTTTAACACGCATCTATTGAATTGCACAAATCAGGAGTTTATATGTTGATGACCCTTTGCACACCAAATAGTTTTTTTTGGGGGGGGGGGTCATTAGGTCTATTTATTTATTTATTATTAGCTTCTTTTTTTTTTTTTTTTTTTTGATGGAGATACTGGGGATTGAACCCAGGACCTCATGCATGCTAAGCATGTGCACTACCATTTGAGATATACCCCCTTCCGAACACACTTTTGTAACCAGCACGCAGATCAAGAAACAGAAAATTACTAGCACCCTGAAAGTTCCTTCTGGGCTCCCTTCCATTCACTAACCACTCCAAGGGTAACCATTATTTTGATCTCTAAGAGTTATGCTTCTTTTTGGGCTTTATTTTGCTTACCATTATTATAGTGAGGAGACTCTAAGATGATCCCCAATGACCCCCACCCCCCTGACATTCACACTCTTATGTAATCTCCTCCCGGTGAGTACGGGCAGGACCTATGATTTGCTTTAACCAGCAGAATGTAGCAACAGTAACAGGCTGTCACATCCATGATTATATTATATATAAGACTGCGGCTTCTGGCTTGCTAATAGGCTTTCTACTGCCTTCTTTGTTTGTTTGCTTTGCTGAAATAAGCAATTACAGTGGAAAAGTCCACACGGCAAGAACTGAGAGTGTAGCCTCTGGCCAAGGGCCAGCTAATAACTGAGGCCTGTAGTCTAACAGCCCTTCAGGAACTAAATTCTGTCAACAGCCACGACTGGAGACCTTCCTCAGCTGATCCTTCAGATGAGAACCTCGCTCTGGCCAACACCCTGATTGTCGCCTGTGAGAGAGACTGAAGCAGAGGACGCAGCTAAACTGTAACTAGACTCGTGGGTCCACAAGGAAATGAGATTATATAAACATGTGTTGTTTTAAGCTGCTACACTTGTAATTTGTTGCACAGCAATAAATAATTATGTTTATGCAATTCATCTGCACTGCTATATTGCAGTTAGAGTTGATTAATTTTCATCGCTCTAGTCTAGCATTTGTCTAGTTGACGGTTAATGGGCTTTTAAGTTTTCAATTTGAACTATTATAAATACAGCTACTATGAACATTCTTGTACACATCTTTTGATGGATGTATATTTGTATTTCTACTGGGTATGTACATAAAAACGAAATTGCTGAGTGAGAATTTTCAGTTTAGTAGATACCACCAAACCTATGTCCAACATGGCCGTTTCAATATACAGAGTCTCAGCTGCCCTGTATCTTCACCAATACTTGGTACTATGTGTCTCTTTCACTTTAGCCATTCTAGTGGTATGTAGTGGTATCACATAGTAGTTTGAATTTGTATTTCTCAATAACTTGTCAAGATGCACACCATCTTGTATGTTTATTGGCCATGTGGATAGCCTCTTGTGAACTGCCTGTTCATCTCTTTTGCCAATTTTTCTATTGAGCTGTTTTCTTCTTATTGATTTATAAGAGCTCTTTAGATATTCTGGATGTAAGTACTTTGTGAGAGAGAAAGACAGAGACAGAATCAGAGGGACAGAGGGGGTGCAATGGATTTCTCCCACTCCGTAGCTTCCCTTTTTGAGTGCCTGAAATTACATGAATACAAGTTCTTGACAAAATCCAAATTATCAGTTTTTTCCTATAGGATTAAAGCTTTTTGTGATCTGTTTAAAAAATCTTTTCCTGTTTCAAGGCCACAAGGATGTTTGTTTATATTTTCTTCTAAAAGCTTCATTACTGGATATCTCATATTTATATCTGTATTCAATCTAGAATGGATTTTTGTGTGTAGTATGAGGTTGGGTCAAGATTAATTTTTTCCTTCTGCAAAGACTGTGGAGAAAAGGGAACCCTCCTACACTGTTGGTGGGAATATAATTTGGTGCAGCCACTATGGAAGATAGTATAGAGATTCCTTAAAAAACTAAAAATAGAGTTACCATATGATCCAGCAATCCTACTCCCGGGCATATATCCAGAGAAAACTCCAACTTGAAAAGATACACACGTCCTAAGTTCAAGCCACACTATTTACTATAGCCAAGACATGGAAGCAACCTAAATGTCCATCAACAGATGACTGGATAAAGAAGATATGGTATTTACATATACATACAATGGAACACTACTCAGCCATAAAAAATAAAAGAATGAAATAATGTTTTGCAGCAACATGGATGGACCTGGAGATGATCATATTGAGTTAAGTAAGTAGGACAGAGAAAGAGATTATCATATGCTATCACTTACATGTGAAATCTAAAAAATGATACAAATGAACTAACTGACAAAACAGACTCGCAGACATAGAAAACAAGCTTATGATTACCAAAGGGGAAGAGGGGTCAAGGGATAAATTAGAAGTTTGGCATTAGAAGGTACAAACTACTATATATAAAATAGATAAACAAAAAGGCCCTACTGTATAGCCAAGGGAACTATGTTCAATATCTTGTAATAATCTATAATGAAAAAGAACATGAAAAAGAATGTGTGTGTATGTATGTATGTATGTATGTATGTATGTATATGTGTGTGTATGTATGTGTGTGTGTATGTATGTGTGTGTGTATGTATATATATATATATATATATATATATATATATATAAACTGAATTACTTTGTTGTACACCAGAAACTAATATAACACTGTAAATCAACTATATTTCAATAAAAAAGACTAATTTTTCCCACAAGGATATTTAACTTTTCCAGCTGATTCACTGAAAGACCATTCTTCCTCTTCAGCACCACACCACCATTTTTCATAATTCAGGTAACTATGTTTGTCTGGGTTTATTTCTGGATTCTATTTCACTAATTTACTTGCCATGTTTTCTTCACTGTGATACTGACATACAACAGAGTATTAGTTTCAGGTGTACTACTTGTCATTTTTTATCTAATTCCTTAATGACTACTTTGCTTTGGCAAGGAATGGACACAAGCTCTGATGTCATCTGTAACTTCTAATTTGGAACCCTCAAGAATTCACATTTTATTGTGTACACTCAATTACAAAGAATTATTACTTAGTCCTCTGTACATAATCTCTGTTTTTACAATGGGAATTAATAGTCATAGAAATGTTTAGGAAAACAGCTTATTAAGTTTGTAGAAAGTGCTGTCTGACAACTAACTACACGTAAGCTTCCCGAGGCAGGTCCCATGCCTGTCTTGTTCACTGCTATCTTCAGTGCCAGATATAATCAGTGCCTGGTACATAACAGACATTCAGGAAGTGTTTGATAAGTGAATAATTATATTACTTTAAAGACTATGGAGATGAGAGAACAATGTTAAAATGCAACTATGAATTTCTCTCAAATTAATCATTTCCAATAATTTTTCCTTTATAATTAGGATTTTTTTCCCCTCTAATTAGGAAAGCATCTACACTTCAACTGACCTACATGTTCAGCACCAGGTGGATATGAGAAATAGCAGGAAAAAGTCTGAGGTGAGAAATGAGCACTTATAAATCTTTTGCAAAACAGGGACAGTTTTGGTCCTAACAATTATAAGTTGAAGAACTACAAGGGAGGGCATAGCTTAGTGGTAGAGTGCATGCTTAGCATGCAAGAGGTCCTGGGTTCAACCCCCAATACCTCCATTAAGTAAATAATAAACAAACCTAATTACCTTCCCACCAAAAAGAAAGTTAAAAAAAAATTTTTTTTTAAAGTTGAAGAACTACATGCTGAACAAAAGCTCTTTTGAGTCCAGTTTCTGTCTGTGGCAAGCAATATGTTAAAATTGAGCTTGCAATAGGTTTCAAGCTCTCAGAGCTCCCACCTTTGGAATTCCCTACCTCACCCTTATGTGTGCCTCTTCACTTGTACTGATGAACAATATGATAGTAAAGCATGATAGGAAAAAACATAAATCAATTTTAAAACAAATATAAATTTTTAAAGATAAACCTGTTAACATCTTTATCTAATGAAGACTTCATTAAAAAAAATAAGGTCTACTTCATAATTTTGTAGAAAATTGCTACTGACATGAAGAAAGAAAAAACACTATTCTAAATGATAAAGAAAAGATTTATTCAGTTTCAATTAAGTTTAATTAAAGAATTGACATTATTGCTTTAAGTATAATTAATTTTATTATTATTTTTTCCCTCCTAACAGATGCCTAAGAACTGCAGTTGTTTCCTCACCTGGTCACAGCATCCACCAAGAACGGTGCTGGGGGAGAGATCAGCGAGATACCACCATGTCCCTCCTTCCCCACTGAGGATAATCCACTTCCTGCAAGTCCTTTAGAAAGGACAGTGTTCTGCTGGGGAAGATACACGACACATCTGAGCAAAGGTGACAAGATCTACCCAATAATCAGCACTTCAGTTCCAAATCATCTTCTCTAGTGTTTATAGGAATAAGGAAGATGATTTTCATGATCAGAGTTGTTTTGTTTTGTTTTTGTTTGTTTCTTACCATCCTTCACATCAGATTTTTATTTTTGTTTTTGGCAGCACCGTTAAGCATATACAGAGAGAAAACATAAATCACTAATTTGAAGCCATTAAGTTCAATTAAAAGCGCACTGATAATGACTCCATGTTTTTAAGGAAAACTAAGAGCCTGGTACTTGCTTTAGGCCTCATTCTGAAAGGGTAACCAAAAGAAAAATTGCAAATATCATTAACTTACTGGCACAATCCAACGGGGTGTGATTGTTGATGTTGAAGATACCTAAAATAAATGTTATACATTATTTATTTTTAGGGAAGACTGACTTCTTTTCATAATTATACCAAGAATGCTTTCCTCTAGTATGGAATGCACTGGCGTGGCGGGGAGCAGTTCCTAATGGCGTCCCCTGAGCTAACATGGATTCTGAATCCAAGATCCTTTTCTACAACACAGATGCCATGTATCACCATTTAAGGAACTGTCAAAAGTTTGAGAATCTGTTTAATTTAAAAACTAAATACTCCACGAATGCTACTACTACTTTCAGGTCATTTAATAGGAATTTCCCTCACTCCTAGCATCTAATTTAACATTTATTTATTTTCTGAAATTTCAGTTCATTACAAATAATCATAGCCTTCTTAGCATTCTCAGCAATGGATTATGACTAATTCAAATGGACAGCAAAAAAAAGCACACACACCACAAAACCCTGTTGATATACAGTTCATTTTCTAATTATGCATGTAGAAAACAGCAATAAAAACATCATACTGCTCCTGACTCATGGGGCCTCTGTTATATTCTTTTTAATGTTTTACTTCCTAGATCTTACTTCTATGTGTAGGATTATAATCTAATGAACTCCCAACTCCCCCTATTTTATGGAAATTTAGACTAGTCCCTGCACTAGTGGCCACAGATGCTGGTAAGAAAAATTAATGTTAAGTCCAGGTCTTAGTAAGTTAGGTAACCACCAAAAGAAAATATAAAACATGACTTCCTCATCAATATTGAGAGAATGCACTTTTACCATAGGAAATAAGAGTGAGAAAAAAGAAACATAATAAAAGTAAACAAAAAAATAGTATGGCAGAAACAAATCCTATAATAACCATAATTACAGTAAACATAAACATAAATGGATTTAAAATCAAACAGAGGATAGAGACTCTCAAAAACGATTTAAAAAACAAGATCCAGCAAAATGCTGTTCATAAAAGGTCCGCTTAAAACCAACAGACACAGAAAAGGCTGAAAAACAAAATGACAGGAAATTTCATATAAGGCAATACAAGCTTAAAAGCAAGCAAGGTTACCAATTTTTATCAAAGGGGAAATAAAAAGAGGAAAAAAGGAGCAAAGAAGGACACCTTAAAGTGCTAAGAGGAGCTCAAGAAAGTATAATTACCATTAATATATATGCATCCCACAGCCTATCTTCAAAATGTACAAAAAAACAAAAGATCCAGCAATAGGTGAGAAATGGATTAATCAGTAGCTGTAGACATTAAATACACCCCAGAAACTGATAGCATATTCAAGAGAATCAGGAGATTGACTATTGAAAGAATTCAGCAAGTTTGCCAGACACAAAATCAACTTATGAATCCAACAGTAAAAAATTAAATACCATTCACAATATCAATAAAACTATAAAGTATTTAGGATTCAACCTAACAAAGAATAGAGAAGACTTACAGAGAACATTTAGAGAGTCTAGTAAAGATAAGAAAATAGATATATATCATGTTCAAGAAAAAGAAGACATAAAAATGCGAGTTATCTCTAAAATAATAAATTTAATACAAACTCCATTAAAGTGCCAGCAGAATTGGGGGGGGGGGATCTGACATATTGATGCTAAAATTTATAAGTAAGGATATACTAATGTTAAAACAGATTACAAAACCAGAGTAATAAAAACACAGTAGTACTAGAACAGAAAAGAGAAGGCCCAAAGGAAGAGAATAGAAAGGTTAATAACAAACCAACTGGGAAAGGAAGGATTATTTAGTAGATAACATTAAGAGAACTGGCTCCTTATATGGATAAATACAAAGTTGGGTGATATCAAAACTACAACACCTCCCCCCCCCAAAAAAAAACCCCTCAAACTATTTAAATGGGTTAAAATCTAAATGTGAAAGGTAAAATAAAATTATAGCTAATAGAAGAAAGCAGAAAAGACTACCTCTGTGATCTCAGGGGGTGGGTGGCAGATGAGGAAGGATTTTTTAAAACCCCAAACCATAATGGGAAAAAAAGAATGTGTGCCATCAGAATGAAAGGTTTTTGTTCATGAAGGATGTAAATCTGTTTCACTAACTCATCTCTCCAGTGATAGACACTGGTTGTCTCTATCTCCCTGCTACCTACCACAAATGATACTGTGATAAAAATTCTTCAGATGTGTTAATACACAGATGAGGAGAAAATACTTTTAATATCTAAAGGTGACGTGAAATTAATATCTAGACTTTACAGGAAACTCCTAAAATCAGCAAGAAAAAAAAAATCAGGAAACATGACAGAAAAGTGGGCAAAAGATATGAATAGGTAACTGGCTCAAAGAAGAAACTTAAATCAGCATTAAAATAATGGAGGAGATAGAATATTTAATTCATGCAAATTGAAACAATGTGACAAACTCATAAAGATGGAAGAGATTACAAAGTCATGATGTACAGCTTAAGGAAGAACGTGAGAGAAGCAGCAAAGATGTGTGCACTGCTGGTGGGACTATAAACTGTGGGAGCCATTCTGGAAGCAAGGAGCAACCCCAAGTGTAATTAAGTATTCATGTAAGCATGCAACCCCGCAATCCTACTTGTGAGTAAATATCCCAAATTCTCCCACTGTTCCTTGAGAGAGATAAGGATGTTTATCTAAATAAATGTATGAAAGGTGGCCTGGAAGGATATATACCAAATAAAGCAAAAGCGTGCCTCACAGGAAAAGGGAAATGGAAGTGGGGACTGGAGGATAAATTGAAATAAAATAAAACAAACAAAAGAGAACCCTTGCATGGACCTAAAAAGATAATCTGACTGAGAGATATATAATTAATTTAATTGGGGCACCCAACATTTAAAAAAATGGATATTATCTTATTTGGTCTTAGAGATACTTTCTTGTCACAAATTTATTTTACATTTTCACCAATTCCCAAAGTGACAAGAATCTTAGTGCTTTCCAGAACTTTCTCCCTAGTCTTAGTAATGGATATTCCTGCTCTAACTTTCAGGTTCTGCCTTTGTTCCTCTCTGGGAAGATGGAATTTTATAATTATAATTTGGACACTGCTTGAGAATGGTAATTGTAACCTAGATAAACACAAAAATACGATAATAAAACACTTTCCCTAATAAAATGCATACTATATTTAAATATCTGTAACTTTTTTTTTTTACAGCTTTACTGTTATAATTGATGAAAGGTTTAAATTACTTTCAGAAAACAATAGCTTCCTTAAACACAGCTTAAAATATAATTGGGAAAAAAATCTCAATAGCAAAAAAACATGAAGGACCTGGAAATAACAAAACAGCAAAACGTAGAGCTCATACTGGGGAGACTGTAACTGCACTTTTAGAAAAACAGGAAGTCTTGGGTGAGAAAAACATACTGTATTCTTGGCTAAGAAGATAAATTATCATAAATATATCAGTTCTTTCCTCAAGTTAATTTATGAATTTAATGCAATTATAAGTAAAAATTAATAGGTTTTCAGTGGGGTGAGACTTGACAAAGTTTTTCTAAAAATCATCTGAAAGAATTAACAAGCAAAAACAGCAGAACACCTGCATGATGATTCTGGACTGGCCTTATGACATATCAAAATCAATGAAAAAGCTGAAGTTATTAGATGAGTATTACAGTTCTAACAACTGAAAAATCGGTAAGTGTCATAGAATAGATGGCTCACATACAGAGTCTAAAATAAATATTCTCAATTTTAATTTAAAACAAAAAAAAATTTTCAATTTGTAGGGAAATGTTTTAGTGGTAAGAAATATTTTTAATCAAACTGATTTTCATTACTATTATCACCTACCCACTTACGAGACTGAATACGTGCAGTAAGTGTTCTGAGTGAGGCCCCAAACATTCCTTCTGGGCTTCAGGTCATCTTGCATTAATCTTAGAAGTTACCTCTTTTGTCTATTTAAAGGATTACTATGGCTCAATATTGCCAATATCCCCTTTATTTTTTGCTTTCTCACTTTTCCAGACTTGGGATTAATTCTTATCCTTTGGTAAAATCTGTTTGTTTATTGACCCAAACTGGTGGTTCCAAAGGGTGGTTCCCAGACCACATCTGCATCACCTGGAACATGTTAGAAATGCAGCTTCTCAGGCCCCACCCCACACATACCACATCAGAAACTCTGAGGGTGGAATCCAGCAACCTGCGTTTTAATACACTCTCCACGTGATTCAGAAACACACCCAAGTTTGAGAACTAATGGTCTAAGCAAACATCTAGCACCACTCAAAGTACCATCTGTACTTCCAAGGGTTCAGAATGGCATCTAGTTCCCACAGCAATTCTTGTCATATCACTCATAAGACACTAAATAAATTATTTATATACCTTTCACCCCACCTTGTTTGTATGTCTCTGGAGGGAAGGAACTGTTTCTTATTTGTATTATGGTCACACTACTTAACACACCATCTCCCAAACTGAAATAATGATTGACATGTTTAATGCCAAACATTCTTATGCTCCCACCTTTCCATAAGTGTTTTTTAAAAACTGAATGTCTTACTGTCTGAACTCTTTAGAAGCTGGTTTATCCCCACATGTTCCTCTCACGTTATCAAATATGGTGCTGAATTTACAAACAGGCTTACGGTAACACGTGGTTACTATTCAGTGACACACAGATTCAAACTGGTAGAACTTTAGAAAGGCAATGCTAAGGGTTACTGAAATAGAAACTATTATTAAATGAAAAGTTTTACTAAATTGTTGAAAAGGCAAAAATTGGAATCTAGCAGGAACATTTTTCAAGACAGAAATGACTTTCCATCTTGCCGTTTTAAACCGTACTTACCTGAGGTGTGACTGTGTGCTCAATTAGATTCTCAGTTAGAGATAAAAGCAAGGCATCCAATTCATCAGTAGCGTCCTATGAAGACAAAGTACACACGTATGAAGTGACCCATTCAACAAACAGGGACATTCAGGAATCGTGGTTGTTAGTGATTCCACTTTTGCTTAGAGGGGAATCTAACCTACAAGCAAAACTTTAAAAAGCTAAAGTGTTACCTGAATTTTCCTATAGCTATTCCTTTTGGTGAGACAAAACTTGGGTAGGGTTAGGACTGTTCTGGCTATCAGCTCTTAAACTAGATAAAAGAGGTAAAAGGTTCACCACAGCAGACAGTAAGTAAAGGAGATGCCTGAATTTCAAATGCTTCTTTATCCATATGTATGGGTGCTTCACTGTTTACAAGAGTATAATATAAACTACCCTCCATAAATGTTAATTAATAGTTTTTATTTAATTAGTATTTGAAGCACCTTATAGAAACAGAGCTCTATACTTCAGTGTGTGTGTGTCGGGGGGGGGGGGGGAATAGGAAGAGTTTTAAAAGGATAAAAGATAAAATTCCCATCTGGAAATAAGAGAAATAAGTATCTAAGGTGTAGTACATAACAAAAAAGGCCCTTAATTTATATATGTCTGTCTATCTGTCTTCAGGCCATGGTGCATCTCCTGTTCAATGTCAACTTAATTTGAATCATACACATGAAAAACCTGTTCTCTCTCCTCACATCTGCCCCTCCTAACCTGGGGCCTGGGTCAGTGCCCCAAAATAGCTTGTGCATATCTCTTCCACAGTGTGTTAAAATTCTCTCTCCACTTGTACTATAAGCAGTTTGAAAGAAGAGGCCATGTTTCATTCATTTTTGAATTTTCAAAGCCTAGCATGCTGTCTGGTACAATATGCAAAAATCTTTGAACTAAATGTCCTTCTCTGTTTCAAAAACATCTCAGGTTCCACACAAGAATTTTCAAGGATCAGTCAAGATGCTGATGTATCTTTTCAGAATTTTAATCAGCAGAAAGGAATCCCCTGATTGAAGGTATTTCAGGTTGGTTTTTTTTTTCCAAACCCAAAAGTCTGAAAAATTATAGACCAAATATTAACTACATACTGTGTTTGGGTAGTGGGAATACAGGTGGTTTCTAATTTTTTATTTATTTTTTTAAATTGAAGTGCAGTCAGTTACAATGTGTCAGTTTCTGGTGCACAGCACAGTGTCCCAGTCATGCATATACATACATATATTTGTTTTCATATTCAACTGTTTTCTTTTTATGTGTGTGGCAAATGGATACAGGAAAGGCAAGAGTTGAGATAAGCTAGTTGTATTACAATACAATCTCAGAAAAGTAATTTCAATCAATCAATATTTATTTAGTGCCTGCTATATGCCATGTACTGTCTGAGACACTAGGGAAGCACAGCCAACATCCAAAAAACAAAAATACAGAGATCATCCAAAAAAACAAAAATACCAACAAGTAACACAAAAATTGGAGAAGAAACCCTGAGATACTCTTGTGAGGGATCTCACAATAGGATTCTCCCAAGAGAACCGAGGCTCAATGCTTTTCCCGTACCTTAAGATCTGGTGTCAGTAAGAAGTCAGCAAATGTCCTTGGTTATACTCAGGATTTAACTCAGTAGGATCTTTGGAAGAAATCTTGAAAAGTAAAAGGAACTGTTACCTTTAGAATAGAACCGTTTTCTGCAGGTGCTGTATGCATCAAAGTAAGAGACTCTTCAGGGAGGGGCACAGTACTCTCTTTTAATACAGCACTAAGAAAAAAAAGATAAATTCACATCATGGAGGACCTACACAGGAAGCACAGGCAGCATTTTCAAAGAAAAGGCTTAGGAAAGAATAACAAATTCATGTAGAGGAAGAAGAAATCACATCTGTGAGGAGCATGACTGCAGTCAGTGCTGCCCGCATATACCGATGTGAACCCCTTCCCCACCCACCATATAACAGTTTTCATATCCAGGTCGGACTCATTCACAGATGGATCAAAATTGTAGACTACTTTGCTTCCTTCCTAAATCTCAATGAAATGACAGAATATATTTATTTTTAACAAAAGAAAAAATTCATATAACTTCAAAACCAATAAAGGGTGTCAGTAGTAGTTCAGAAGCCTTGAGGAAATCCTGAAAACTATGAAATGCACAGTAGAAGAGGATGGTCTCAGAATTATGGACAGATTAAATGCTACAGTCTCCTCCAAAAAGCATCAAATCTGGAGAAATTATATAAAAGACAGACACACAAAAAAGGTAAGACAGACATACACAAAAAAAGACAGATCAATAGACTGATTTTTGAAAGCTGTTATCAAATACATAAATGGGAAAGCTCAGTGGGAAAGAAGTTATACAGAACACCTGAGATATGAAAAAACAAGTCGGGAAACCATAAGGAGAAGTCACCTTTTAAGGACACAAGCTGGAGAGCTCTGCTGCAGAAGGCAGAAGCAACATCGAGAGTGCTCCAGACATGAAAATAGGACAAGCCAGGTGAGAGGATGCCAGAGATCTGTTACTTGCAGACCCAGCAGTAATGACAAGGATGTCTAACCCCAGGTAAGAATAACAAGAAAAGGAATAGTCTTATAGATGCTTCAACACCAGGGAGGAAAGGGGAAAAAGCCAAAAGACCATCATCTACCTTTGATTCATGCCCCATCCAAATTCGCAGCAGCATTATTTACAATAACCAAGATATGGAAGCAACCTAAGTGTCCATCAACAGATGAGTGGACTTCTTTATAGTCTAAAGAAGATGTGGCACAAATATGCAATGGAATATTAGCCATAAAAAGAAGTAAAATTTGCTATTTGCAACAACATGGATGAACCTGGAGGGTATTATGTTTAGTGAAATAAGTCAGATAGAGAAAGACAAATACTTTATGTTATCACTTATATATGGAATCTAAAAAAATAAACAAACGAATATAACAAAACAGAAACAGATTCACAGATGTAGAGAACAAACGAGGTTATCAGTGGGGCGAGGGAAGAAGGGAGGAGCTAGATGGGGGTAGGGGATTAAAAAGTACAAATTACTATGTATAAAATAGATAAGCTGCAAGGATTTACACATAATCAATAATTTATAATACATTTAAATGGAGTATAAGCTGTAAAAATACTGAATCATTATATTGTACAACTGAAACAAATATAAATTGTAAATCAATTATACTTCAATTTTAAAAAAAGAATCCTGAGACCAAACCAAAAAAAAAGAGAAGGAAAGGAAGAAAAGATGAGTCCTATGTAGTTTACACTGCTGCAAAACACAAGAAATAGCAGATGAAAAGTATTTACAACATGTGTGTATAAGGAAGAAACTACACAATGTTAATTTGGAACAAACATCTGTCCGTTAATAAAAGAATGAACATGTTGTAGCAGTTAAAATGAAGAAACCATGGATAATTTTTTAAAATTCAAATGTCAAAACAAAAACCACTGAACTGTACACTGTAAGTGGGTGAACAGCACTGTGTGGTATTTGAAATTTTATCTCAATAAAGTTGTCACTACAAAAATACATGATCAGAATAGACTTTTATCCAAAGAGGAAAAGATGTTCAACATCATTATTCTTTAGGTAAATGAAAATCAAAACCACAATGAGACACCACTTCATACTCATTGCGATGGGTATACATTTTTAAAATGGGGAATAATAAACCTTGGCAAGGGTATGGAGAAACTGGAACGATCACACACTGCTGGTGGGACTGGGAAATGCAGCTATTTTGGAAGACAATTTGGTAGTTCCTCAATTAGGTAAAAACAAAGTTACCACATGACTCAGCAACACTACTCCTGGGTATGTACTGAAGAGAACTCAAAGCATGTCTACAGAAATTCTTGCATGTGAGTGTTCATGACAGCTTTATTCATAATAGCAACAAGTAGAAACAACACAAATGTCCACCAGACACATGGACAGACAAAATGTGGTGTATCTACACATTAGAATATTATTCAGCCATGAAGTACTGATACATGCTGCAATATGGATGAACCTCAAAAACATTATGTTAAATGAGAGAAACCAGACCCATCTTGTACAATTTCAGTTACACGAACTGAAGTAGATGAGTGGTTGCCAGGTGCTGGAAACAGAGGAATGTGGAGAGACTGCAAATTGACATAGTGTTTCTTTTAAGGGTGATGACAATATTAGAGAATTTGATAATGGTAAGGATTGCACAGTTTTGTCATTGTACTGAAAAGCATTAAACTGCATACTTCTAAAGAGCAAATATATGAGAATTATAACTCAATAAAAAAGATAAAAGAAAAATGATCAAAATCTACTGCAGCAAAATATGAAGATGTGACAAAGCTTGACATCTGGTACACAGATATGTATTTATATAATCTCCATAGTTTTCACTATGCCTGAAATATTTCCTTTCAAAAAAGGGGTAAAGCAAATTTTTAGAAATGTGGTATGGTATGGGGAAAAGGAAAAGATCCAGAAATAGATTCAAGTTTATATAAGAATTTAAGCATATTTTAAAGGATTCATTTTAAATCCTGGGAAGAGAATAGATTATTCAAAACACCAACACCCATTTAGAAAATTAAACATATTCTAAGATCCTTCTAGCTTCCAGAGTTCAATGAAATTTCTGTTAAACAACAGGGTAGTTACATGATCATTATCCTTCTCTTGGCAAAAAAGAAATTTTTTGATAAGGTTACTCTAAAAGGTCTAATAATAATGGTACTTAAAATGTTGTGGACAAATTAATTTATAGAATTAATTAAAAGATTACTTTGTAATTCCAGTTTTTACCCTGATCACCAATTAGCATGTTTGTTTAGTAACTGTAAAGTCCTTTATACAAAGTGTGTTATATGCTATATGCTATGTTGATTACAGAACCTGGAAGTGAATAGAATTAATTAGAAAACTTCACGGAATAAGTTTTGAATAACGGAAAAAGAAACACATTCATTCATTCAACAATGTTTAGCACCAAATAAGCAAAGAACATTGGCTACACAGAGCTGAACGAAACAACTGGCACTGAGCAGGGGATAAAAATCTAGTAAGACAAATAAATAGCATAATACCCATTAAAGAAAAGATAGGCAGGAGGAACTCAGAGGGACAGCAAAGAAATCTGCTTGAATAATGCGACAGCTCACAGTAAGAAAGTTTATAAGAACAAGACCACTGCGAAGGCAGTATGGCACTACAATTAACTACCATGCCTAAGAGAAATAATATACATTCCTCATTAGGTGTAAGATGAAAAATATCTTTAAAGGCTGTTTTTGCGCTATAGTTTGAATCAGTTGAAGAAGAATAAGAATGTAGAAAGACTAATTAGGAGTATCTTCAAATAATCCAAAATTAGGTTCTAAGAAGCTAAGTAGTGAATAAAAGTGAATTCAAGCTATCCTTCACACAGATATTCTGAAACCATGTGGTCACAGACTGGGAAAGAGAGAGAAAAGCACCCCCTTAAAAGAAAGTTAAGAGGAAAAGAACATCAATTTAATTCAGTTCCCAAAACTGTACCTGTTTGTGACTGCATCCTGAACATTGGCATTTTTATGACTTAATAAGCTTTCTTCTCTTGTAACCTAAGAAAATAAAATCATAAAAATTAAATCTTTGTTGAAGATACTCAAGTAATAAGACATCTGCATTATTTTCCAGTAAAAATAGAAATATCAATTTGTTTCAGTTATAAAAAGAGGTAATTATACCTTATCTTTGGAAATACCTGTTCTGCATACCTACCCCATACCCAAAAGAATAATCCAAGCTTCCACTGCAATGTATTAGTGCACAAGTTCATACACCTTACTACACAGCTCTCAATTACTTAAGACACCATGCTATGTTAGTCAATATATACAGAATCCAGAAAGATTCAGTGCCAGAATTTTTCTAATTTACATGACAAAAAGAAAAATAGATGTTAAGCTATATATTTGGGGTTTTTTTAAACATTTTTTATTGATTTATAATCATTTTACAATGTTGTGTCAAATTCCAGTGTTCAGCACAATTTTTCAGTCATTCATGGACATATACACACTCATTGTCACATTTTTTTCTCTGTGAGTTATCATAACATTTTGTGTATATTTCCCTGTGCTATACAGTGTAATCTTGTTTATCTATTCTACAATTTTGAAATCCCAGTCTATCCCTTCCCACCCTCCACCCCCCTGGTAACCACAAGTCTGTATTCTCTGTCTGTGAGTCTATTTCTGTCCTGTATTTATGCTTTGTTTTTGTTTGTTTGTTTGTTTTTGTTTTTTAGATTCCACATATGAGTGATCTCATATGGTATTTTTCTTTCTCTTTCTGGCTTACTTCACTTAGAATGACATTCTCCAGGAGCATCCATGTTGCTGCAAATGGCATTATGTTGTCGGTTTTTATGGCTGAGTAGTATTCCATTGTATAAATATACCACATCTTCTTTATCCAGTCACCTGTTGATGGACATTTAGGCTGTTTCCATGTTTTGACTATTGTAAATAGTGCTGCTATGAACACTGGGGTGCAGGTGTCATCCTGAAGTAGATTTCCTTCTGGATACAAGCCCAGGAGTGGGATTCCTGGGTCATATGGTAAGTCTATTCCTAGTCTTTTGAGGAATCTCCACACTGTTTTCCATAGTGGCTGCACCAAACTGCATTCCCACCAGCAGTGTAGGAGGGTTCCCCTTGCTCCACAGCCTCTCCAGCATTTGTCATTTGTGGATTTTTGAATGACAGGCCATTCTGACTGGTGTGAGGTGATACCTCATTATAGTTTTGATTTGCATTTCTCTGATAATTAGTGATATTGAGAATTTTTTCATGTGCTTTTTGATCATTTGTATGTCTTCCTTGGAGAATTGCTTGTTTAGGTCTTCTGCCCATTTGGTTTTTTATTTTTCCCTGAATACAAAGAATATTTCAGAAGAGAATTCTAAAAAATTCTTCGAGAGGTCAGTTTTTTCAACTTTATTGAGTTACCATTTACATAGAGTAAAATGCACACATTTCAAATGTATGATTTGATTAATTTTGAAAAAATACACACGTGCAAAATCAACACTACAATCAGCATATGTAACATTTCCACTCCCCCTAAAATGAACCCATGAGGCTTCCAATGCAATCCCATCAAAATCACTTACACATGGCAAACAATGATCTTTACTTCCTATAGTTTCACATAAATGGAATCATAATACCTATCTTTTGTGCCTACCTCTTTATAGTAACATGATGCTTTTGAGGTTAACCCATGGTGTTGCTTTTATCACTAATTTGTTCCTTTGTATGCACTGAGTAGCATTCCACTGTATGGATATCCCAAATTTGTTTATCTGCTTACCTGTTGATGGATATTTGGATTATTTCTAGTTTTTAGCTATTACAAATGTCCCTGCTAGGGACATTTGTGTACTAGTATCTGTGTGAACCTACGTTTTCATTTCTCTTGGGTAAATACCTAAAAGTAGAACTGTTGGGTCATATGATAAGTATATGTTTAATATATTACCAAACTCTTTTCTAAAGTACTAGTAACATTTTAAATTCTTACTAGCAATGTGCATTATTGCAGGCACTCCATCACTGCCAATATAGGGATGGTCAGTTTTTAACTTTAGTTATTTCAGTGGATGTATCTTTCATCGTGAAGTATGATATTAGCCGTAGATTTTTTTCACTGATACCCTTTATCAGGCTGAAGAAGTTCCATTCTATTCCTAGTTTGTGTGAGCCTTTACCATGAACAGGTGTTGAATTCTGTGAAATACCTTTCCATATAAATTGACACAATTTTCCTTATTTTTAGTATGTAGAACTATACTGGTTTTTGAATGACAAACCGACTTATTTTTCCCTGATATAAACCTTCCTTGGTCATGGTGTACTATCCTTTTTATAAACTGTTGAGCATGATTTACTTATATTTTGTTAAGGACTTTTGAGTCTATGTTCAAGAATGGTATTAGTCTATAGATTTTTTTTTAATAGATTCTTTTTTTGTAATATTGTTCCCTGGTTTTGGTATTGGGGTAATACTAGTCTCATAAAATGAGTTCAGAAGTACTCCTTTCTCTTCTTTTTTTCTGAGTTTGTGTAGAATTGCTATTATTCCTTCCTTAAATGTTTGGTAGATTCTAACAATTAAGGCATCCGGTCCTGAATTTTTCTTCGTGGGACGAGTTTTAACTATAACTTTAATATAGGGCTAGTCAAGTTATTTCTCTCCTGTTTGAGTCAAGACAGATCCAAAAGTATAACTGAAATGTAAGGTAACGACAACAACTGTTACTAACACTACTACTACAACATGTAGTTTCAACATTGGGGATCAACACATTAAATGTTCATTATGTGCCAGGAGCTGTTCCATGTTTTACATTCATTATTTTATTTCATCCTTATAACTCACCTTAGGGTAGCTATTAACATTATCACTCAAAATTTTTTTTTATTGAAGTACAGTTAGATTTATGTTGTGTTAGTTTCTGATATAAAGTGATTCAATTATATATACATATATTCTTTTTCATATTCTTTTCCATTGTGATTTATTACAGGATATTGAATATACTTCCCTGTGCTATACAGTAGGGCCTTGTCCTTTATCTGTTTTATATATAGTAGTTTGTATCTGCTAATCTCAAACTCCTAATTTATCTCTCACCACTCCCTTTCCCCTTTGGTAACCATGTTTGTTTTCTGTCTGTGGGTCTGTTTCTGTTTTATAAAGAAGTTCATTTGTGTCATATTTTAGATTCTACATATAAGTGATATATATTTGTCTTTTCCTTTTCTGACTTACTTCACTTAGTATGATAATCTCTAGGTCCATTCATGCAGCTATAAATGGTGGCATTTTATTCTTTTTATGGCTGAGCAGTATTCCATGATCTTTATCCAATCATCTGCTGATGGACATTTAGGCTGCTCCATGTCTCGGCTGTTGGTAAGTTTTTATCATAAATGGGTGTTGAATTTTATCAAATAGCTTTTTCTGCATCTATTGAGAAGATCATGTGGTTTTTGTCTTTTCTTTTGTTAATATGATGTATCACATTGATTGATTTGCATATATTGAATCATCCTTGTGATCCTGGGATCAACGCAAATTAATTGTGGTGTATTATCTTCTTTATGTGTTGTTGGATACTGTTTGCTAATATTTTCTTGAGAATTTTTGCGTCTATATTCATCAAAAATACTGGCCTGTAATTGTCTTTTTTGGTAATGCCTTATCTGGTTTGGTATCAGGGTGATGGCGGCTTCATAGAATGAGTCTGGGAGTGTTCCGTCCTCTTCAGTCTTTAGGAAGAGTTTGATAAGTTATCAGTACAAGTTCTTCTTTGTGTATTTTGTAGAATTCCCCAGTGAAGCCATCTGGTCCTGGACCTTTGTTTGCAGGGAGTTACTTTTTTTTTTTTAAATTACAGATTCTATTTCACTTCCAGTGATTGATCTGCTCAAATTATCTGTCTCATCTTGATTCAGTTCTGGTGGGCTGTATGTTTCTAGAAGCTTGTCCATTTCTTTCAGGTTGTCCAATTTGTTGGCATGTAATTGCTCACAGTATTCTCTTAAGGTTTTTTGTATTTCTGTGCTATCAGTTGTTGTGTACCCTTTTTCACTTCTTATTTTGTTTATTTGGATCCTCTCTTTTTTTTCTTGGTGAGCCTGGACAGAGGTTTCTCAGTTTCATTTACCCTTTCAAAGAACCTTGGTTTTTAAATTTTTTGATATTGTTTTAAAATCTCTTATTTATTTCCTCTCTGATCTTTATTATTTCCTACCTTCTGCTAACTTTAGGTTTTGTTTGTTCTTCTTTTTCTAATTCTTTTAGGTGGTAGGTTAGGTTGTTTGAGATTTTTCTTATTTTTTGAGGAAAGCCTGTATCACTAAGAACTTCCCTCTAAGGACTGCTTTTGCTGCATCCCATAGATTTTGTATGGGTGTGTTTTCACTGTCATTTGTCTCAAGGTATTTTTAAATTTCCTCTTTGAATCTGGTTTTTTTTAGTAACATGTTGTTTAGTCTCCATATAACTGCTTTTTTCTTGTTTTTCTTTCTGTGGTTGATTTCTAGTTTCATGACATTGTAGTCAGGAAAGCCATTATTTCTTTTCAAACATAATTAAACTGAGGCTCAGGGAAATTAACTTGCCAAGCCACAAAGCTAGTAGTTGGTAGATTCAATTGCAACTTGTTTGATTTCAGAGGCTGTATTGCCATATTTTATATGTATTTTTATATGTAAATATTATGTTTTATGTTATATTGGGGGAGAGAAGGTAGATAAAAAGTACGAATAATACTCCTTAAGTCCTTTCAGTTCTCCTCAAGGCTTGTGCTTGAGGACAGGATGCGTAAAGAGCACCTTCTCAAAAACAGGGTATTTTAAAATTTAGTTGACAACAGGACTTGGTAAGACAGGCTTCTGTCCTGCTTTTAGCATGGAGGATAAATCTGAAAATTAGGGAGAGCCAAGGGAAAGCGTATTTTGAGAGCATGGATGCCAAAAGCTTCATGAATGCTGGTCCCTACCCACTGCATCTTTTACCATATGTCAACCAACTTGTCACCTTCTAATTATCACTCTGTTGCTAATACCAACATAATTTTGCTGAATTAGGGAATAGATGGGTGGTGGGGAAATGGCAAATTGATAAAAGACCTAAAGTCACAGACTTATAATTGACAGGGACCTAAAAATAACTAGATTTTCTGGCTATAATAGTGGCAAATATTAGGGACTCGCCTCTATAGGAATTTGACTTTCTTTTTTTTTTTTATTTCTTATATCCTAGAATATCTTTCATCTTTTCATTCCATGACTGACCCCTCTTAATCTGGCTTGATTAGAATTCAGAGTGGGGGAGGTATTTTGCCATCTTGAGCATGTTTCTTGATACTACTCTAATCATGAGCTAGGTAAGTCACGTTTAATGTTCATGTATTTTATTTGTTCTACAGGGTCTCTTGACTCCAAGTGTCTTGCTCCTTTTTTCTTCACCAAGACTCTGTTAAAGGCAGCTTACCTTATGTACTGCTTCTACTTGAGCCTTCAAAATGTTACTCTTCAAGTCAGGAGGAACTCTCCTGGCATTCAATCCTGGGCTGTCAATGGCATTATTAAGACACTTCTCAGTTAACTTCAACACTTCTTCCTAGATGTTAAAAATAGACTGTAAGCAATTCTGATCAGTTAAAATTAAATGGAACTAGAAAAGGGACTGCTGAAGTTCATATTCAGACAATCAGGAAATCATGTCGTCTTAGGCATCACATCCTAACTTCAGGACTGTCAACTATTCTTACAAGTAGTTTCAAACTAAGGCTCAATAATCACAAATATGAAATATGAATTGGTAAGGACCCCTAGAAATCATCTAGCCCAATTTCCTATCTTTAAGCAACTGAATAACCAACTATACTCTCTGGGACAAATGCCTGAATTAAACCACACATGAAGAATCTGTGCTGTTTGCTGTAATTCATTTTAACTGGATTTTAGGTTGGGGCCTACACAGAGTAACCCCTGTAATTCTGGAGCTGTCAGCAGGTAGATGACTGTATTTGAGCTTATGTTATATTGCCATAAAGAGGATACTCTCAGGTAGACTTAAGAAAATGATAAAATAAAGCACAAGTGCAGTCAATGAAGATCATAATTAAAATCATATAAATTAACTATTACAAAAAGAAATGGGAAAAAAGCAAATTAATAAATTTAACATATCTGCACTACAACTGACATTTTACCTAACTTAAAATGAATGACAATTCACTTCAATCAAAAAAATCAAATTGAAAAAAAAATGTTAAGACAATGAAAACGAAGGAATTATTTAAAAAAAAGAATGACAATAATAAGAACAATTACCATTATTATTATTATGGTTACCATTTAACACTGGTCTAAATACCAAACTCACTGTAAGTATTTTCCTAGTCTCAGATACAGCTTTTGTTCTGTAAAACAGACTAGCTACCATTAATGGGATTACATACTGCACCACCTTTAGGTTTGAAAAGATAGAACTAATGTGTATATTCTAATTCGGTTTTCCTTAGTGTGGTCTCCACACATCTGCCTCTGGGTGGGATCCCAATGAATGTTTAACAAGCTTACCCACGTGATTTGATTCATATAAAAGTTTGAGAATCACTACTTTGTACTAGACTCTATATATCTATAACTTCCTAATCTTTAGAAAGAAGACCTTATATCCTTTTTCAATCATGGCTAGTTCATACCATATGATCCAGCAATCCCACTTCGGGGTATGTATCCAGAGGAAACAAAATCACTATCCTGAACAGGTATCTGCACTCCCATGTTCACTGCAGCATTATGCACCACAGCCAAGAAACAGAAGGAACCTAAGTGTCCATGAACAGGTAATTGGATAAAGAAAATGTAAAACATACACACATAAACACTTACATATACACACACAACGGAATATTATTCAGCCTTTAAGAAGAAGGAAATCCTGCCATTTTCAACAACATGGATAAAGCTGGAGGGCATTATGCTAAGGGAACTAAATCAGAGAATGACAAATACTGCATGGTGGAATCTTAAAAAAAAAATTCCATTAAATGTGAAATCTAAAGAAAAAAAATCCAACTCATAGAAACAGAGAGTAGAATGGTTAGGGTCTAAGGGGTGGGGAAATAGGGAGAGGCTGGTAAAAGTATACAATGAATAAATCCTGAAGACCTAATGTATAGCATGGTGACCACAGTTATAGTTTTTTTATACATGAAATCTGCTAAGAAAGTAGACCTTAAACATTCTCACCAAAAACCAAAATAAAACAAAAAGGTAACTTCTGTGAGGTGATGGATGTGTTAGTTAATCTGACTGTAGGAATCATTTCACAATGCGTATTTATACCAAATCATCAAGTTGTGCACCTTAAGTATATTTTAATTTTACTTGTTGATTATATCTCAGTAAACCTGGGAAAATATCATGCTACTTCAAATGCTGACATTTTCTTTTCAGAGACAATTACATTGCAGACTTGAGATTATTTGCTAATCATTTATATTTGCTGTCACAGGATTCCCAGAGTAACCTGCATCAGACATAGCCAGATACTTCTTTTTCTGCTTATGTTAAAACTTTTACAAAAACAGGAACTCAATACACATATCACATGTAAAAGTACCTGTGATTGTTACCATCTTTCTGGAAGGCAATTTTGCAACAGCATGAAAGATTTTAAAATTATGCCTGAAATTTGACCTAACACTTCCACTTCCCAGGAAAATAATCAATGATGATTGCAGATATTTATTTGTAAGACTGTTTGTCACAGCACTCATTACAACAGTGAAAATTAGCAACAATCTAAATGTCTAGTAGGAGACTGAATACACACAATGATGACACACATGCAGTTTAAGTATTATCTATAATGTGTTGTTGAAATAAAGAGAGTTACAATCGATTAGTTTAAAAAAACCAATGATGCTGCATTTTTAACAAAATATATATCACATTTAAATGTTTGGAAATACATAACTTTAAAATGTTAACTGCAGTTATCTCTCAGTAGTGGGATAATAAAGGTTTTATAATTTTCTGCTTTTTAAAAATCTGTGCTTTGTACAATTATCTTGTATGTTTACAACAGTAAAAAATAGTGAAATACAAGTTGAACGTAATAGATTTACAATCTTTTCACATTGTTTTGCGATAGCATGTAAATCCAGTGACAGCCAGTTACTCTGCTGCTGATATATCTGCCTCAGATGGCCAAAATGTGGCAAACAGAAGACCAAAAGAATTAAAAAGACACGCTGATTCCTAAACACCCCCCAAATTAGACCTGTTCTAACATGATCAGATGCTCGAACTCTACTGTAGAGCAGAGTCATTCAGCTGTCAGAGTCAGCTTAGGAGCTTAAGTCGATCCAAAGTCTGCTTAAGTCTGTTATGCGCAAGGGCTTGTGTGTTTGAGGCTCAGAAAGCCAAACTTGTACAGTGGGTGTCTGCAACAAAGTAAGGGTTTACTTGCAGGGCACTAAGCAAGAACAGGCAGCTCATGCGCAAAAGACCAGAACTCCCCCCCTGGTCTAAAAGACCAGGCTTTTAGACAAGGGTTTTGAAAGACAACATTAGGGAAGAGGGTTATAGGATGCATGATCAACTTGTGGACCTCCTTCTGATTGGCCGACGGTGAGGTAACAGGGTGATGTTTCCAGAATCTCAACCTTCTGGTTCCAACCAGTGTGGGGTCCCTGTGTTTGTGGTCAGCATGTAGTCACTATTTTCCACCTGGGTGGGGGTCTGAGTTTCCGTAGAACAACTCAAAGATATGCACCAGATTGTTTTCTGCATCCCTTCAGGAAGAACTAGGAGTCCTGTGACTCTACTGTCTTAATCATTAACTGACTGAAGTCTGCTCTTTGGAACTCAGGGAAAGCCTAGGAGACTAAAGCCTTTTTTTCTACAAACAAGGAATGGGGACATGAAGAGGCTTTTTGTACCCGGGAAGACTCAGCGTTCTGCTTGGTTTCAATCCCCCCTTTTCTGTGATACTCCTCAATCCCGAGGGGAACGTGGACGGGACAAGAAAGGGAATAAAGGTTTTGGATAAAGAGATTAATTATAAACTCAGCAGGGGAACTCAACTTTAGGAGGACTTGGTTTCAAGTTCTCAACCAGAATGCCATCAAATACAGACTTGAAGCCACTCTTGAAACAATCTTGGCTAGGAAATGTGAACACTTTCAGTAGGGCACTGACACAGTCAAATACCGAAGGTAATTAGTGTAAACAGTAAAACCCAAAAGAAAAATGATTTTTTTTGTTTGTTTTACACACACAGAGAAGTCTTATTTCTCAGAGCTCCTTCTTTAAATGCCTAAGAAAAGCTGAAATTGTTTAATTAAAAAAATTGTACAAGTCTTTTAACTAAAGTGAAGTTCTTTTTAGTTATAACCTTGCAGAGATGCAAAGAGTTATTTTAAGGTTGGTATGGTTCACTCCTTTTTTGAGTCATGGACCCTTTTGAGAATTTAATAAAATTTGGATCCACTTTCCAGAAAAATATATAAATGAATCAAAGACAAGAATATGTATTCAATTTTATAGGGTTTAAGGCGCTCCTCATAATTATTCATGGGTAGATCCATGATCTGCAAGTTAAGAATCCTGCTTTAGAACAGCAGATACAATTTATCTCATATTTTAAATATATTTTAAAATATATACTAAATATACACAAAGGTTTTAACCACTTTATAAACTGTTTCTTCCCCTTAAACTGTTTAATGGATCTAAATGAAGCCAGAAGAATGCCTGATACCATGACAAAAGGGATATGAACTTTCTAGAACTAGCTTGCTATATAAACTAAAAAATGGTAAGCCACCAATAGAATGATAGCCTGATTTCTAGACTTAAAAATTATTTTTTAAAAAACCTACAACAATATTAGTATAATATTATTAGTAACTATTCTCTAAGCTGAAAAAGTCAAGGTAACGAGGGGTAGGAGAATATGCCATTCCCCAATATGTCGCTTTGGCATCAGGATTATTTTGAGCTGAAGGCAACTGAGAAGAAACAGATACAAGAAAAGCTCTGTTCTTCCCCTATTTGCCTAAAAGCAGGACAGAAATTTACTAAGGAGTCGCTCCTTCCCTCTTCACCAGGAAGGACAGATGTAATCCCTGCAGACAGCTCCTGTCACTGAAAAGCAAGGGTTTAAATCTGCATAACAAGCCTCACACTTGTTTACCCTGCTTTTCCTCCTACTCTCCACTACACTTTTTTTTTTTTTTTTTTTTAACTTTAGCTGAATATGGTCCTTAGCTTGAATTCCACCTCTGAAAGGTACTCCTTTTTCCCTGGTATCTCCCATGTATATGGGAGGTATACATATTAATAAACTTGTTTGTTTTTCTCATTAATCTGTCTTTTGTTACAGGGGTCTCATCCAAGAACTAAGGGTAGAGGGAAAATTACTTCCTCCTCTACAGCAACTACTGTCAAATAGGAAATATTTGCCTTTGCATTTGTGAAAGTATCATTTCTACTTACAAGTTACATGACAGGCAACAGCTCGTTGATCCCTGGAGAAGTGTGGCCTTTGCACTGCTAATGTCTGAAGATCGCCTCCATTTCCCAAAGGGAAGTTAGACCTATCACCATACCTTTTGTGTCCAAATTGAGGATAAAGGGAAAGAAAGTAACTATTTATTAAACCAAACTAAAATGTTTGGAGTCACTTATGGCAGGGACAAAATGAAGATGGTCAATGAAGGCGTGTAAAGGAAACTTAACCTAATCTTTTTTATAGCTCTTCTCAGAATTCAGCAGAGAACACCAGCCAATCCCCATACTCGAAGTTTGTTCATGCCATCTCTGGATTTCCCTGTTTCCCTGACTCAGCTACCCTGATCCAAATAAGAAAGAAGACCACTAAGCAACCAATCAGCTGATTAAAAAACAAAAAAAACAAGTAACTTCTGTATTTATCCCACAAGAACCTCTTGATTGGTGAGCAACTCGGAACTTACTATTCCCAAGCCCGGAGTTTCCAAGCTTGCAGGTCAAAACCCTCACAATAAATTCACCTTTCTACTTTGTTTTATTCAGAGTGCAGATTCTGGTTTTTGATATACTTTCTGGTTATACTTTTAAGTATACAAAGAAAATCAAAAGAGTAAAAATGACAAAGATTATTCCAAATCATATGTGGTAGCAACCTGCAGCCAGCTTAAATTCCTAACAACAAGAGAAAGGGTCAGCAAAGTACAACCTGGAGGCCAAATCTGGCCCACCACCTGTTATAGTAAATAAAGTTTACTGGAATACAGCCATGCTCATCCCTATATGGCTGCTTTCATGCTATAATGGCAGAGTTGAGTACAACGACAGAGACTAGAGACAGAGACTTTAGTTGCTAAGACTGAAATATTTACTGATCTTTTAAATTAAACAGGCTGCCAACTTCCGGTCAAGAGAACACAGTCAACATGCTGTACTTTTAATCCTTCACCCTAAAAAGACTAGTTACTAAGGGCCATTCATGCTTTAACTGTGCCCCCATCCTCACTAATAAATGCAGTTTAGATTTTGTTACTTTAAGCATTTTAAAAAATTTGATTGCTGATCAAAGAACAAGAAAAAAAAAAGATTCCTGAAATGAAATTTGAAGATAAAGAAAATCCTGGAATTGTCTCAAGTAATTAAGAGGATGAAGGTAACTGAAAAATCTGTAGATCTTGACACAGTAAGCCCTAAAGGATTTCAAACACACAGGTCAGGCGGACACCGTGAATACTTTCTAAACAAGGAGGCACCATGAAAGAGGGAAGAATCCCAACACCGACACTTAAAATCAGGGCATCTCAGGGTTGGAAAGAACGATCAGTTCATCCAACCACCAAAATATTTCAAAAGGTGATTAATTTAGCCTTGGCCTGAGGAACTTCCCACACTGGGGAATTTGCTGCTTCCTCAGGCATCTCATTCAATTTGCAGATATTTTAGGAAATGCTTTCTTACGTTGATATGAAATCTGCATAACTCTAATGTTCTCGTTGACCTTAACTCTTCTCTGAAGCTATTGAAAAACAAGTTACTTTCTTTCACATTATACTTTCTTTCACATTATAGCTCTTGAGATAACTGAATGTTCTTTCCTGAGATTACTGAGATTCTCAGTTGTAACTTTGCTTCAAGACCCTTCACCATATTTCTTTTCTTCTCAAACTGCTTTAGTTTTCCTAAGTCATTTTTAAAGAGTGGTACCTCTCTTACTTTTTAATGCTATGGTTGGATCTCACTTTGTAAGTCCTTTCAGTCAATACAACACTGTTGGTTTGGGAGCCACACTTCATACTCCATTTACATATTCTCAAACATTTTTTTACATGTTTGTTAATTCTACCTCCCTACCCTAATCCTACATTTCTGTCAGACTTGTCACACTATACATTCTTAAATCCAATCCTTTATTCCAGCCTGTTAAAGTCTTCATGGATTCTGATTTTGCCTTTCAAATACTGTACTTCCCAGCTGTTACCCTCAGAAAATTCCATTAGTGCATGAGATCTGCAATAGGAAGTGCTCACTGGAGAAGGCCATTTGCAACACTTCCATGGGGCTAGTCGGGACAGGTCTAAGTTTCCTGAGGGCCAAGATTTTGTCATTCTTGGATTCCTCACAATATTTATTATTTTCTATCTTACAAAGTAAACAATAAACAGGTTTGTAGAACTCGATCAACAGTGTATCTATCGGGTTCTCAAGTGACTGTATCAATCCTGGGTAATGCAGGTCTGATGGGGTATGAGATCCCTTTAAAATGGGTTCTTCGGACATGAATTTGAAGTCAACTTTGTTGTCAGTAGTGCTAGTCTGAGCCTCAAGACTCTGTGGCTGGCTCAGAGCTTCCCAGTTACCTAATTTTTAGAGCTAACCATCCAACAACTGATACTTTGTTTTAGAACAATATATTTTATTTACAGTAGATTTTTCATCCTAAAATTACTTTAGTTAGTGGAGCTGATACAAAACTGAATTCTTTTTTTGTTATTCCTGCCTGGCATTGAGTAAGCACTCACCAAATGCTAGCTATTATTTTCCTAGCTATGTGAGCACCAAAATACTCCTTAACAGCATACCGTCCTTTGCCTAACCCATTCTTTTATTCTCTTTCCTATCCTGAACCCACACTCATTTTTTCAAGGCTTCAAAACTAATTTAATAGATCCTCTGGTTCAGAGGCTCAGTTAAGTTATAGCAAAATGTGCATGGAATTTTACAAAAAAAGTAAGCAGCTACTCAGTGAATTTCCATGACTCCCTTCAGTGTAAGTCACTCTTCTCCCCACCCTGCCGACCCCTCCAGGATTTACCAGGCTTCATTCTTCTTTAGGTTCATTCCAGGCCTCCACTAAATTTGTGTCAAATTAATTGCCAACCACCTAAAGTTTTTAATTAACCCTTCTGTCTCTCACTCTGCACTCCCCTACCTTACAGAGATAGTAAAAAATAAACAACAAACAAACATAAAACTGACAATGTAAAGGAAACAGAATTGAAAAATACTGAGGGATCAAAAAAATGAAAGGCTTTCTGAAATTTAATCACCTTCTTAAAGACATTTTTAAGAAAAAACAAACAGAAGGAAAAAAAAAGACAGACTTGGATTCAAAAAGAACAATTTTAACAATGACTATGTAAGAAGAAAATCACTCTGTACTCCATATTGGTCTCTGAAGAAATTCCAGTTATCCAAGGATGAAAGAACACTACAAGTCAGATATTTCCCTTTCCTCTTTAAAACCAAACTAAAACAAAATTCATTCTACAGATCCTTGTTATCTGTTGTCTATATATAGGGAAAAAAAGGGGGTTGTCTCCAGATCATTACCTAAAATTCACTCTTCCACTTAGTGAGGACATCTGGGAACTGATACAATGAATAATTTTTATCCCACTCAATTTATTTTAGTTATCTCTATAAGTTATTTAATGTAGAAGTATGAAAAAAATTTTAAATACAGTCAAACAATTAACTGAAGTTTAACTGGTTTAAATATATCTCACCCCGCCCACATCATGCGAAAGGTATGACGGATGAGGCTTAAGCATCTGAAGTTCTATTCGCTTCCTTGTTTTATTACAGAGCAGTTCCCTTCCGAACAAATCTTCTTATAATTTTAAAAGGCTTTGAACTAAGTTCTTCAACTAAATCAAGATCCTCATTGGACAAAATTAGAGAAGGAATGAGCTGAATCAAAATAAAAGGTTTAACAACTGTACCACTTTTGACTGTGTTAAAAAAAAATCATGAGGTGACATTATATTATTAATGTCAAGTTACCTCCCTTCCCCCAAATATCCACAAATTTCACCTTTTTAAATGATAAACCAGGTTTATAAGAGTTCAGCACAGACAGATTTCCTAGCAAAAGAAAAGAAAAAGTATTATCTTTGGATAGAAAAGATTTCTGGGAAGTCTGGAGATGTGTGACAGGTATAAAGGAGAAATCTGAATACCTGGTTGTTGATATTAACATTGATGTTAGAATGAGGGGACGACAAAGGACTGTTTTCCATCTCACGGTGTTTGAGCTTCTCTGAGGCATCTTTTGATGCTGGAAAAAAAAAAAAAAAAAAAAGTAAAATAGCCCCTCAGTCTGCTAGGCTGTCATGAGGGTATAAACTTAAGCTTTTGTTTGCCCCGACACCAGTTACCATCAGTTAAAGATAATAATCCAGATCACCACAGAATAAAGTTTCTTTCTATACCCAGATAATTCTTAATCAAATTAATGGAAAGTTAATTTAAATAGGAACACTGCCTTGTATCTGAACTGCTCCTAAAAAGCCACTAGATATGAAATCTCAATAGCATATGTAGGTAAGAAAGCTTACCAGCTAAAACATCTGAAGAAAAGGCAGAGAACATGTGTGACATGATCCTTTTTTCCTTCCATAACCACAACCCAAGCTCCTCCTGCCAAAACTTAGCACTTTGCTGTTTTCTTCCCTTGGCCCTGATTATACACTGCTTTCTAAACTTATGTGGAGCAAACAGATGAAGTACATACACTGATTCATTCACCGACTCAATATATACCTATTGTTAACATCAAGTGTGATGCAGGACAAGCATTTTATCTTCTCTGTGTACCACCTAGCTGCAAAACACTTTGCAAATAAAATCCTCCAACCACTGAAAAGATAATATGACAAATACAATTCAGCTTTAAATGAACTCTAATCAACAACCATTAGTTGTAATAATCTTATTTTGCAGGGACTAATTTGGTATGAGTTTGAATTTTTACCTTGTCCACTTGACAAAAAAGCTGCTGAATGCCTAATCATTTCTATATAATCAAGTAGAAGGGGGGAACAACTATGAAATCATTTCCTTTTGGTCAAAGGGATCTTTTAAAAGTGTCCATCAATTAGCTCTGTAAATCTTTCCCTTGGCTGCATATTAGAATTAGATGTGGAGCTTTTAAAAAATATTGATTCCCAGAGCTGATCCTAGAACAATGACATGGGATTTCTGAAGGTAGTTTTCTGACATCAGTAGGTAGTTTTTAAAACTCTTCAGGCGATTTTAACGTGCAAACAAAACTAAGAATCATTAATTCAACACTAATCTTCTCAAAATCTTCCATACGCATTTATTTACTTAATTGCCACCTCCTGCTTTTCTTATGCTTCAAATTATTTGACACTAAATTTTAACATGATGTTCAGATCACAGTGCTTTAGCTTATGTTGATAAATTAGTACTGTTGGGTTTGGGAGGGAGATTGGTTGAAATAAAGCTTCTTCTCCTACCTTCTGTTTAGCTGAGAAATACCCTGAGATTCTAGGATAAACTTCTTTAAAAAAAGTTATCATTTATAACTACTTACCTAGGTCAATCAGGATTTTGACATTACAACCAAAAGAAAATACAGAATAAATTGGGTACCAAGATTATAAGAACTTAATTCTTAACATCAAAACCTTATTTCCATTGATTGACCCTGTGCAAATGTTATACATCTGAACTGTTACTAATAAAACTCCTACACTATGCAACAATTTCTTCTGCCACAACGTCTATAGCATTTAAGCTGCTCAGTAGAATGAAGGGCTCCCTCACTGTTAGGTATCTACTCCTGAAACAGTTAAAAAATTATTCCCTATACTGATTCCAAATCTGCTTCCCTATACTTTCAAATTGCTGATCTAAGATCCACAAATAAAATGACATAAAGTCAAGTTTTTGATATAACAGGCTTTGAAATATTTGAAGTTGTTACATATCATTTGAGCTCTTCTTTTCTAGGCATCCCTAGTTTGTTCTACCATATTCCCCAAAACCAATACAATTTCCTTAAAAGTATGTACTAAGTAAATGTTGTTTGCTAATAGAATACTATTGCAGCACTGAAAGAATTTTAAAAACTTTAAAAATTCATATAATGGACATAAAATGTAATGTAAATAAAATCAATCTTGCCATCCTCTAAAAGATACTTTTTATTTTAACCCTGAAAATACTTTGTATTAAACAGCTCCTGCTTCTGGTTGAATCTAAATCCTAATGACTTTGGTCTGTTACATCTCACATCTTGCCAGTGACAAAGTGATCATTTCTAACAAGAGACAGGGTCCAGGGCAGGGCTGTGGAAACTAGAAAATAACCAAAAGAAACTGTTGCAAAGAAAGTACATGAGAAATGCAGGCATTCCTTAGAGATATCACAGGTTCCATTCCAGATTACCGCAATAAAGTGAGTCACATGATTTTTTTTTGGTTTCCCAGTACATATAAAAGTTTTGTTTGCACTATACTGTAGTCTATTCAGTGTGCAATAGCATTAAGTCTACACAAACAATGTATAAACCTTAAGTAAAAAATACTTTATTGCTAAAAAATGCTAACCATCATCTAACAATGCAGGGTTGCCTCAAACTTTCATTCTGTAAAAAGCACAGTATCTGCAAAGTGCAATAAAACAAAGTGTGCCTGGAGTAATGGAGAGTTTTCTTAATCCAATAACTGACTACTACCTTAAAAAAAAAAAAAAAACAGATTAGAATACCATTCTGAAATTATCAACATAATAAATTTGTTTCCCTGACCTCAGACTCACAAGCACAATTTAAACATGATAGATGTCAATAAAAACATAACTATGATATATCAGAACATTTGTTTAACCGTGTATTTGTAGTGATTACTTAGGGAACGGAAGAACAAATTTTTAATGCCAATTACCATTATTACTTCAGCATGTTCTATTAACCAGAAGCACTGTGTAACTGCTCATTAACACTTCTGTGTAAATTACCAAACACTCCTGCTGTATTCCACACTCTTCAGAGACAACAGCATACTCACAGGCAATTTCCCATGAGCTGTTTAAAGATGGAGTCTAATTTTAGCAATAGAAATCAAAGTTGGCAAGAGTCACATAAGTATAAGCTGCTTTTAAATGAACACACTTTACACTGAAATTCAATAGAAACTTCCTGTTTAAAGACAGTTTACGCTTTAATATCAAACCAAACTCACAAATACATAGAATTTTTCAGTGTGCAATCTACTGTTTCCTTTTAACCTTTTAAGAAGTTAAGGAAAGCAGCATGCATTCTGACTTATTTATTTTTGTGGTTTTGGGCAACAACAACCCTCATTAATAACAAAATACTTTCTAGGAGTTAATCGAATGTTCAAACATTTATTCAAGACTGTGCCCTAAAAAAATCTTTAAGGAAACTTCTTTCTTAATTTTCACTCAAGAAACAAAAAGCAAATTTGAAAATTCGAAAATGTTTAATCACTTATAAATAATACAAATGTTTAATGGTCTCAATTATGTGAGACCATAAATATTTCAACGGACCCTTAAGCCAAAAAGGCAAGAAGGCATAACTATTCTACATTAAAATTTCAAATTCAACATTGATGCATAAAATATTATTGGAGGAACTGACTTACACAGCTCATTTCAAAGGGGAGTAAAATAAAGAAACGTCACTGATGTTATACAGAACATTTACTTACTCCCGTGTTCAACTTCAGGTTCCTCTGATCCAGTCTGCCTGGTGGCTTTGTTAATTTCATCTGGTGCCTGGGATGTGTCCATAGTGTCAAGTGTCCCAATTACATCATCAATGGTTGTTTCCAGTAAGTCTGGACTATCTAGCAAGTCAATCTTCAGAGGCAAGCTGTAAAGGTAACAGAAAACTTACTTACACCAAGAAACTTATCATGAAAAGAATTTAAAATATCAACAAAAATCTTCGTTGGAAAAAAAATTAATTTAAGAGTTCATATCCCAACTGGTTTGTTCATCTGTCTAAATCCTTTGGGGCAGATTCTATTCCATCCATGATGGAATAAAAGGGACTGAATTTATCTTCCCAACTGAAATAACCCAAGGGGAAAAAATAAACTATTTTCAAGACATTAGACATTAGACAACAAAAGTCAATGATTCGGAGTTTCGGAAAACAAATGAAATTGCTTTGAGAGAGTTTCTGTGCGGTGGTGCCGAGAGATTGCAATGAGGCAGAGCACACAAGCCTCCCTTAGCTGAGAAGATGAGGCTGAGAATCCAGGGAGACCAAGCCGCTGAAATTCATAGGAAGAATACCAGACAGGAGAGAGCAGGGCTTCAAGGAGAGAATCCTGGAGGTCTACAGAAAGGCCCCCTCAAGTATCCAGCAGAGTACTAATCAGGGAATGTGTGTAACTCCCTAAGGCTGGGGGTGGGGGTGGGGGGGACTATCCAAAAGGTTTTCATCCTGTTTGGCTGGGAAAATACTAGTGACACTCATACTGGACCACAATGCTCCTTTCCACGGACAGAATGTAAAAACATAACTCAAGGGCACTGAGTATTAGGAAGGTCTTGCCACAGTAATGGAGAATAATAAATGTAGATTAAGCATGGCAACAAACGGACAGAACACAACATAAAAGTAAGACCTGAAAGGACCAAACTATTTCCAAGTAACTCAACTGTACCCCAAAACAAAACTCAAGATTTAAAGGACTACAAAATGATCTGGCATCCAACAAAGTAAATTTCAAAATGTCAGGCATCCACTCAGAGATTACCAGGAATGCAAAGAGACAGAAAAAGAAATCCCATACTAAAGAGAATAATCAATCAATAGAAACTGACACAGATGTTAGAATAGCAGAGAAAGACACTACAACAGTTACTGCAACTGTGCTCCATATGTTCAAAAAGTTAAGCAGAAACTGGAAGATACTGAAGAAACCCAGATCAAACTTCTAGTGATGAAAACTACAATATGTGAGATGAAAAATATATTAAAATAGAGTGACAGTACACTAGACTTCAGAAAAGATACTCAAAGGCATTGCAATAGAAACTATCCAAAATAAAATCACACAGAGGCAAAAGAATCCACCAAAATGAAGGAATATCAAAGTTAACTGTGGGACAACTTCAAGCAACCTACTGTATGAATAACTGAAGTCCCAAAGTGAGGGTGGGACAGAGCAAATATCTGAAGAAAAAAAATGGCTGAAATGTTTAAAAAACCTGATGACAATTATAAACTTTTAAGTCCAAGAATTTCAACAAAGCCAAATATAAGAAACATGATGAAAACTACACCAAAGCACATCATAACCAAATTGCTTAAAACCAATGATAAAAAGAAAAACTTATTAAAAGCATCCAAAAACATTATACGTTCAAAGAAGTAAAAAGACAAGGATGATAGCAGATTTCTTATTAGAAATAATGCAACCTAGAGGGCAGTGGAGGAATATTTTAAAAGCACTGAAAGAAAAAACCTATCAACCCAAATTTTATATCAAGCCAAAAAATTCTGAACAAAGGAAAACCTAGGTATATACCAAGGAAAAGTGAAAACATCCACGCAAAAATGCGTACACAAATGTTCACAGCATCATTATTCATAATAGCCCCAAAGTGGAAACAACCCAAATGCTCAATTGAGGAATGGATTAAACAAAATGTGGCATATCCACAGAGTGGAATTCTAACCAGCAATAACAGGAGTTAAGTACTGACACATGCTATGACACCTGGGAAACATAATCTTAAGGGAAAAAGCCATACACAAAATATCACATATTGTATGAGTCTATTCACATGAAATGAACAGCCAAATTCAGAGAGACACAGAAAGTGGATCTGTTTGCCAGGGGCTGGAAAGGAATGGGGATTGACTGCCTGGTGTAAGGTCTGAGATGAAAATTCAGTATTAAGGGCTGCCTTGACACCCTTGAGCCTCATAGGGCCCCAAAGGCCTAAGCATGAGTTTCCCTGCTCTCACCAGATATTCCCTCCCAGTCAAAAAGGTTCCCCCTCCAGGTTCTACAATCAACTAAATCAGCTGCATCCTGCCAGATTCTTAACCTAACAAGTTTCACTTCTCTGCCAGCCTGTGATACTATTCAGACAAGACAATCACAGCCTCTGGTGGGAACCAGGGGTCATCTCATTCTCATGTTACTATAAAGCCTGCTCCCAAAGCCCATGTTTGTTTACTTTGCTTCCAAGTGAAACACCCACGTGGCCCTATACGTTGTGAGATTTCCTCCTTCCTTAAGCCATGAGTGTATGTGTCTAATAAACTGCTGTCCAGTGCGGGGCATTGTGTTTTTGGCCATCTTGTAGTATATAGGGTGGGGGAATCCCTCCCACACCACATGGGTGAATAGGTGATGAGCAGGACAACTGATAATAAATATGGGGTTTATTTTAGGGGGGACAAAAACATTCTAAAGTAAAATTGTAATGAAGGTTGCACAATTCTATGAATGTGCTAAAAACATTGAATCGCCCACTTTGAATGGATAAATGGTATGGTATGCAAATTATATCTTAAGAAGAAAAAAAAGACAAAATCACTGCCATTTATTAAAAGAATTCATGACCAAAAGACCAGCATTAAGGAAATGTTAAAGGAAGATTTACAGGTAGAAGTAAAATGAACGTGTGGTCTGAAACATACATGATAGTAAAATGCTTGACAATGATAGTAAAAAGGCTAGGAGGGAAGAAATAGAAGGATACTACTGTAAGGTTCTTATGCTATACATGAAATGGCCTAATACCCTTTGAAAATAGACTGTGATAAATTAAAGCTATACATGCTAAAGTAACCATTAAAGCAAAAAAAAGCAGAGTTCCAGCTAAAGAGTGAAAAAAGGACATACATGGAATTAAAAAAAAACACTTGATTAATAAAGAGGAAGATAAGAACAAGAAACATGGGGCAAATAGAAAACAAATAGCAATATGACAGACTCACTCATATCAATAACCATACTAAATGAAAATGGTATAAACATAGCAATTTTCAAATGTAGAGATTGCCAGTTGATTTAAAAAGAAAAACCCAATTATGTGCTGCCTACAGGAAACACAATGTAAATATAAAGAAACAAAGAGATTAAAAATAAAAGGATAGAAAAAGATACACTATACTATCACTAGTCAAAAGAAAGCAATAGGGAATATACTGGTATCAAAGTAGAATTCAGAGCAAAGAATGTACTTAAAATGAAGATGATCATTTCATAAGGATAAAGGGGTCATTTAATCAAGGGAATATAACAATCCTAAATATTTATGAACTTAATGACAGAGCCTCAGAATACATGAAGCCAAAACTGAAAAACCTGCAGAGTAAAGGGCAAATCAAGTATGGTTGGAGGTTTCAATACCCTTCTTTCAATTAATGATAGAACAAGCAGGCAGAAAATCAGCAAGGATATAGTAGACGGGAAAAGCACTAACCACAACTTTACCTAACTGATATTTATAGAACACTCCACCAAAAACATCAAAACACATGTTCTTCTCAAGTGCACACAGAATAATGACTAAGACAGACCATATTCTGGGCCATAAAACAACAGTTGGTAAATTCAAGAGGATTTAAATCATACAAAGTATGTATGTTCTTTGACCAGAACATAATTAAATTAGAAATCCAAAATAGAAAGTTCCTTAGGAAATCTCCAAATACTTGGAAACTATGTAATGCAGTTCTAAATAACTCATGGATCAAAAAGAACAAGGTATAACTTGCTTTATAAAGCCACAGAAATCAAGACAGTTTATGTAAATTAACAGAACAAAATTCAGAGTCCTGAATTCCCTACATTTATGGTTGATTTTGCCAAGACAAATCAACAGCAAAAGGATAGTTCTTCAACAAATGGTGGCAAGACAACTAGAAATACATGCAAAAAGATGAATTTAGACCCTTACTTCATACCATACATAAAAGTTAAATCAAAATGGTTAACAGAGTCAAACGTTAAGAACTGAAACTAAATATTTGAAGAAAATATAGGGGAAAAAAGTCTTTGACTTTGGGTTGGCAGAATTATTTTTAGATATGGTACCAAAGGCACCAGCCATAAAAGAAAAACTTGGACTTCATCACAATGAAATAAATGCCTGAACTTCAAAAAAAAAAAAAAAAACAAAAAACCCACTATCAGGAAGGTGAAAACAGAATTCACAGATTAAGAGAAACTTTTTGTAAATCATACATCTGATAGGGGACTAGTATCCAAAATATACAAAGAACTTTTAAAACAATAATAGCCAAATAGACATTTCTCCAGAAACAATCTATAAATAGCTGATAAGCACGTAAAAAGACACTCAACATCACAAGCCCACAGGAAAACAGAAATCAAAACCATAATGAAATACCACTATTCACCCTCTACAATGGCTATAATCAAAAAGAAAAAACAAGTTTTGGAGAGGATGTGGAGACACTGAAACATTCATGCATTTCCACTCCAGAAAACAGGTCAATTTTTTCAAAAGTTAAAATAGGAATTCACCACACAATCCAGTAACTTTCCTCCTAGGAACCTATTCAAGAGAAACAATACCCTATGTCCACACAAAGACATGTACAGGAATGCTCGTAACATTATTCACAGTCAGAACATGGAAACAATGCAAATTTCCAACAACTGGTGAATGGATAAACAAAATGTGGTATATCCATAAAATGGATTACTATTCAGCAATTGAAAGGAATGTACTAGGATACATGGATGAATCTCAAAAACATTATGCTAGACGAAAGAAGCCAGACATAAAACGCTATATATTGTATGATTACATTTATATAAAGTGTCTAGGAAAGTTAAATTTATAAAGTTTGAACTTTTGGGGATGATGAAAATGTTCTAAAACTAGATTGTGGTGATGATTTTTCAATTTTACACATTTCTAAAAATTGTGGAATTGTGTGCTTACAATAAATGAATTTTATAATATGTAAAAATAGAAAACAAAGTTGCCTTTAAAAAAAAAAACTGTAGCCAAGTACAGAATTTTCAAACTAGAAAGTACTAATCTAGTTCAGCAAACTTGTAGGATACAAAATCAATACCCACAAATCAACTGTATATATCAATGCAATGAAAGCAGGAAAGTGAAATTAAAATAATTCAACCAGAAATCCAAAATATTCTATTTTACCAGTTTTTTAGAGAATGAGACTCTCAACCCAATTCACCTGCCCTGAGAATGCTCAAAGGTTGTATACATCTTATTTTGTTGATCTAATACTAAGCAGGAAAGAAATTGCCAGTGACATTCTTTCCTAGAGGAATGATGGCTGTATTTTAATTATATACTGTGTCTTTGACCCAAATAGTAAGAAATTCTTTTGCAAATTGTTAAAAGAGAAAGTAAAAACAAAGAAAGAGAACTTATACACAAGTCAAGAGATCTGTGTCCCAGTCCTATCTCTGCAACTACCTGGCTGTACAACTTTGGACAAGTCGCTTTTCCTTCATTTTCAAAATGTGTTCTACAGAGCCCAAAGATTCCAGACTTACATGACTTACAGAAAACACAGAAATAGTGGTAGACTTTTGGTATCCACATGGTAGCTTTCTCATGGGATTTTATTTGTCATTCCCAGATAAATTTAATTAGAAGAATTTCTTCACTAGAACTCATTTGGAAACCACTGCAGTAAAGGCACTTCAGGAACATTTCATCTTGAACACTGTAAAAATCTATTAATGTAAAACCATCTCATCTGCTCATTTTCAAGCCTTTTTCTACTGGTCCAATTGTTATCCTTCCTAAGGGTGAATCAGTGTTAACTTGTGAGGCTTTTTTAAAAAAAAAATAAGGATAACAATATCAAAAGAAAAGTGGTGATAGGGAACAAATGAAAGAAAAGAGGCAGAATATTGTAATTTGTTGAAGCTGGTTGATGAGAATGCTGCAGTTCATCATATGTTCTATCTTTATATAATTTTGAAATTTTCATCATAAATTTTTAGAAATATGGATATCAATATTTTTGGACAAGAATATGAGAACTGGTAGAAGTTCATCTCCTGTGGTCCTAATGTGGACACACGACAAACTGTTTTTTTAACTACACATGTATAGTCTGTTCAGGCTACTATAACAAACACTATAGACTAGGTAGCTTATTGACAACAGAAATTTCTCTCACAGTTCTATAAGCTGTAAAGACTTTCCAGCAGATATGGTGTCTGGTGAGGGCCCTCTTTTTAGCTAACAGACAACTGTCTTTTTGCTGTGTCCTCACATGGAAGAAGGAATGAGGGGTCTCTTTTATAAGGGCACTAATTCCATTTGTGAGTTTCCACCTTCAGAAAGTTACCTCCCAAAGGTCTTACTGCAAACATTGTCACACTGGGAATTATATCTCAACATATGAATGGTGGGGGGAGCCCAAATACTCAGTCCATGATATTAAAAAATAAGATTAAAAATTTCATGAGTCAGAAATGAAATAGAAGCCCACATATAAAAGAATTTAAGAACAATGGTTTTAAAAATACTCATGGTATGGGTTAAACAGTGCCCCCCACCCAAATGTGTAAGTTGAAGACCTCATGCCTGGCCAGCACCTCAGGATGGGATCTTATTTGGAAACAGGATAGTTGAAGATGTTAAGGTAGGATGTGATCATACTAGAGCAGGGTAGGCACTTAATCCAGTATGACTGATGTCCTTATAAAAGGGGGAAATATAGACACAAGGCCATGTGGAGATGAAGGCAGAGATCAGGCAATGATTCTGCAATCCAAAGACTGCTAGCAAACCACCAGAAGCTAGGTGGGAGCCCCAGAACAGTTTCTCATAGCCCCCAGAAGGAAGCAATCCTGCCTATATACCATGATCTCTTAGACTTCTAGCCTCTAGAACTGTGAGACAAAATTTCTATTGTCACCAGTTGTAACAGCAGTCCTAGGAAACAAATCATCTCACACTCTAAAGATGAGCAGGACTTACTAAAAAGAACTTGAGAGTACTACATTATCCAGGCCATAAAAGAAAACATAAGAAATCCAAAGGGACATTCTGCAAGGGTATTCAAAGGACAAGAGAGCACTTTTCCTTTCCCCAGGAGAGTAGGGCACTGCAAAATCACATCACGTAAATGGAGGCTCTCAAAGAATCTGTAAGATAGGAGAACGGCACCTTACTTTGTGGTGGGGGTGTTGCTGAGCATTAGAAACTACTAGGCCCATGTCAGGTGTGGCATTGGGAGAGCGCTTAGAAAACTGTAATGTACAACTCTCTAAGTTTGAGAGTATGTGTAAATGTATTTCCCAAGTAGGGAAGTACATCTTTCAGCACAGCGAGGTCCAAACTCAGTGAGCTGACTGGAGATTACCTTAATAATATGCGGCAATTGGGGGTATGGTCAGCTGTTGGAAAAGCTACATTTACAGTGTTTGGCAGGGCAAGAATGCAGTTTCCCACAGGCTAAATTTGGATTAAGTCACACATCAAAATGAACAACAGGAGTGGATGATAATTTTTAAAAATTCACCAGTCTATTAATAACAAATTATTTCCTTTAAAAGTGAGAAGAGGAAAGCTTTCTTTTACAGAAGAATGCCAACTCATATTTGTAGAAGAAGGACAGAGTTGAAAGTCACCATGTTGTAAACAGCAAAGTAACAATAATTGATTTGGGCAAAAATTATCAATGGATGATTAAAACCACTAGATAAAAAGACTTTTAGGGAATAGGATATCCATTCAGTCTCAAAATCACACTCCACAGATTAAAAGGGAAATAGGTACTTTTACAGAGAAATCTAATGGGCATCACTTTAACCAAAACACTAGTAAAAATGTTTAGCCTCATCTAATCATAAGAAGACAGCCACACAATCTAAGTTGAGAGGTATTCTGCAAAGAAACTGGCATAGACTTTTTTTTTTTTTTTTAAATGTCAATGCCATGAAAGGCAAAAAAGGTTGGGGAACTTTTCATGATTAAAGAAACATGAAAAACTAATTGATATCTTGACTGGATACTGAATCAGGCAGAAAAACAGCTATCAGGCAGGAAAAAAGCTACAAACCTTTATAAATGCTATAAATGGCATTTACTGAAACATTTGGGAAAATCTGAGTATGAACTATAGTAGTGTCAGAACAATGTTAACATTTCTGAGTATACTAAATACGTTATATACAAAACTGTCTCTAGTTTTGAAGATACATGCAAAAGGAAGTATTAAGCAATACAGTAATATGTCTGCATTGTGATCCTCAGTTAGTTCAGTGAAGAAAATAAATGTCAGCAAACAGGCAAAATATTAACAGGTGAAGGTTCTAGGGGAAAGGGCATATGGCTATTCATTCACTATTCTTTCAACTTCCCTGTGGGCTTGAAGTTTTCCAAAATAAGCAGCTGGGAGAAAAGAAAAAACGTATGAACTTCCCTTGAGCCAAGGATAAGTCCAGCTTAAAATCCATTCAGTGGAACTCCACCCATGAGAAAAATGTCCCAGGGTAAGATGACCCAAGCAATAAAAGTATATTCATGGGCAAGAGCTGAACCAGGAATAAGGGAGAGAAAAAGTGTGCAAGAGATGAAGTGTACTGCCTATGTTGGGGGAAGTGATGGGTTCTGTGAAGGCCTCTGAAAAACACGTACTAATGTGTAGCACAAAAGAACTAGCACTTGTATTTATGCCATGACACCTAGCTGGATTACAACAGCATCATTCACAAATGGCTTTGCCCTCTTTCCTCTTTCTCCTTTGTCAACCCTGAAAGTAAGTACCATGAGAATAAGTGGGAGAAAGTGAAGATTAAAACAAACCACCACCACCATGGGAATGAGAATGGGGGAAGGGGAAATCTTTAAACTGGTGTAAGATTAGAACTGGACCTTCTGCAACTTGAAGTATGCTTTAAATACTAAATATAAGATGGTCTTTATAGGTACAAATGATGGCCTAGAAAGAGAAAACAGGAGTTGAACCTTGTATAGATGAAGACAGCAATTAATAGAAAAACAAGGCAGAGGACTCAGCCATTTACAAAAACAACAGTGATAAACTCCCAGGAATGAATTTGGGCTCAAGCCAGGAGGAACTCAGGGAGCTGAGAGTGGAAATAGGCACTGGAATCAAAAATCCAACTCCCTGGAGGAAATGAGACACCTCCTGTGAGGCAGAGAACAAGAGTCAGATTGATTACTTGAAACCAGGGAACTGTATCTTCTAGATACAAACAGAGGCTAAAAAAGCTCAAGTCACAAGTTCAATTTCAAATGAAAACAAAGTGCTTACCTGAAATGAAGGGAAGAATTAGAAATATCAGTGCAACCAACAATCAAACCACCATATCCTGGCTCAAGGACTGGAGGCAATTTCTCTGAAAGATCCTACTATAAGACCTTCTTCAGAGCTGAGGACTTCAAAAAGTCAGGGCTGGGGCAATTTCAAAACTGCCTTATAGGAAAGGGTTATTAGCATGGCAAGAAGGAAAGAAAAGAAACCCACTGAAAGAAAACAAGACCAGATAAACTCATAAACAAAAAACTACAAAGCATGTAAAGAAATCTGATGCTAAGACAGACAACCAAAGGAACCCAAGAAATGGGAAAATTTACATCCGAGTAAGTAGAAAGGATAATACAATCTAAAAACGAGTTTAAAATAAGTATATTAAATGTGCTGGAAGACAGAAAGGAAGGTGCTTATGAAACTGTAACAGCGTATTCTGAGAAATGAGAAATTAAATGAGTCATTAAATTAAACATTCAGAAGAAGGGACATGGAAAACAGTACGGAGAGTCCTCAAAAATCTATAAAAACAGACTTACCATATGATCCAGCAATCCTACTCCTGCCATATATCCAGAGGGAACCTCAATTCAAAAAGACACCCACACCCCAATGTTCACAGAAGCACAATTTACAATAGCTAAGACATGGAAACAACCTAAATGTCCATTGACAGATGACTGGATAAAGACGTTGTAGTATATTTATACAATGGAATACCATTCAGCCATAAAAAATAATAAAATAATGCCATCTGCAGCAACATGGATAGACCTGGATAATGTCATTCTAAGTGAAGCCAGAAAGACAAAGAAAAATACCATGTGATATCACTTACATGTGGAATCCTAAAAAACAACAACAACAACAACAAAGAGACAAATAAACTTATTTACAAGACAGAATCACAGACACAGAAAACATATTTATGGTTATCAGTGGGGGAAGGGGGTGGGAAGGGATACATTAGGAGTTCAAGATTTACAGATACTCACTAATATATATAAAATAGATAAATTAACAAATTTATACTGTATAGCACAAGAAACTATATTCAATATCTTATAGTAATTCATGGTAAAAAGAATATGAAAACAAATGTATGTATGTCCCTATATGACTGAAGCATTGTGCTGTACACCAAAAATTGACACAACACTGTAAACTGACTGTACTTCAATAAAAATATATTAAAAAAAAGTGAGAAGTGAGGAGACGGTAGAGGCTTCAAAGAGGAGAAATTACTGCTGGCATAGTGGGAAAATGAATAGATTAAGGAAATATGGTAAGAATTCAGATAGCACTGAAGGCCTAACTTGAGCTTACTGGCCAAAAATTAAAGAAAGACCATTTAACAATATTGCATTTCACATTTACCATCTACATGCAGAGTAGACAGAAATGGATTTATCCAGGATTAAACTAGATGTGTACCACAGAGGAAGGGTCAAGAAATTTGAGGATCCATGCAAAGGAGTAATTATAAGTGACTGTGTATACGAAAGTGAGAAGGAAGGAGGTACTCTGATAGGTATGCAGCAAATAATGAGGTGAATCAAAAAAGGAGACACTGATATGACTCACAAGATCTTTCACTTAAAAACTGCAATGTTTGCCTCAGGTCTCTTTACCAAGTCCAAACTCCTCAGACTGATATTCAGTGCCTTTCCAACTTACTCACTTATTTTTAATGACTATTACTCTAGCATAACTGTAAAGATCCAATCAAAGTGATAACCTGGATATTCTAGAGTACCCAGATCTCCCCAGGTCTTTCTAAAGACTTCCAAAGGTTATGCTAGAAGAAAGAATCAGCTCCATAGCCAAAAAGAATTAATGTAAGTTGTTAAAAGTGGGTCTTATCTCCAAACTCCTAGCAAGTCTGCAATTAAATAATCACTGAAGCAAACTGCTGGGCTACCAACACAACTTTGTCATAAGAAACTCTTCTGTGTAATCATATATATTGTAGTGATATTTTACATGCTGGGATGTTTCCACAATTTCTCTGGATACTCCTCTAACTAGTTCCACCAAAAAAAACCAAAAAACAAACAAAAAACCACACCAGCAATTGGCTTCCTATTATCATCTCTTACTTTGATTCTTTTACTCCATTCCTAATAATTTAAAATACTTTTCTTTTAATATAACAACATCAGTCATGACTAAATTTTTACTAAGATCTGCAACGTTTTATGAATCCTAACCATATACTGGTATATCTCATTTCCTTCTTCTTTATTAAGATTAGTTAAAAACAAAACAAAGAAGAATTCCCTTCAACAAGAAGTAAGGTCTGCAGCTGTTGAACCGGTTTTTCGGAGGAGGAGACATAGGTTTATTACATCACTAAGGGAGTCTTCAGTCATATTCCTTGGAGAATGTTGTTCTCCAGGTCAGGTATCTCTTCTCCATGCCAATGTAAACAAAATGTTGGCCAGTTGTCAGGAACAAAATGTATGAAGTTCACTACGTACCATCAACTAGAATTAAGGCTACAGCTTGTTGTTAGGAGCAGAGTCTTAGGTAATTATCTAAAAACAAAACATCTGTGAGAACAATTTCTTTAGAAATAACAGGAACACTTGTTTTCCCTACTTAAGCATAAAAATTAAAATGTATCATTAAAAAAGCCACAAACATTTTTCTTTTGATCAATTTCCTTTGAATTTTTCTCTTTATCAATTCACTAATTCTCTGAGCCCAATATTATTATCCTTCTCACCAGCCCAAAGAGCTCAAAGCAGCTGAAGAGTATATAACAAACTAGAAATGGTCAAGAAATGAAGAAAAAGTGACAGAACACATCCTCCTTGTGCCTCCTGTCCTAGTATCTATGCCACCAAGGTTAATGTCAACTCAGGAGGACAAAATTCTCACAGTGATTTCATGTGACTAAAGTAAAAGTTACTTTATATGAACAGAGGATGGGAAATTTTTAGATTCTTGGAGAAGGGGAGCTGAAGAAGAATATCATAGCTAAATTCACGTGATTCATAATATCTAGGAGAGATCTGACAAATCACATTTTAGGCAAGAGACAGAGGCATATGGAGAGACAGATGAAGAAAGACAGGGAGTTTCCCCATCACAAAATTATGTTCAAATTCTGTCCTTTACATAAAAGCATCTCACATGCAAGCATTTACAAATTCTGGAAGCAAGGTATAACTGATGATGTGGTATAATTTATATTAAAAATGTAAGAAGCATGTGGTGGTAAGAGATTAAATATTACTGGTGCAAGATGATTTTATTTTTGCAAATCTATACAAGCCCTATATGCCAAGGATATAAAATAAATGAAAGAAATGTGGTATTACTTTCAAACCCTAACACACAAAATAATACCCTTTCAAAGCAATTAACAATGGTTTAGAAATGAGTTTGCCTGGACCCAAACAGTTAAAGTACCATGGTTCAAATGATTACTACTCCCACCATCAGAGCATGCTACACTGCTTGCTCTGGAAGATGGGACAACCATCTTCCAACTTTTTTCAGTTTACATCTGTGACTATATAGGGAAGTAAAACGGATCAAAGCTGAGGATTAGTGTTCTTATGCCTGCAAAGCCAGTCATTTCCACCATACTCTTCTTCCTGAAACCCCGAAACACCATAATCCTCCACTCCTTACCCCTTTCATCTATTGTACTGTTTGGCAAGATGGACATATGACATACATGACATTAGGACACATGAAAGTTATAAAGCAGGGTTATTAAATCAAAATAATTTTTAACATATCAACCAAGCAAATATGCAAAAATCTAGTAAATAAGAGAAACTTACATAATTAAGGCTCAGCTAATCCTTTTATCCTATGAAACAAGCAAGCCCCCTCCCTGTCCTCCATTCAGGAGACACTTCAGTTTTATAACCTGACATGTTTATATGGCACCTTTTACATATCAGACAATGTTAACAATAAAGACTGACCCAAGTGTTATAAATAGCAACAGTTTCTGAGTCAATACTTTAGATATAAATTAAAAAGTCCCCTTAAAGTGATTTGAATGTATATTTATGTATGACTGAAAAACTGTGCTATACACCAGAAACTGACACAACATTGTAAATTGACTATAACTCAAAAAAAAAAAGAAGAAAAAAAAGTGACTTGAATTATATTGATATTACAATATTTGTAAACTGGCTGCCTTTAAAAATATAGATATTATATACACAGTAGGACAAATGAAGTTTGTTCTTCTCTGTAAATTCATTTAAAAGTATATCTACGATTACACTATCAAGATTATAAAGGTTAGATTATACTCAGAGATAGGTAAATGCCTTTGAAATGTTTTTACCATCAAAAGAAATAATGACCTTAAGAGTTCATATATGGGAGTTTGAGATTTGCAAATGTTAACCACTATAAATACAAGAAGAGACAAACAACAAATTTCTTCTGTATAGCACAGGGAACTATAATCAGTATCTTGTAATAACATTTAGTGAAAAAAATGTGAAAACAAATGTATGTATACATATGCATGACTGGGACATTATGCTGTACACCACAAATCGACACACTGTAACTGATTATACTTCAATTAAAAAAAAAGAACTCAAGTATTTTCATGTGTGAAAGTGTGAAGGTCACTAGCTTCGCTGTCTTTCTCTAAGGTTCTCTGCCTACAAAAATGCAGCTGAAACATAACCAACTTAATTCAAGATTTTAAAATGACTTATGCCAAGTAAAATTAGCCAAAGCACTGAAACTGAATCACACGGTCTTGGAGTTCTAGGCTGGTGGCTCCCTCTGATCAAACGGACAGTAACCAAGTAAGGTGTTTCTAGACTATATTAGTTCCTTAATCAAGGATGTAGGATCGCTGACCCCTTAAAGCATAATAAAAATGCACAATATAAGTAAGTTGGTGACAATTTATTTAATTTAGGTTGAGCTACCTGTAAATTCTTCATATCTCTGGAAACAAGTTGTATATTCATCTTGAAAATACCAGTAGCAACAACAAATATTCATAATATTTGATACAAAATCCTGAAGCATTATAAGAATTTCTATAAAATAGACAAATTTGATTCTACTACTTTCCATTCTCAGACCTTAACTTCCCCTACCCCCTTTCCTGTCTTGCCCCATCACTCCTCCAACCCAGTTTCTATCATCAGGAATTTACATATAAACTATTTTATAACAAGGTTTTCAAACAAAGAAAAACCATGATGTGATTCTCCCATCACTTAAATGTAACAGTATTAACTTTAATTCTAAGTACAAAAATGACCACTTTCAATATAAACTAAAGATCTTATTCTTCAATTATAATCTTTCCATATTTCCCAAAGTTAAGATTCTGATAAGATACATAAGGCACTGCATTAGAAGTCTGACCTTCAGACTTTTAAGATTAATTTTAAAGTGAGAGAAGTCAAACCACAGCACCTTTTAAGAGATAAGGAAAGCTCTAGTGTTATTATACCCCTTTTTGGTTTCTATTGGAGAAATAGCAGATTCTTAATCATACTCACACCCATGAAAGCTTTTCTTTAATAGCATAAGCTAGAGTTTCTGTACTTAAAATTTTATGATTTTAACTCCTTTAAGAAAGAAGTCACCGAAGATAGTACTTGACAACTAGAATCCGAGCTATGTAATGTCTTAAACAATTATGAGAGATAAATATTAGTGGCCATTTTTAAGCACACTAAATGATGATGGACTTACCAAGGTAGGGAGCTGGGCTACTTATGTACCTGTTCCTACTTAGAGGATACATTAAAGAATACTTTGAGCATCCATCCCCTTATGTATGACTGTGTTAAATTCACACTGAAACCTGCCTATAAATTTTTCCTTAAATATTACTTACTTCTAGTTATGTCTTCTATTGACAAGCTATATTATATTTGCAACCAAGAATCCAGTAATAAGGTCCTCCAAAACCTTCATCTATGTCTAGCAGAGATGGATAAGACTGACCTCTAACTCTGAAGTGAGAAGGATGGTAAACAGGTTACTTTATTTATAATGAAGCTTCATTATCTTGAAGTATGATAAATCCTCAGCCTATAAAACATCTTCAAATTATCATACATATAGTTTAAAAGTTTGAAAATTTTGTTTGAAAATTTTGTTTAAAATTTTAAAACTCTAAAAAGACAAAAGAAATGCTTCCCTTATATCATTTCCTATTACATCAGAAATATACTTCTTCCAGTTAATTTGTCTCTATAATTAAAAGCAAAGAGCTTAGACAATTTAACTGTCCAACTATAGAATTATATTCTGAAATTAATAAAGGACCAAAGATAGTAACATATGCAAAAGTTGAAAGTGGTTAAAATGATATGTGATAACCTATTAAAAGTGATATGGTTTTGGCTTCAGAATTTTACTTTAAAGGTTGTACAAGGCCAGATTATGAGGCTATTTGCAAACCTGGGAAATCTACTAGATGCATTAGATAAAAGAACAATGAAAAGACAAAAGTAAATACATGTTTCATTCTGTACAACCGTTCAGTAGTAATGTAACCATTTAGTTAAACATTGGTTAATCAGTTAATCATACAAAAGTAACCATTCAGAATTATCTCTCTACATGAGTTACATTAATATGATTTCTGGACCTTCTGGTAATTTAAAATACTCGTATTTATTAGAAAGTAAGTTCTTAATTTAAGATTACATTAATTATAACTATAGAATCTTAGGCACTTAACTGAAATTAAAGCCTGGGTTACTTTAAAAGAATTATAAATACTGTATAAGAAAAAAAAATACTGTATAAGAGTAGTTTTATAAAAATATCACCAAAGGCTGATATATTATGCCTGAAAATGCTTCCTTTCATGTGTGCTTTTAGTATGTCTGATTCTTTTAACCTCAATCTATTTGTATGGCATGTAGTTGTGTGATAATGGGCAGCTTGTTGGTAAACACAAATCTCCTGAGACATCTTCTAAGTGATGTGTTAACATGCTAAAATCATTAAAAAAAAAAAAAACTTTCCAAAATTATGATATACATATCCTTTTCAACACAAAAACACATGTCATTATCATTGATGGCATATAGCTCCTTCAGATCCTTTTCCCTTTCACAAAAGAATTCAATTACAAACAATACTACCCTACTAGTGATTAAATATAAAAATAACTTCTCCCAACTTTTCCTAATGTGATCAATCCTCTGTAAACTCTAGGAAATGTATATCATCAACTTCCGTGACAAAGAATTCCAATGCCTAAGAGACTTAACACTCATATGTCAGTCATGGCTGCAGGGCCAGGAAAATGACCATCATGATGGACTCCTGCATTCTTCACATTGTGCTCATGGACAAAGTCAGTGTAGTTTCTATGTGCAGGCTGGGGTGGGGACAAGGCCCTTGTGTTCCACTGGTTTCCACCACGTTGACGGCAGTCACTGGCAGCAGAGAGCCTGGATGGTTGGGGAGTGGGAGGGGAGCACAGTTAGTTAATAGGAATAGGAGAAAATGAATGTGTATGAGGTAATAAAAGAGAAAGGCAATGGGACCAGCATGCACCAGTGCTACAAGTAGTTATCAACATCTACTCCATGCAGTGCTAACATTCAAGATAAACAAAGAGGGGAAAACCTACAAAGTTACATGTAATGGAAAAATGTCAATATGGAAATATGTATAAGAAATCAGTCAATTAAGTGAATTAAATAAAGAGGAAATTTCACAGAGAGCAAGACACTGTATCTGTCCCTGATGTCACTATCAAAATTAAAAGCAGAAATGTCATTTAAGGTTCTAATGAGAAGAAAAAATATTTATCATCTACTTAATTCAAGTGTTTTGAAAGGACAATTCTACATAAGGACAAAGCCGTATGCAGAAAAGGGCGATTGTGAAAAGTTATTTCACAAATCAAGTGATTTCAGAAAACTGAAATCCAAGAAGCAAAATTCAGAAATAGTATTATAAAAATCTACCCTCACAGAGGCCATGTAAGTTTACATCAATGTGCCCAATTAAGTGGACAATCACTGTTTCTTCTATAATCAAAGTTTATAGGACCTCAGAATGAAATTCAACAGGTACAGATAATGTGATAACATTGTAAGCCCCCTCCAGGAAATAGTTAAATAAGCATAAGCAATATAAATAAGCCTATGAAAGTAAGAGAGTGAAACATGCACACAAGCAGCTCCTGGTTAGAGATGATCAGAGTCCTCCAGTAGAAAGAAAACATGTGCCAAGGTTTTGTGATGTGGCAAAAAGGGCAGCACATATTTAAGATAACTACAAAGGGAAAAAAAATCATCCTAATTATAAAAAAAAAAAAAGAAAATGCCTCAGAATAGATTTTTAAATGAGAGTATTTTTCAAACTCAACCAAAACATGAATCTTCATCTTTTTTCCTTAAGGAAACTAAAAACAAATTAGCTAACAGGATTTTTCAGAACAAACTTGGAAGCCTTTTTTTTTTTTTTTTTACAATAAAATCATCTTTCCTTTAACTGAAATATAAGTTGTTCATCCGCTCTAACCCATAAAATTCACAATCCTTAACATAGGGTCTATGAAAATTTAGGAAATTAAATTAGGTTTATGTTCTCCCCTACATATGCAAGATTTTCCAAATATTATTCAGCTTTGTTTATTAATAATTCATGGATTTAAAATACATAAATTATTTCTCAAAAGATAGTTTCAATATTAGATAATTCTACGTTATTAACATATCAAATCATTCACTGAAATAATTATGTCATTCAGAAGATACCAGCAAGAAAAAGTTAAACAACTGGACAGGGAGTAGGTATAGATTAAATTGGCTAAAAGTTATCTGCCAGAAATAGACTAATCCGTTATTCTGGCCAACTGTTCAAACCTAGGGAGTATTTCTAAATTTTATTAACTTATCGCATTTCCAAATTTTATTAACTTATCACTTTCTAAAGGAGGACTGTTTTATATTTATCTAAAAGTATTAGTAAGAATCAAAGCATGCAGAAACAAAGAATGAAACGTAGAATACATTTTAAATTAAGGCTGGGGAATCCATTAGCTCCAAGCCAGGTCAGTTCCATATTCAGTTCCATGCCACTGTTAACATACACTGAGGCTCACTAGGTTTTGAGGATCATCATTTGACTCCATTTCAGCAAAGGAGGTCTCAGCACAAGTACACAAAGGAAGGACATACAGCTCCAAATTTTTCATTTTTCTTGATATTCAATACTCTCTGATACAATATTCTCTTTTTAAAGGCTGCATCAAAGGTACTGAGTAATGACTAACAAATCAAGTTAAACAGAATTAAATATGTATTAGTTAAAATTGGAGGGTGGGAGGGTATAGTGCAGTGGTAGAGTGCACGCTTGTTAGGCTGCACGAGGTCCTAGGTTCAATCCTCAGTACCTCCATTAAAAATTAATAAATAAAAATAAAGTAACCTAATTACCCCTGCCAAAAAATTTTAAAATAAAACAGGAAAACTAAAGATTCAGTGTCATAATACAGATGCAAACACACTAGACTCTCATTTTATACTAATATAAAAGGTAAGCATGTATTAAATGAGTTCTTTTATAGTTCAAGTCTCAGTAGTGTTTCCTTGCTAACATCAAAGAGATAAAATATAGCTGCTAACGGAGCTGTGTTTTCAGTAAAAAAACTGAAGAAACTTTTTAATGGCTTAAAAAAACAGACCAACATTTGACATTTAGAAGTCTTTATACTTGAAGTATGTGCCCACATGTACACACAAAGCACTCCCGCACCACACTCTCAAGCAGAAAGGGGAAAAAAGGATTTTCCTTAAGGAAAACACAGCCAGGGGTGTGGGAGGGAGGAAGGAAATCCCCTTAATCTTGGAAAATAATCAAGTTATTTGGAACTGAAGTAAAAATATGCCCAACCATCAAAAGCAAAGCACCCTGCAGTTAGTTCCAGCCATAATAAACAGTGAAAAACAATTACATAGCAAAGACTGAAAATAATCACCAACCACTGTTGACCCACCACCATGAAGGAAGAACTGGTTGCACAGAAAGCTGACCAAAACCTTGAGATCACCACAGAAACTCATTAGATTTCAGGTACTACACAAACTAAGAGCAAGAGAAAAAGAGAAAAATCCTATAAATTATTAAGGTTCATTTCATAAATAGACACAAAACTTGAACAGATGATGCAACCAACATGCCATTCAGTCAAATAATTCCCAAGGAGCCTCCCACGCCACATACATTTATTTGGGGAAGGATGAACCCTATTGATTAATCCCAATAAGCCACAAAGTATCCATATTTATGTACTTACTATTAATCTAAAAAAAAAAAAAAAAAGACTCTGGGAATCTAAACAAATGAAGTATCTTCCCTGTCATCTGATTCCCCCCAAATGGAGTATTTCATGCTTTGTTTATATTGAACTATATTACATTTCCTTTTTGGCTTTATCTTCAGTTCTTAATGAAGAAACACATCCAAAGCAGCAGCAGCATGCTGTGTGGAATAACGTCTAATGAATATATTATCCTTATGGATCTGGGAAAAGGTCTATAGCCTGGCACTGAAGGCTTTTTCAACAGAGAAGCACCCACTCGGCTCATGTTAACCAAAGTAAGGAGAGAAATGATGTTCTTCATGTAGACAGCTGCACTCTCTTCTTCATCTATACCCCTTATTTTTCCCATCCCCATACGACTGCTCAGTAATATGCTGCTTTTCAGCTTACAAATATGAATAATTTGCTTTCAATAATATTTAAAGTACTCTAAGATTACGGCTGGGGATTCAGAATACTATCAGGCAAGCAGTATTTTATTTTGGTTTAACGAGTTAACAAACCATTTCTTGTCATGCTGGTCTGCTCCAGGACTCCTTGGAAGATTCTCAATCTCTACTAGCACAGGACCAGAGGGAACAGAAGGAATCACAGGCAGAGTGGATCTCACACCCCAAGCCTTTGGACACAAATTATAAAAATCATCTATTTTGCCTAGATAAAAAGATCTCTTCACCAATAAATAGAACATTAACATGGAAACTATCTATACAGTGAACAGATATAATAGTAAACATAGTAATAAACAAATACTTGAATGATCTATTCCACCTTAGAGACAGATTGATAATTTAACTGTACATTAGTATTTTGTTCATTTTACAGAAATTACAGAGACAGAAATTGTTTTATAGAATACACGTTCTATTACAATGTCTTAGAAAATAAAGTAACAGGTCTCACATTACTGAGCCATCTTACAGATAAGAAAAAGAAAATGCACAAAATTTCCCCAAGGTTATGCCACTGTGAAAATTCAATTAATAATACTACAGTTTGTCATAATTAACAACAGTGTTCCACTGCTTCAGAAGCTTTAATTGTCTTACCTGTTGGGATCCATTACTCTGAGTTGAAACATTATTGTGCACACTGTAATGAGGAAAAAAAATTACCCTTGGCACATAAAACTAAGAATGTAAGATGTCCAGAAAACATTCGCTTTTATAAAAGCAAACATACCTACAGGCAAATACTTGCTTTTCTGCTCATTTGACATTTCCATATACCTCTATTTCACTTGTGCTTTAGATATACACTTCACTACTAATTTTATTTATTTGCTGGACAATGTCTGTCAAAGACGACAAAATAAAGACAGCAGCACAAATGATTCATTAAATACAAGGCATCAAGCACAAATATCCACATAAACTTACCTGTCACTTCTTTTGTATATTCCTACCCACTCAAGATTTTCTGGTGTCAGCAATAGCTCAGCATTTTATAACTTGAAAGGTTTTAGTATAAACTCAAAGTCAGAAACTTCTCTGTATACCCTTCTCCAAATGAGGTATACATGTTTTTAAATTTTCAGTTTAGGCTGCGCTCATTCCCCTCCTACCTTCCCCGACAAAAAAAAAGAAAGCACTTTAAAAAAATCAACGTATAATACAAAATAAACAGAAACCTCAGAACAGCTAAAAAAAAGAACAAATATTCAATGAGATAAGAACTCAAAGATGAGATACTACCACAAAAGAGTAAGGTAAAAAAAAAAAATAGTTTACTGACTTCAGACCTTCTATGCTTATGAGCATAGCTAGTATCCTAAAGTAAAGAATTTAACTAAGATAACTGAAAATACATTCAATGTTATAAAAAAAAATTCTTTCAAAGTGAGAAAATAATCTACGGATTTAAGGAGAACACTGTTCCAGGGAAATGAGATACAGAATTAAATGCATTCAATTTTCATTGTTTTATTACTGACCTTCAAGGATAAGGAAAGAATACTTCAGGTACCCTAAGGAGACTTAAAAGCAAATCACTGCCAGCATCAGGTTAGCACAGACTTCTCCATAGGAATACTCAAAGAACATTACACCTGCCAAGATGCCATTCTAGTAAAACAACAACAACAACAACAACAACAACAAAGGACAAAGCTTCTCAAAACACAAAACAAACTCTGAATACCGGATACAGGAGCCTTTCTTAGAGAAATGAGAACAAAACAAATGATGTTGATCTGATAATGAAAGACAACCAATAAGAAAGAACTCATGAATGAAGAGGCCTTGCTAAAAAATTGGGTGATGAGGAGTAGACCCATTTCATACCCTGTTTCTTATTAACTACATCTCTGTTACAAGTTAAGTCACCAGAACCGTCACTGCCATTGTCTGGGTTCAAATCCAAACTGTGCCCCTAGCTCTGCTCTCTGAACTCAGTTTCCTTATTTGCATGGGACTGTTAGGAGGATTTTATAAATGTTAGCAAAGCACAAAGGACAGTGACAAATACAACTAATCAACAAAAAAAATCTTAAAAAAATGTGTAGTGTACATCTGTTGCCAAAGCCAGTGTAAAGAATGTACCTGTCAGGCACAATTTCTTTGTACTGACCATGATGTTCCTAGAATATACTATGCTATATTAAATAACTCATTGTTCCCAACATTAATGACATCTCATCCAACCCGTCTGGGACAGAAATTAGACTCACTACTTTATGGTCCCCTGGGTTACTCTCAGAAGCTTTCCCTTTAACTGGGAATGATTCCAGTAGGTGATAAGTAAAAGATGAATAATAACATGAGAAAAAGTGCTTATACTAAGTGATGTTAACTGGATTCCAGTTCCTTGTTTTGAAACAATTTGAAATATTGAAAGCACTACTTTGTTATAGTTATACATTTTCTTTCACCTCCACTAATATGAAAAGAGCAAACGCTTCTCATTACTGACCCAATCTAAGCTACCCTTTCAAAGGACTACCTGCAATAACTGACTAATTTTGCTCTTATACCCTCTCTATTCATCTTTCCTCCACCATTTCTTCTTGTCCTCTCTTCTGTCTTCAAGACTCTATCTGCTAAGCCTGTGCAAAAAGTACTAATAAATGAAATGTGAACCAGCCTTTCAAATGTCACCTCTTAAGATACTCTATGTTAGTCAAGACTCACAAGGGAGTAGTTAGAAAGAGAATAGTACAAGGAAAACTAACATCAGCCAATTTAAAAACCTGTTATTCAAGTAAGCACAGTATAAGGTCAAGAAGCTTTTTAGGACAAAGAGTTGTGCTTTTTCAAACAGTACTGTTTTCCATGGTTCACTGGAGTAAAACTGACCACTCAAACAAAACTGTAAGGGCAAGAATGAAAGGGCATTCACGCCAGTCCAAGCTCAGGATCTCTCAAGCACTGTTACGAGTAGTGCTCAATAACCTGCAGGAAAGCTGGGTTGCATTCCTAAAAATTTATTCTAATTAAAAAATAATAAAGTATCACTGCTTAAATATCCCATTTTTGCTGCATTTTCCATAGCCAAAAACATCACTTGAGAAGATACAGTAACATTTAGTTATTTACGTTGAATTAATATTAATCTTAATTCTAGGAAAGAAACTATATAATCATACTTTTTGGTCAGAAATGTGTATTTCAGAACATTTTAAAGAAGGACAAACTTCTGCAAATAAAAGCCTTGATTTTTCAATTACATATCATTGCATGAATGCTTTGTTTACATTTCTGCTAATTTTACCAGGTAATCTTCTTCACTTAAAGCTCTAATATTCTGTCCCAGCCTCCTTTTCAGGAAAGCAGGACATGATCCATTAAACAAATAAGCAAACAAAACCGAATAAAATACTTTAAATATAAAGAACACCTCTAACATTTCTCCACCATTTTTCTTAAAAGCATAGCTTAAAAATAACTCTAAGGAAAATTAAAATGTATAGCTCAGAAAAGGAAGAAAATTTTGTTTTTTACCTAGTTAAAAATTCACAATGGAAAGACTCCCTCAGACTTCCTCCCTACTCTATCCATTTATTTATCTTTAACAGCTTACTGACAGTTAAAGGGAATTCAGGGGAATCCTTACTTAAAAAGCAGAGTGCTTTTGTGATGAATCACTTATCGCAGCCTGGCTTTAATGGTTTCCTAAGTTGGGAAAAAAAAAAAAAAAACTGAATGGGATATCTCAAGGTAAGGCTGACCATACTCAGTAACCCAAAACAAACAACTTCTCCTTTTGATGAGCTATAGTTATACATCCACCACATAGGAGTATAAACAAATTAAAAAAAAAATAGATTTGTGGGTATGTCCTGAATCTAACAGTTTAACAGGCATTCCCGGAGACTTTGATACATACCAGTGGTTGAGAAGCATTATATGAAACTATACATTGTAATATATACACTATTAAAATTAACTGATTCTAGAATGGTGGCTTGAGGACAATAGCAGACCCTCTCCCCAGCAAAACAAATATTTAGCTGGTCAAATTATTTTTTAAAAAATCATTAAAAGCCATACATCAAGTGGAGAAACATTTATTCAAGAAAATCTACTATATCTTAGAGATGAGTCTGACATTTGAGGCACAATTTACTCCCTTTCCCCATTCTCCCAAGTTCAGTGTGGTGGAAGGTGTACTCCAGGTGAGTGTGGCCAAGAAGGTGGAACTCTCTTCTAGCAAGCCAGAATTTAAATCAGCTATTTTAAATATGCTCCAGAACTAAAGAAACCAAATGTAAAGAAATAAAGTAAAGTATGCAAACACCATGTCCACAAGTAAAGAATATCAATAAACACAGAAATTACTGGAAAAAATAAAGGAAAGAAAGAAATTCTGGAGTTGAAATGTACCATAACTAAAATGAAAACTTCACTAGAGGAACATAAAAGCAGATTTTAGCAGGCAAAAGAATCAGTGATTTGAAGATAGGTCAAATGAGATTATCTAGTCTGAGGAACAAAGAGAAAAAGGATGAGGAAAAATGAACACAGACTCGGAGACCTGTGGGTACCATCAAGTATAGCAACATATGTGTAATGGGAGTCCCAAAAGGAGAGGGAGAGAGAGGAGTAGCAAAAAAAAAAAAACCCTGAAAAATAATGAGTGAAAAATTCCCAAATATGATGAAAAAATGAACCATGCTAAAGCAACCAGAAGAGAACTGGACTCACAACACTTACATCAGACCAAATAGACTATAAGACAAAAAAGAAACTTTTTTTTTTAATAAAAGAATAATTATAAACATATACATGCTTCACAAAAAGCCCAAAATACATGAAGCACAAAGAACTGAAGGGAGAAACAGACAACTGAACAATAATAGCTGGAGCCTTTAAGACTCCATACTTAATAATAAATAGAACAGGCCAAGATCAGTGATGAAACAGTAGTGAACAACAGTATAAACCAAGCAGACCTAACAGACATCTATAGCACATTACACTTAGCAGGAGGATATACATTCAAGTGCACACAGAACATTTTCCAAGACAAATCACATGCTAGGCCATAATACAGGTCTCAATAAATGTGAAAGGATCAAAGTCACGTGAAGTATGTTCTCCAATCACCATGGAATAAAATTACCAAAAAAAAAAAAAAAAAAAAAAAAAGAGAGAGAGAAGGGAAAATTTAAGATACAAGAAATAAGCAACACACTCCCAAGTAGCCAAAGGGTGAAAGAAGAAATCCTAAGAGCAACCAGAAAGTAATTTGGGATGAATAAAAGTGAAAGTACAAGATAAAACTTATGAAATGTGATTAAAGCAGTGCTTAGTTAGAGAGACATTTATAAGGTATAAATGTAATATTTAAAAAGAAATAAATGTTATAGTAAAAAAGACAAAAGATCTCAAATCCCAATAATCTAATCTTCCACCTAAAAGACACTAGAAAAAGAGAAAACTAAACCTAGAACAAACAGAAGGAATGAAATAACATACCAGAGTGAAAATTAATGAAATAAGAAATAGAGGAACAGAGAAAACTGATGAAACCAAAAGCTGGTTCTGTGAAAAGGTCAACAAAACTGACAAACCTTTGCAGACTGACCGAGGGAAAAAGAAACTCAAATTACTAAAATCAGAAATGAATGAGGGACATCACCACAAAGCTTACAGAAATAAAAATGAAAAAAGAGTAATATGAACAACTGTGTACCACAGATTAGATAACTCAGATAAATGAACAAATTCTAGAAAGACACAAACTCCCAAACTGCCTCAAGATGAAAAATGAACTATGAATAGACTAATAACAAGAAACTGAACTGGAAACTTAAAAACTTCACATAAAGAATGATGGCAAGATGACTAAATAAATGGTAGAATTCACCATTAAAGTCTTCTTGCCATCTTTCTTTGTGTGAAGTTTTCTTTACAAACTCTCCTCAAAAAACAGAAGAGAAGGAAACATTTTCCAACTCATTCTGTGAAGCCAATAATACCCTGATATCAAAACCAGATGGAGACATTACAAGAACACCACAGACCGTATCTTTGCTGAATACAGACACTCAAATCTACAAAACTAGTGAACCAAATCCAGCAACGTATAATATAAAGAAAGATTATACACCATGACCAAGCAGGATTTATCCCAGGAATAAAATGAACTGCTTACCTACAAAACAATCTTTGTTCTTTGACCTCCTTGTGTGCAAGAACCATAATTTATTCATCTTTATATCCTCATTCACATGTCAATAACAAATGTACGTCATTCTCATTAGGAATAGCACATCTAGCCAACTCTACTCTTTTTCTTTAAAACTGCTTTAGTTTTCTTTGTGTCAGTTTTATCTGGCACTATGTGTTTATCTGTTCCCTGCTATATCCACAATGCTCAGGGACAAGTTAATAAATCTTTGACAGATCTTCAACAAATATCTGTTTAATGACAGGAACTACATAAATGTTAAAACATTCTATTATTAATTCCTAAGTTGTAAGACATTACCCACCTGAGTTCTTCAGGTTTTGCTGTACTTGCTGACAAAAAAAAAAAAAAAAAAAAAAATCCCATTAGTTTCCTCCTACATGGTAAACACCTTTACTATTCACAAGTAAATCTTGATTAATTGCTTTGTAAGCTGTTTCCCAACTACAGATTTAAAAATCTTCATTTCACAAGGGTTCTAGCGTTCACATCATTAAAGTGAATAATGACAATTATTTCCATTTTTAAATAAAGCAATAAAATAAGTATACACTTTTTTTTGGAAACAGAACCACCTGCAAGCTTCTAAAGTGAGCTCAGTGACAATGAAACATCATCAGTGGAGTCTAAGAGGTAACTTAGGGTTTTAAACAAATTGAAGTGGTTTCACTTATAGCTATATATTATTAATTTATAGGCACATCAAAAATTATGGCTATAAATCAGTTTTTCTAAAAATTGATACTGCCAAACATCAGGTCACAGCAGTTGCTCTTGGATAACTGGTGATGACTCTGACATTGGACAAACTTAAAATTCAATCGTATTTTAATGTAAACTCAGATTCGTGAAACCAAACACTAGTTTTGGTTTATTCATCAAAGTAAACCATTCTTTTTATTACACAAGTAACTTAAACAGCACGTAACAGTTATGAATTTGGGAATGTCTAGGTATGATGTACACTGATGATTAAATTTAAAAATTATACTTAACAGAATCTTTAATATTATTATAATACAAAATAACGTTTACTTAAAATGTATTCATCATATACCAATGTGTGTGTTTTTTTTTAAAACCTAAGGGGATTTAAGAGACTATCATGAATGAGACCTGGAAGTCAAAAAGAGAGGGAAAATATTGTTCTAGAGAATTAAAAAACAGTAAAAACAAAAACTGAATACAAACTCAGCACAGTGTCTGACTTGCAATTAGTATAAAGTTTAATCTCAGCTACAATATAAGCAGTTTTTCCTCCTGTGTTTTATTAAATTGATTATGCTAGAACCCAATGCAATAAATAAGAGCACTTTAGTTGACTGGAATAGACTTATGACTGAGATAACCTCCTCTCAAGGAAACAATACCAGCACAGGATGAACTTTCAAGAAGAACAGTCCTTCGAAACAGGGTTGTATTTCACCTTTCATTTGTAGAGTTCGTCGAGAGTATCGTTTGCTGGGCCTTCTCTCAAAGGACGCTGATCGTCTTGCTTTGTTGGTTTTTGTGGTCTGATACTCAGTTTTCCCACTAAAATACATGAGGCATATGACTGAGAGTAAGAGAACTTGAAGTCTACAGTAATCAGATACACATAAGTGAGAGAAACTCTACACTGAGGTTCTCCCTAAAAGAACCATTCTGAACCTGGAAAACAGTGGCAAACCACTTCATCTCTCTATGCCTCAGTTATACAATTGTAAAATTACCCCAAGGAGTTGGGGTAATTTTCTGGCCTCTATGAAATAATGAAAGAAGTCACAAGCAGCTATAAACATTAACCTGTATCTAAATCGTGATCCTAATCGAATAAATCCCGATCGGTGAGAATTCTTTTGGACAGGGGCTCGGAGGCGGAAGAAGGCATGGTGCTCCACAGCACATTTCCATAAATGTTTGCATGCTTTTGGATGATCCAGTCTAAAGACAAATGTATGTTCTTGCTCTTTGCCCTGAAGAAGAAATGGATGTTAAGAGAGGTAATTAGTAACTCAAACAGTCCTGTCCCCTGCTACTCAGCTACAAATACAACCACAGCAATACCAAGAATCAAATAATAAAGCATCTAGTTTGTTTCCTGAAACTCCAACATTATTTATAGCTATCTCCAAAAAAAGGCAAATTAAAATCAAGCTGTCCATTTTCTCAGCCAATATAAAATTATTCCTAAGTGTTCTACTTTCACTGATATCATTTCTCAGATACAAAAAATGAGCCTTTATCTGCCATATTTATCAATAAATATTTAATTATAATTTAAAGGATCATATAAGGTCTCACTATATATATGTAACAGCCTTAAAAATGGCCACATTCTTTGTCATCTAATTATGCTACTTAATTACTAGTTAAATACTTGCAGGAAGCTAATTATACTAGTTAACATTCACAGACACTTTTCTAAGAATTTCACAAGAATTGCTTTAATGAGTAGACATTATCATTATCCCCATTTCATAGATTAGAAAACCTGAGGCTCATGAAGTTAAGCCCAATGTCACAAAGCTAGTAAGAGAGGAGACCAGAATTTAAACCTAACCATTCATTCTCCAGAGCTCTATTTGTTAACAACTAAGCTATATTGTGTCTCTAGAGAAAAAGATTTTCTAAACGCCAAAATTTATACCCAAAGATTTTCTTCACAGTCTCATTTATAATAGTAAAAATTGGTACAAAACCCTGAATGTCCAAAACAAGACAATCAAGTAAATAATGATCTATTTGAAAACTATACAGAGATAAATGAATAAAAGATGAACTACTGCATTACTACTTATTCATATTACAGAATATTATCTATATGTCAAAATGAATGAACTAGATCTACATCTGTTTAGGTAAAATAAGCAAGCTGCAGAAAAAGCCCTCAGATATATTTTATATATATTATATATAATATACATACATATGTAAATTTTTAAACACTCTACCATGTGTCATGATATGGTTATATTTACAAAACACTAGAAAATATGAGAATGATATCCTCCAAGAATGAGGAAGAAAGGGACAAGCTGGGGCTTAGACCTTAGCTGTATCAAATATACTCTTATTAATTTATGTATTTCTAGAAGAGATCTGAAGCAAGAATGCAAAAAATGCTATATCGAGATGAGTGAAATGGATATGTTTTATAATTTGTGGTACTTTCCAGTATATTTTGAATATATTTTGTAATTTAAATGACTTTATCATTTAAAAATACTTCATAAACTTTATATGTAGTTTCTTAATGTCCTTAATACAGGCAAAGATCCCTACATTTTAAGACACAAAATTTACTGGTCACAAATGAAATATTGTATAATTTTTCTATTAAAATTGAAACCCTCTGTTTTTAAAATTGAAACCTCCTATTTAAATTATTCCATTAAAATTGAAACCCTCTATTTATCCAAAGGATACAATTAAAAGGAGTCAAAAGGTAAACCAGGGATCACAAGGTAGTAGCAACATACGTATCTGACAAAGAACTGATATCCAAAATATACAGAGAACTTCTCCTATGAGGAAAAAAGCACATGACCTAACAGAAAAATAAACAGATCTTAACAAGTTCTTCATAAAAAAGAATATCCAAACATCTGATAAATGTATAAGTAAGTGCAAAACTGAACTAGTCATCAGAGGAATGCAAACTAAAACCCCCAAAAGATTCCACTATCAAAACAGCTAAAATAAAAAAGAGAATACCAAACACAAGCAGAAGAACAGAACTCTCACACATTGCGGGTGGGAGAGCAAACTTGTATAAACACTTTGGAAAACGGTTTCGCAGTATCCACAAAAGCCAAACACATGCATATCCCAGTGCTCGTGGCAGCACTCTTCTTAACAGCCGAAAACTAAAAATAACTCAGATGTCTATCAACAGCAGGATGGATAAATAACCAGTCTATTCATAATACTGAATATTATATGATACTAAGAATGGGCCAACTACAACTACTTGCTACAACAGGGCAGAAAGCTCACAAATAAAATGCTAAAATAAAGAAGCAAAACACAAAGAGAACATTCAGTCAGGTTTCATTATATAAAGTTCAAAATATAGGCAAAAACTAAACTATGGTGTTAAAGTCAGGAGAGAGGTTACCCATGGGAAACTGTACTTGGTGGGGAGCACAAGAGAAATTCCATAATTCTGGTAGTATCCTATTTCCTCGGCCCAGGGCTGATCATACCAGTGTATGAGAAAATTCAACAAGTTGTACATTTATTTTCACACTTATCTGAATGTAAGCTATACTTCAATGATATTTAGCAACAACTACACATAGAAAGTCATGGGAAAGTGTATAACCTCAAAAAGGGGAAAAGCTTTCTGACACAAAACCCAGAAGCCATAAAAGACTGATAAATTTCCCTATTTAAAATTTCTTAAAGTGCATGGCAAAACCACAGTAAGCAATGTTAAAAGACAAACAACAATTACATAAAATATGTATAACGTCCATGACAAAAGATAAAACTTGTAAGAAAAAAACCAATAATCCTGAAGAAAAATGGTCAAAGGATAGGAGCAGAAAGTCTGGAGAAAAGGAAATCAAGTAACTCAAACGTATGAAAAGATATGCAGTGTCACTCATAATAACAAAAATTAAACCTACAATGAAATTCCATTTTTCACCTTTCAGGTGAAAATGTGATTAATTTCCTCTAAGGAAACAGCCCTGTACACTGAAAATTATGCAACTCGATAGGCTCTCTCTATATTCAGGACAAGTGAACATAACCATTTGACTTCGCAAATCCATCTCTAGGAAATTATCGCACAGATACTTGCCAATTACAAATTAATTATATATAGTGAATAAATGTCAATTCATTGAGAATTGATCAAATAAATTCAGGTACACCATAAATACTATGCAATTTAGTTTGCTTTTATAAGAATGAAGAACATTTTTAAGAACCAATATAGTAAACATTCCAAGTTACAATGTGAAGTTTAAAAAAGGATAAGAGAACAGTGTATAAGCATGGAGTCCTGTGTATAAAAAAGAACTGATATACACATTTGCCTGTATAAGTGTGTAAAATACCCTTCAAAAAGATAACCAAGAAGCGAATACTATATTAAATCAAATCTAAAATGCCATCAACTGTAAGATGCACAATTATTTTATGGCCCAGAAAGAAAAGAATCATCAATTAAATTATGACCATATTTCCTTATCACATAAAATTATATTTTATTCTTCTTGAATGATTCTTTTAGATTTAGATACAAGTAACATTTAATCACATCTGTGCTTACATAAAAAGGAAAATACTTGTAAAATAGATCGTTTTTAGATGTGAAATCTGCCTCTTCTGAATCATTTTCAACTCATTTGTTGACAGTATAATGATCATCTGTGCCATGAAGAGATTTCTTTTTAAAATGCTCTATTATTGTCTCTGATTTTCTTCTAAGCTGTGTGATAGAGCAATCCTTTGCATGGAACAGTAATAAAACTTACAATTTTCAAAAAACTTACAGCTGTTTCCTCTAATTTTCAGAATCTTCTTTTAGGTTCTGCCAAGTAGCCCTACTCACACCTCATTGTGTATACAAATCTTTTTAACATGTGCCTACTTGCTTTTATGTATATCCATGTACATTTTAAATGTATTACTTCGCATGCAGTAAAATTACTTTATTTTTATTTACTCACAATTTTGTCGGTTTTGAAAATGCACAGAATCACACAATCACCACTAAAATCAGGACACAGAATAGTTCTCTAATTCCCCCAAAATTCTCTGTACTGTTTCTTTGCAGTCAAGGCGCCTCACTCCCCTAATCTGAAACAATTAGTGAGCTATTCTCTATTCCTATGGATTTGCCTTTCCCAGGTTGTCATACAAATGGCAGTCACAATCTTTTGAGTTGGGCTTCTTCCACTAAGCATAATTCATTTGAGATGCATCCATGTTGTATGAGTATCAATCAGGAACTAAATTTAACCAAAAAAAGGGTAATCCTTAGTATAAAAGGCTTTATTAAAGAATATTATTAGGTAGCTCTTATTGATTAATCTTTTAATCAAGTACTAAAGGGACAAAGCCATTTATAAATGTAATTTTTATACACTTAAGATGTATTAACAACAAAGAAACAAGAATAGTCTTTTATTTAATCTTTAATCTTAAAGGTAAAAAAACTATAGTTTCAGGACTGTGTGACCTAAAGTAGGAAATTATTTAATTAAATTATTAGTTATACTATATTTCTATCTCACGGCTCTATAAAATGAAGTGCATTTCCCCTTTCAGATACTTAAGTTACCACTTAGCACAGTTCTTGTTAAATATGTAATACAATATAATTCCTACCTGGTCATCATCTTCTACAACCACCAGAGTTAATTTGTTCTTCTTAAAATCCAATCTGGTTATCTTGGGCCTATAACAATATGAGAATAACAGCCAGATTTCAAATACATGTACTCTAAACTGAAAAAAATTTGTTGTTACTTCAAGCACATTAATTATCTAACTTCTGAATTGAAAACTGGTTAAGAGGATAAACATAACCTGTACTGTCCAGTGAAAAAGCTCCCAATCTAAAAAATAGTTCAGATAATAGAAAAAATTTCAAAAGCAATCCCTCTGAAAAAATTTAAGCTGTTCATATGTAAGACACCAAAAATGTTAAGGAAAAAAGAAAATGAAGAAATACATACACATGTATTTCATAGGCCCCTTACTATGGTGTAAGAGATTCTCTAAGCCTAATATTAAAGCAGCAGTACAGGAATTGGATAAAGGAAAAACTAAAGCTTTTTAAAAGGGATTAAAAAACCAAATTACTGATCTTCAACTCTATTTTCTATAGCAATTTTGGTTAAAGATATGTTTAATTAAAAAAAATGTTTTTAAACCTCACTTTATGGCCCACTTTCCAACTCCATCTCCCACCAGTACGAAAATCCTAAGCAATTTACCAAATTTAACTCTGTACTTCTATGAACTGTGAATGTCAAAACATGATTCTCACTCTAATTTTTAAATATATCTTACCTAAAATACAATTATAAAATATAACTTGTTTATGAGAGCTGTACTAAATAAGTAAATAAATAAGTGTGATACGAGGGAAGAATGTAGCACTTAAGTGTAACAAATACATAATGCCTACTAAGTGTCACATACTCTAAGTGTTTTACATGTATTAATTCAACTGATTCTTGTAAGGCAGTACAAAAGATGCTTTATCTTTCTACCTAGGACATTCTTTGGCCATGAAGGATGTTCCATGTGCCCAGTGGACAAGCTGGAAATGTCAGAGAATTAACACTAAAGGGCTGGGTAAATACACAGCCCAGCTTTCTCACCCATCAAGGGACAATTATAAAGGTGTTACACTCGGGTCTCCCAGAGAGTCTCTAGGAGGGACCTTTGGATGCAAAAATAAATGAAATACGATCTTCAACTTTTTAAGGGAAAATAATTTTCAACTTAAAATTCCACTCTCAGCCCAATTATCAAGAAAGCGTAAGAGAAGAATAAACCATTTTAAGGCATTCAAGGATTCAAATAATTTACCTCATTCACCCTTTTCTTAGGCAGTTACTTGAAGGTATAAAACAGAAAAAACAAAGCAAAGAAAGAGGAAAATATGGAAAGAAGACACAGATTCCTGAGAAAAAAGGGAAAGGAAGTCCCAAGAAAAAAGCTGTAGAGCAGCCTGGAAGAGCAAACAGTTCCAACTGGAAAAGAATCATTTCATGCAACCTTTGAAAATGTGAAAAAACTTAAAACAAAGGCAAGTCACTTAAAAAGATGTGTGGGGTGCACAAGAGCTAAAAGTACTAGAGAAAAAAAAAAAAACTATACAGAAAGGAAATGTAATCCCAGTTTTGAGTTCAAGGATTTCACGGCTGATAAAGACAGGACCAGGAGATAGCAGTACTGCACGAGCTTTATTGATAGGTTTGCACAGGGTTGCGTAAGTGGGGACGTCCTTCATAGCAGGAGACCTTCCAGATAAAGTGGCAACAGGGCCACCACCTAGGAGGGGAGAAGAGTAAGGGAACTCCCAGGAGGGAGGACAATCAGAGAGGGGGCTTATGTGTCTAGGCAATGTCACTCAGCAGCACAGGAGAAGCCTCTGAGCCACAGAGCTCTGAAGGGCAGAAGTGGTTTGGGGTCTCTTACAGGTACAGGATTTGCTTTTCTATGGCTAACAAATGTGAAGTGCAGTTTGCAATGAGATACACACACCAGGCAGGTTCTAAATGGCTAAAACTAAACTTGCTGGGCTCTATTTAAAGCAACTGAATGTATAAGAATTTGAGGTTGGCACTGGCAGAGTTTGAGCTGACAGTCCTGGTATGCTGTGAAGAAGTAAACAGAGGGACCAATGTACAAGAGCCATCCTCAGCCCATGTATGTAACACCAGTACACCACTAAGCTCTACACAAAGACCTAATAATATAAACCAAGACACAATAGTATAAGTGTTATTTTCTAATTTTCAGCTTTTAGAAATGACCAGACAAAACCTGAAAAACTCAATTACAGTTATGAAATCCAAGTAATATTTTTGATGTAAAAGTAAATATAATTTAAAGTATGGACAATAGAAGTTGAGACACAGAAAGAGAAGCATAGCTTCAAAGTGGGGGTAAAAGTGCTAATATCTTCCTCTTACATAATAAGCAGTAGGGAGGAAAAAGACTGCAGAACAAGAAATACTAAAAACAGCGACATAACTACATGACGGGAGAGAGTGGCCATGTGAATGTTTAATACACATATAAAATATTTTTATTAAGGCATGTATTCTGACATAGCTTGAAAATAATGGAAAATACAACTAGAGGAGTTTTAAAAACTGCCTCACTGCCTTGGAGAGTAGAACTAAAGATGAATACAAGTATGACAGGAGAGAGGTGAAATTCATTTCTAAGCTTTTCAGAACTATTTGATTACCCATTCTATTTTATGCATTAACATCATATAAGTGCTTTAACTCATTCAAAAAACTATACAAAAATAATTATCTTTGACATTAAGTCTGCTTACCAAAAAAATAAGCCAATTTTGGTCTCTCCTTCAAAAACAAGGACTCCTGTTGGGGTTAGTCCCAAGCTATAATCATTCCCATCTCTAGCCTAATTTAAGGAGAGCAAAACGTGTTAGCTTTACTTGCATGAAACAGGTTTCACATTTTCACACAATTTAATTTTATTTTCACATTGAATTATTCTAATTATATACAGGCTAATACTAATACATAAGGAGTTTTCAACAACTAAAACCACCAGAACCACATTCTCAGAAAAATTCACGCATATCTAGTTCACTGAAACACTTCGTTGAAAACAGGTAGTTCCACTGCCATGACAAAGCTTTCCAGATTCTTCCCATATTCTAGTCACTATTCAATTCACAAATTTTGAAAAAGACTGCCTTTCTGGGAAAATTTAGCTTCTTAAACCAAAAATGGCTTAAATCACTACACAAGCTATATTATACTACAGCTTATCAAAGTCCTCTCAAGAAACTTTTTCCAAATTGTCAACTTTACTTCTAAAATTATGTTCATTTTTACAGAGCCTACTCAGCTTACATGACATAAGGTGATATGAACAGGAATTTAAAGAATAAAAAGTGCTTTAAGAACTTAAAAAAAAAAAACTTAAAAGCACAGACACGCCTTTTTTGAGATTTTGGTTGTTTTTCTTCTTTCTTATGATAAACTTTTCTGTGATTCTCATCATTCAGTATTTAAACTCAATCATCATAACCATTTATTTACATCTTAAGTACCCAGTTTTAGCCCACGGAAACTCCATAATCTCCCTCATACTGAAAAATTCCATAGTTACCTTGAATCTTGAAGGAATCAATTTTTTAAAAAGCATCACAACACAGTGCTCACCTTGACCATATGCATATCAACCCCATACATTTCTAGCCATTTGGCTTTATTCAGATAATTGGTTTCAGCTTGTGCTGGTGTCTGACCTCTGAAATTTAAAAATAATCATTTTTAAGATAGTAAGAAATAATAAATGAGTTTTACATCAAGCATTGAGATAGAAGAAAACAAATACGAAACCACTATTATGATGTTAAAGTGTGATTAAATGTCAAGTACCTGTATTCCTTCCATTTCTCAAAAATAGCCAGCTCCATCTCTTCAGTCTGAATAGGCACAAACCTGAACTCAGATACAAGTTCAGGGCTATGCTCAGCAAGATCATAGTCACCAAGTTCAGCTACAAACATAATTTTAACAAAGTTATATTTTGTTAATAAGTCTACTTCCTGCTGAATCCTTCTTTAATACTAATTAGGAAAAATTGCTAAGAAGATTAGAAAGATTCTTTCTTAAACTACCAGGCATTCATAACACCCAGACCACTACCAAAAATAAATCTAGCTTAGACTCATGACTTATTGTCTGTACACACAAATCACGTATTTGTGGTTGGTACTGTATTTTCAGTTAAAAGTCTTTCTCTTAATTCAGTCATACCTTACAATGCTTAGCTTTTGAAAACCTCTTTTAGACTTCCATAGAGAAATACCTTCACATCTTATACTGAATAAACAAAAATATTTAGCAATCCTTAAAGAACAATTAGCTGGTATATTTTAAGAAGCTAATATGCACAGTATCTGACATCAAATATCACTGTAAGATATAAAACAAAGAAAAATTACTAAAAAGTACTTGGTGAAGGAAGGCAGCAGGAAAAGAACTGGACAATGCACATTTATGTACCCATCTGTGGTTATTTCTGGACTGGGTTTGGGGAAGGAGGGAAAAAAATGAATCTAATTTTCTATACTTTAGAAATATAAAATATTTCCTTTAAAATATTTCATTGTGATAAAAAAAAAAACCAGCTGTGGAGAAAAAAGAATACATGAGAACTGCCTTGAGATAATCATAAAAATGATATTAACTTACTGTTTACTGAGCAACTACTCCACACACTAGACATATTACAGATATATTGTCATTTAACTTCACAACAACTTTGGAAAATATCACACCCACTTTACTGCTAAAGAAATTGCTCTTCTGTCTGGATCACAACCAAATTTGCTACATAATGTTGTTCAGGATATATACTAAAATGGTACAGAAAAACTGAACTTGAGTGTGAGAAAAGTGATAAAAATTATTCTGTTAAGATAGAAAATCATAAATGAGAAGCAAGGAGATCATTTTTTGAAGATAGGAATAATACTTCAGCAGATTTATTATTAAGGACCTTAATAATAAATAAGTAGGATTCAGTAAACTGTTATACATGGGACAAAAAAGATGCATAAGACATAGCATGAAGTTTGGAGGAATCATAAAAATAAGGGTGCCATGGATCAAGGAAAAAGCAGGAAAGATATTATTTTAGGGAAAAAATGTGGTAAGTAGGATTAAGAGATAATAGAGCCACATGCATTAATCAAACAATAAGTATTTAGTGGCATTACTCTGAGTGAGTGTTTTGTTAAATACACAAAAAGGTGTAAAAATCATTATTTTCAAGAAGCATATACTTTGGCTGTCATGAAACTTACACAATGAGGCACAGACAGAATACATGAAGCAATAAATGGTGGAACACAAATATTTAAAAGTACAGCTTTTCAGCAGATCTGAGAGTTTTAGAATTAACAACTCCACACAGCAATTAATAAAATGTAAAAAAATGTGCTTTCAAGAAGACGCATGCAATTACACACTTCTGATTATTACAATGCTAGGAGGCATAGCACTTCAAACTAGTATCTATTTGACATTCTGCAGATGAGAAAACATGTTTTAATCTGGAGACAGACTGCAATAGTAGATGGAGGCAGACATAACAATTTACACTAGTGGCACATTTTTGAAGTTCAGAAATTTCCTTCAGTTGAGAGATGTGATTAGGCAGGCTTACTGACCCTGGCTGATTAACAAGAGAAGGAAAGTGCCAGGCAGTTTAAAAACAAAAAACAAACAAACAAAAAAACACATTGTTTCTCTTATCCCGCAGCTGGCACCTTGATTCCAAGGACAAAGCCATACAAGACATTTTATGTTCCACAACTGCGGCATCAATTCCAAGGGCATACCCCAGTATCTCTTTGTTCCCTTTTTTCCTGCCAAAGTTTTTAAATTAGGGCTGAGCTCGGGAGGAAGGAGCCAGTAATAGAAGACTGGCGTCACGAGAAAGAAGATGATGGCAGAGCTTTCCAATAAAAGACCTCGTGGCTCGACGGGGGGCTGGAGCTGTCTTGAGCTGGTTGAAGGCTCTCTGCAGAAGTTTTTGGGGTGTTTTTTTTTTTTTTTTTTTTTTTGCTTTTTTCCCCTTCTTTCTCTGAGCAATAAAGCAGCTCTTTTTTTTCACTTTGTCCTTCTGCCTCTACTGACAATTCTGTCTCAATCAGCAGGTAAGGACCCACAAATTTGTGGAGGGGCTTGCCCACAGGTTTCATGGGCTTTCCAACTTGGGGGTTTCTCTATCCGCTAACACAGTCACCAGTCCTCTATCAACAGGAAAATATGCTTTCTAAAATAGGAGAAATACAAAATAAGCAAACTACTAGGCTTACCATGAAAACTTAAGTCTTATTATTATCCATACAATGGAAAATAAATACTACCGATTTAGAGAGATTGGGGATAATATGGAATCACCCAAAAAAAAAGCACAGAATTATTAATATCTTAATAATCATTAAATATTAATTTTATTCTAGTATATGCAGGTACTCCAATCAGAATATTTCTTTCCATCTTATAAATAAGGACTGAAATTATAATTTTCCTAAAATGTTCATTTTTCAGAAGAAAATATCTAGGTTTAACAGTACTTGATCAGTGTAACAAGGTACAAAAAAGCGAGTTTTTCTTTCATCTCATTTACCAGAAAGTGCTTTTTTTTTCAATTCTTAAAATAATCACCAGAAACTTTTAAATACATGCTAAATATTTCTTTCAAGTATTTCTTATTTTTAAGAATAAGACTAAAGAAAGCAACAATTTACTCATATACCATTCATTGTATTCTTTTTAAAGGAAAAAAATTAGCTGAGGGTCCAATCCTAACATTTATTGAATTATCAAGTAGACTACAATTTTTCTTTGAAAACACTATTAGATGGAAAAGGAGCAAATAAAGCGAAAAGGGAAGAAAAAGAAGGCAACGTTCCAAGACAAGTGAAAGTCAGAGTTGGATACTGATACAAGTTTATACAACAGTGGTGTTTCTTTTCTTGGACATCACTTTGAATCTTTTGAAATCCTTTAAACACACACATAGAAAAATTATGCGTTACTCTGAACAGTCAAGGTAAAACTTGCTTACCTTGCAAATTGTAAGCGGCCAACTGAACTGCTGTTTCAAAAGGACACTCTAACCTGAGACCAAAACACAAATTTGTTAGACAAGACAATTTCACAGCCTTTGTTTTATGATAAATGGAAATACATGCTTTATGTTGGACATTTCTTTTTCATAATTTATAACTATAAACTTATTTTTCAGAATCATTTTTCAACTAGTCAAGAAAATGTGGTTTACCTTAAACTAATACTCACTTTCCACTGAGAATATCTTGTTTTAACTGAAGAACAAATAAATACCTAAGAAAAGTAAAAGGTATAAATTATACAAATAGAATAATCTGCTGTGAAAAATAATCCTGCTGTCTAATTGGACAAGAAATATCCTTAATTATAGAATTTTACCCATAATAAAGTCTGTAAAGGAAAAAAGAATATGAAAAAGGAGGCAATAAACATCAGGAGGATGGTAGCATGTCCACATGATAGCAGCAAGGAATAGCAGGCCACAGAGTACTGTATAGCACCTTAAAAGAAAAGGTTTAAAATGAATTCCTGGCATTGAGCTCTGTGATCTGATTTAATCCTACTCTGACAACACAGCCACCTTATACATAAAGGGATACAGCTCTGTACATATGGATAATAACTACAATCTCATTCATTAGCAGAGTGTTCAAGAGGAAACCCTTCCAAAGAGACTCAGCAACTCAAGTTTTTACTTAATAAAAATAGTATGTGCTCATGAGTCACAGGTTTGTAACTGAGTTAGTGAATAAAGACGAAGGAGCCAAGACAAAATAAAAATATGTTTATAACATATTCAAAGTTATTCAAAACTATTCAAGCAAAGCCAAGATTTAACATTTTTCATTAATCAATGGCATTTCAATAGGTAAAGTCAGGAGCCAATTCGAAGTAATTCCCAGTGGCTAAAGACAGATCATTTGAATATCAATAAACATAATATGGTAATGTATTGAAACACATCAGTCCTGTTTAAAATCTGTGAGTTGATAATGACAGTTAAAAGAAAGAACTTCCTAGTGGATGCTAGAGAACTAATTCTTTATTTTGAAAACTGGTAAACAAAGAAAAAAAAATCCTGCACTTAAAATAATACTGTCCTAAAATGAAATTCTTTTGTCTGATGTCTTATTACCAGAGGCAAAGTAACCATTTTTAGCTGTTTGTAAACTAGAAAGAATTATAAAGACAATCTTCCAACATCTTCAGCTAGCCTGACCAAAACTTTACTCTTGTACACAACTCTAGATAATGGTCTTACCGGGTTAGCTCTTCACGAAGATTATTTGGTTCTGAGGAATAAAACTTAACTCGAAGATGCAGACAATAGGGTGAACCAACTGCCATTTGGGGAAAGAAGAAAAAAAGGCTTTAATTTTTTAAATACAGCTATTTAAATAGTAAGAATTTTCAGCCAGTAAATTTGTCAAAAATCTACTGAAGTGGACAGAAGGTAACAGATTACTGTGGCAATAGTTCAGGTTACACTGTGGGCTTGATTAAACCCAACACCACAAGAGTAATCAATAGATGTTTTAAATGTGCCAGCCATCATATCCTACTACCAGTCATCTGTCCTCCTGAGAACAGACAGCTCCAGATTAATTCTAACAGTATAGGGCCAAATATATCAAATAAAATAAAAGTCTTGACTATGCACTCTAACAGCCCTAAAAATCCACAGAGCTGTATTTCTTGCAGGCACGGAGGAATGCCTACCTTATTAATGGCACATGGCAAATCCTCCCACATACTTTCTAATTCACTTCCCCTACTTCACTAACCTCTATATTCTCAGTGGTCCCATTATTTTGTAAAGAAAAGAGTTGAGGTGCCCTGATATCTCTATTAACAGAAAACATGACAGATTATGGATCGGACACTGGTATTTTCCCCCTGACTATCACTAGGAATAATACTGACATTTTATGTGAATTGCTTCTTTTGATTCCTTAAAAAAAAAAATTTACAGTCTTAAAGGTCTTGAAAGATTTTCTAGAGTAAGGCAGGTGCCAAACAGGAAAATCCTAACGAAAGTAATTACTACATAAAAGTTAAGCATCTCATGGAAACTCAATCTCATTTGCAAACTGCAAGCCTTTTCCTGGGTACAAACTAAAGGCACTTGAATCCAGATTACCATCAACTGTGTATAATTTAAGAGATGGGTCAGTATATCAGATTGAAATTATTTTTAGAAAGTAGAAATGCTAAGAAACTCATCTGAAATGTGATTTCTTATGTCTTTAACTATTAGAAATCAGAAGTTTAATAATATACAATTATATATAATTGGATTTCCACTTTTTTCCACGATTTTTTCAATACTTACTTTTTACTTGCTTTTTGATGCTCTTTGTACCATCCAACCAATGCTAAAAATAAAAACAAAGTTAGCTGTTAAGCAGATGAGAGAACTTAACATTTTAATTATTAAAGTTAATTTTCATCATGCGTTTGCTTATAACCATAAGGAAATATTTCATAAGAGAAAAATAAAAGTGAGATTGAAAATTCGGGGGAAGGGGGTTAACCTGCCCAGACTCTACAGCAAGCTTACGATATATATGAATATAATAAAAAGACCTAAAACCAGACATATGACTTCTTAAAACATTTCCTCTGCTCTCTTAGTAACCAGGATGATATTCTAAATTCTGGCCTTAGTTTTTCTCACTGTTCCCCAAAAGATAAGTCTCAAAAATGGTACAATCAGACAGAAGAAAAGTATCCTCATATTCTAGTGCTTGGTTCATTCTTGTAATTAAAAAGGTGAGATTTATTAACCGGTCATGACCCCAAATTTGGTGAAAAAATGTCACTCATATTTTACAAAACAGATACTACGCAAAGTAGTAGTCTTTGAAAGAGCCTGCACAATAAAATTAAACTCTTTGTCATAACCAAGCCCCTATCCATTAAAATAAGCGGTCTTTCCTCCTTTGCTTTACAAATAAAAAATGGTAACATTGTGATTAGCAGACTTCTGGTTTCAAGAGTAACAGACTTTTTTTTTTTTTTTTTTTGAGTTATAGTCAGTTTAAAATGTTGTGACAATTTAAGAGTAATAGACTTTTGATTTCTGTAACCTCTTCACTCTGAAACACAAACAGACCTAAGAACCAATTCCAGAGACGTCCACTGATAAACCATTCCCAGCTCACTTCTCATTATTAATCCCTTTACACCACCAAGCTCTAACAGGGACAGGATGCACTCATCCCACTAAGATACACATGACTGTGTTCTATTCAGCATGCTTACAATTCCAAGCACCCTACAGGAAAGGAGTGCTCTTGTGCTAGCTAGTTCACAGAGCAAAGGAATCCAGTCTCAGAAATCCAGATAGGCAAAGAGTGGATAAACAAGGCCGCATTGTTAAAAGACTTGTAACCATCTGCTTTTCTTGCCAATTATTTGCCTAGCCTCTTCTCCCTATTCTCTGCCAAGATCCAAAAGTGAAATTCATAGAACCACCAGTTTGTTGGCAAAGTAACTCTGGCACGTCGAAATACGATGGTCAATAAACAATTCAAAAGGCAATTAAACACTGCATGATATTTTTCTGGATCCATATGTGTAGGCTACTTAGCCATCTTTCGTCTTTCAGTAAATTCAGGTGGATACCCACTTTTAAGCATATTTCAATCTAGCAAGTGTTCAGTTTTACACATCCATCCATTAATATAATGCTAAGCCAGCCAATAAGCAGAACATAGTTCAACCTATCAGCTGAAAATACTTCACCTAGGACAGTGTAAAGTGCATCCATCAGGCCAAGCCCAGAAATCTAATATTCAAAAATCAAAGACTTAACTGTGCAAAATACTACTACAGCCTAATGCTAATCACATACTGGGTATGAGATAAAATTTGCTTATGTGCCCTAGACTGTTTTCTCCACACAATCATGGATCTGGGAGTCGCTCTATCTTGAGGTTCCATCTATTAGACTGCAATGAATTAATAAGCGAATGGCTGGTCACCTGGGCAGTCTCACATAACCTCAGTTGGGGGGACTCTCATATACCATAATGAGTACAAATGAGCACAAACCTTCCAGGAGGCAATTTAATTGTGCCTTAAAAATAACCATGTGTCTTTGACTCAGCAATTCTACATTCAGAAATCATTATGGATGATTTAACCCACAAGGAATTGTATCAGAAAATAAAGACAATCTATATATCCAACAATAGTGAATTGGTTAAATAAAGTATTTCAATATGATACAACAATGCAACAATTAAAAAGAATGAAAGCAAAAACTCTTAGGAATCTGGAAAATCATAATACATTGTTAAAATTCTAAAAGGCAGATTACAACATGTTTTAAGTTGTTTTATCAAAATTGTAGAAATTTATACAGCTGACCCTTAAACAACAAGGGTTTGAACTATACAAGGATTTTTCTCACTAAACACACACTACAGTACTACACAATCTTTGGCTGGTTGAATTCACAGATGCAGAACCTTTTATACAGAGGGTTGACTTAGAAAAAAGTTAGTCACGCGGATTTTCAACTGTCAGTATGCCTAACCCCCACATTGTTCATGGGTCAACTGTGTACACAAACGTGCCTTTTCTTTTGGACTGAGACAAAATCTGTAACAAAACAGTAACAGAGGTGTCATCTCTAGGTGGTTGAGACGGCTGCGATAATTTTTCTTTGTGCTTTCCTATATTATCAGCTTACTCAGCACATTATTACTTAAAACAGTAATTATAGATCCCTTATTTTAGTATTTTATATAAGTAATATATTCATACGGCTTAATTTTTTTTTTTGCAGTATTAAAAGGTATATGGTCAACAGTCCCCTCAACCCCTGAAATATCCCCATACAGCCAATTTCTATCACCACAAACACTACTCCCCTCTGGATGTTATTGTTTTCTGATTCCTTCCAGAGTTTTCAAACATAAAAGGAAAAAAAAAACTGCATGTGTTGGCAAAGAATAAAGAAATTAACAATGGACTGAAAATCAAGAAGCTAAATATAAATTTTGACAGAATGAATTTTAAGGAATATTGAGAAGGAAACATTAATCTAAGATAGATCATTTACTATTTCAAGAACCTAAAGTCTTTTTTAGACAGTTACAAATTTCTAGTTTAAGAATATTTAAGGCTAGTCTCATAAATGTACCTTTAATCTCTAATTTGCATCCTACTCTTCTGAGAAGCACACTAAACATACAATCATCCTGGTAAGAAAAGGACCACAGTTTTCTTCCAAGTAGGCATTTTAGTCCCTTTTCTACCTGCATGTAATAGCTTCTACACTGCCCTCCTTTAAGACAGCCCAAAACTCAGATAAAGATTCAAGCAAATTTTAAAGTTAAATTTAGGAGCTGGGGGAGTTCCTGGTGATGTTCTTCTGGGGAAGGTCTGAGTTCATGTTTGCATACTCTCAAGTCTGTTTTCTTTCATCTCCTCCACATTCCAAACCTAGGGACTGGAAAATTCAGAGCTCAGAGACAGGCACTGATAGTATTTTCCTTGAATCAGGGTCTTCAGGAGTTGAGTTTAAATTACAACAGAAGATAAAGGTGAGAACATGCAGATACAGATTTTTGGATGAATAATGTGAAACTAATATGGTTCTTTCCTCATGTACCATAAAAAGGAAACAAATTCCTTCTAATTTCCTACTTTTAAAGTTTGGTTGGTAAACTTAGAATTCAAAGGAAAACTGTTCCATTCTGTTGAACTAGGCATGAAAGAACAATTACGTATGTGCGTGTCTTAAAATATAAATAACATACAATCACAAACGTCACAGCCATCACGAAACCAAACAAAGAATCACCTAGGGAGATTCCAAAACACTAACATACACACACCCTTATCCCAGTCCTTATAGCCAAACAGTCTGTAAACAGCTCTTCAAATGAATGATCCCCAATTTCCAACCACCCACATGGCTCTACTAAAGAAATGCACCAACACTTTTGCCAGAGAGCAAAGAACTTAATGCAGAGAAATGTTAATCATTTTTCGAAACAATTGCCTGTGCAAAAAATAGTTCACCTGTGAGGAGTAGAGGCTTATGCTCTGAATCAAAGGATTTTTTTAAAGCAAATTTTAACATTTTTAACAATTAACAAATGTTGAAAATCTATGCCATGAAAACAGAAGATCACTACATTGCACTGCTGTAATCTAACTGAAAACACTTCAATTTACTCTAGATTCTTATTCTATCTAGGTAATTACTTTTGGCATTAAAAGTCTGTGTTACAAGACATTCCAAATGAAGACTTAGATGAGCCATTAAAATATATTTTCCACTATACCTTTCTGTGTATTATTAATACAATTTCTTAGGATCCTAAAAAAGTCAAATTTATAATGGAAATGTAGGTGATTTAGGTAGGTTATATATTCACTCTCTGGACATAGAGCACATAATCTATTTTGGAAATACACTTTTTGTAAACAGTTCATCCTTGTTTAGCAAATATCTGTACCTGTGTGTGTGTGTCACAATACAGAATATATACATATGTATATTTAACAAAAATATTGTTCCCAGTACCTCCACCAAGAAATAAATAAAATAAATAAATCTACTTTCCCCGCCCCCCCAAAATTTTCTTAGCATGCATGACATCCTGGGTTCAATTCTCAGTACCTCCACCAAGAAATAAATAAAATAAATACAGGAATAGAAGAGGTCTTCTTCAAAATGATAAAGGGCATCTATAAAAATCCCAAAGGTAACATCATATTTGATGGTGAAAGATTGAACATTTTCTCCCTAAAATCAAGAATAAGACAAGAAGGTCCACCCTCACCACCTCTATTTAACATCTTACTATATGTTCTAGTGAGAGCACTTAGGCAAGTAAAAGAGATAGGAGAAAAGAAAAAGATAAAAGGCATTCAGATTAAAAAGGAAGAAGTAGAACTATCCCTTTTTGTAGATGACATAATCTTACGCATAAAACATGTAAAAACTAGTAAGTTCAGCAAAGTTGCAAGATACAAGATACACATACAAAAATGAACTCTATATACTAGAATCCAAACAAAATCCAAAAATGATAATAAGAAAACAATCATAGGTACAATAGTATCAAAGGATTAAAATGCCTGTGAATAAGTTAAACGAAGGAGGTGAAAGACATATAAGCTGAAACTATAAAACATTATTTTAAGAAATATAAAGACTTAATAAATGGAAAGATGGTCCATGCTCATGGATAAGACTTATCATTAAGATGGCAGTACTTCCCAAATGGATATACAGATTCAAGACAATTCTGGTGAAAATTCCAATTGCTTTCTTGGCAGATACGGACAAGCTAATCCTAAAATGTATATGGAAATACGAGTGACCCAAAAAAGCTGAAACAATCTTAAAACTGAAGAATGAAATTGAAGGGCTCACACTTTTCAATTTCGAACTTACTATAACACTTTTCAATTCCAAACTTACCATAAAGGTACAGTAACCAAGACAATGTGGTGCTGGCATAAGGATCAACACATAGGTGAATGGAACACAATAGAGAACCCAGAAACACACCCATGTATCTATGCTCAAATGACTTTCAATAAGCATGATAAGACCATTCAATGGGGAAAGAATCATCTTTTCAACAAATGGTGTTAGGACCACTAGGTATCAGAAGTCTGAACCTTACAGCATATACAAAAATTAACTCCAAATGGATGAAGAAGAAAACATGTGTAAATCTTTGTGACCATGGAATAGGCAACAGTTTTATAAATATGACTAAAACCATAACTAAAGGAAAAGTAGAAAAATAAAACTTAATCAAAATTAAAAACTTTTGTGCAAAGGACACTATCAAGGAAATAAAAAGACAAACTACAGAATGGGAGAAAATATTCACAAATCATGCATCTGAGAAGGGTCTAGTATCCTCCCAAAATAAAAACTCTTAAAACTCAACAATAAAGAAGAAATAACCCAGTTTTAAAGTGGGTAAAGAATCTGAATAGACAACTGTCCAAAAAAGATATACAAATGACAAATAAGTACATGGAAAGATGCTCACACCTTTTCTATTAGGGAAGTGCAAATCAATATAACAACTAATACAGTTAGAATCAAAAAGCAGCAGCTATGGGAAATAATTTTTCAAATTTGTTCATGTATACGTGTGCGCATAAATTTACATTTTTAAATATCGAAAAATTCAGTTATACTGTTTTGTAACCCTTCTTATTTTTACATGATTCATGTCAATTAGTATACTTTAAAATACCACCATTTTTAATGAGCTGCAGGTATTCCATTGCAAGGCTGTACCAAAAATAACCTAACCAATAACCTGTACCTAAGTCTTCATGCTTAATTTTTTTAAATGGAGAGGAGTTGGCAATCAAGAAAACAACTGCAGCTAACATTATTAACAGCTGTAAATTTAGCCAAGATGCTCTATAAAATCAGTCTAGGAGTTCATCTCCAAGTGATGTGAGTTTTGTAAAGTGTCTTATAGAGGTATTCCAGTTAATTAATCACACCAAAACTACTCCCACATACCTACTCCAAAAGGAACCTGAGAATTCTTATTATATATACTGTTCATATGGGTCCTAAACACTGCATTTATTGTGTTACTAAATACACACACATGCCCCATCAGCTTTCCAGAAAATAAGGCTTAATGTCCTGGTATCTTCATCTCTGCTCCGCGCCTCTCCCTGCTACTGTAAGTGCCCTGTTTCAGGCTTTTTTTTTTTTTTTTTAACATTTTTTTTGATTTATAATCGTTTTACAATGTGTCAAATTCCAGTGTAGAGTGTTTCAGGCTGTAATACTACTTTTCTCTCCAAAGTATTTGCACTAACTCTCTCTGACTTTAATCCCTGCCTGCTCCAAATAATCCTACACAGTATTTCTACGTAAAACTTCCTAAAGCAAAATATAACCTCCCTGCTTGAAAAATTCCTAATCTCGATTACCAGAGAATAGTGCCAATCTATTACTAACACTTCGGCATTCAGTTTAGATGATATGGCCACTAATCCACCTTCTAATCTTAATTTACTACTTACTCTCTTTCAAATACCCTCCAGTCACATCCTACTAAAGTACTCAATTCTTTGAAAAAGTCTCCAACTTCCTACCATATTACATATGCTGTTATCTCATCTGAAATGCACAAGTCAAACAAAGAACATCTATCTACAGATACAGAATCACAGATCTGGAAGGGATATTAGGGATATCTTAGGCCATTCACCTTAAATTGCAAATTAGAAACTCCTCTATCACTTACCAAGAGCCCACAAAACTCCCATCCTAGCATTCTCTTACTTGCACAGTGTTAACTCTAGTGTGCCCAAGAATCAATCCAGTGGTCAAGATTTCAAAGCCTCATCCGCAAAGATTTATGCTCTAGTAATTTGGGTTAGGGCCAGAACTCACTTTAAAAAAAAAAAAAGCACCTCGGGTTATTCTGAAGCACAGGGTCAAAGCTTCAGACCATAGTAAGAAAATTACACAAAAAAAGAACACATTAAGGACAAATAGTTTTGTAGCATTTAGCACATCATCTGAAATTTTCCATTTCGGAGCCTCCAAAAAACAGCTACTCACTGCTACTTGTGCCGAGTCCATAAATCTCAGTCCAAAATAGTCGCTTTCAATAAGGTCCAAGTGGTACATAATCTGATCAAACAGTTCTTGTCCTTTGGCTTTTTTCTGAAATGGCAAGAAAATAAACCAGTAAGTGGCTTATAAGATTAACATATTTTTAATTATACAAGATCTCTTAAAAAAAATTACTTGCAATACCAAAAGTATTACCTTGTAGCAGGTAATCGGTAAGATACCACGATTTTCCAATAAATCATTTAAGGCCAAAAAGAGAATTTGTGATCTACTATGTGCTTTCCTGGAGAATGTTACTTCCTATCAATCAACAAATATTACTTTCTATCTAAACTGTGTGCAAGGAGAGACTCTTATCTTGACAATTTTTAGAGTCCCTACTTTAAAGGAGCTTTATAATGTAACTGGAAAGAAAAGAAGAAAACTTAGAACACCTAAGTACAAGTCATACTGAACTATTTGCCGACTGATTTTAGAGAAGAGTCACTGAGACTATAATAATCAGTGAAGACTTGAAGATCGGTCTTAAATTGGGAAAGAATCTAGGGCAGGGAACAGCAAAAACAGAAATGGAAGGTCATTATAAAATATTAGCTATATTCCCTGTGTTGTATAATATATCCTTATAGCTAATTTTATACCTTGTGGTTTGTACCTCTTACTCCCCTACCCCTATATTGCCCCCTCCCCACTGGTAACCACTAATTTGTTCTCTGTAACTGTGAGTCTGCTTCTTTTTTGTTATATTCACTAGTTTGTTTTATTTTTTTAGACTCAACATGTAAGTGATACATATATTATTTGTATTTCTTGGTCTGACTTATTTCACTTAGCATAATACCTTCCAAGTGCATCCATGTTGCTGCAAATGGCAATTGAAAATGATGCTACTATGAATACTGGGGTGCATGTATCTTTCTAAATTAGTGTTTTTGTTTCTTTCCCATTCCATACTCTCTCAAGGGTTTTTCATTTCATTATGCACTTAATAGTTTACAGGAAATATATGTTTTTGACATACCATCAATTCTATTCAACAATTACTGGACAGACACCTATTATGTATTAGCTGCTAGAGGTATATAGATAAATATGCTTATACTACTTGCCCTCAAGCAATCACAAAGTTCTTACTAAGAATAAAATTATATAAAACTAGCTTAAACACAATAAACATGAGTGCTATTCTTGCAGTATAAACAAAATGCTAAAGAAATGAGGATGAGTTAAGTTTGCCTGAAAGCAATGAAGGCCTCAGAAGAATTCATATTTGACATTCAGCCTGGAATAGTTAACAGAAATCTGTCACCTTAGGTAAAAACAAAATGAAGAAATACATAAAATCTTGACAGTCTACGGTGGGGTTGAGGAAAGAGACAGACTCAAGACAGACAAGAATCAGAAGACAAAGTGGCAGAAGTTGCCAATGTGATTCTTCCTAAAACTGCAGAACAGAATGTCACTCTCTGTCTTTAAAATCCTTCAATTATTTCTCTTCCTCTACAGATAAAAGTAGATTCCAAGGCATAAAACAGTCTTTCCTAACTGTTCCTTGCTTACTCTTACAGCCTTATCTCCTGTCCGTCCAGTATTTTTACCTGCTTATAATTTCCCCAGTAAGTCATACCTCTGAGCCTTAGCAAAATGCAATTCTTTCTGCTTAGAATGCCCTTTAGGTCGCTAATGAATTCTTGATTCTGACTTCAAGAATCAGTACATCTATGTTACTTTCAAAAAGCCACACAATGAATCCTCCTCCCTTTGTGCTACTTTGTACTTATAATTCTTATTAGTATAAACCCAATGCAAAGGTGGAGTTGTAAAATGGTCCACCATGTTTGGGCAAATAGTAAGAAGGTCCAGTGTGGCCAGAGTGTATAGAATATGAATATGGAATCACTGATTCCGAGGTCAGGATCTTATTCATTTTCATGTACCCTTTCCCCTCGCAGCCACTGAATATAAACCAAGTGAAAAAGGAAAAGTGAAAACATAGATCCACACAGCTCTGGCCCATTACAAATTCATTTTTCAGCTACATCTAGACCAGTGCTTACTACTTATATCCTTTTCTTTCCTAACAAATTAATCCAGGTCACCATCTCATTTAGACCCAATCCTCACTTCATATCCTCTTCTGTGGAAGATTAAGACTCAGAAGACAGCATCCTTCTATTAGCCTTTCATCTTTCTCAGCAAAAGATGGTATTCCTCCAAGAATGTTCCTCCTATCATCTCTATCTGTGTATATAAAACCAATTCCTGAGGAACATTTCCCCTATACATTTAAACAAACTCAGATCTACCCATCCAGCCATTCTCTAGCTGCTGTGTTACTTCCTTCTTCCTTTTACTGCCAAATCTCATGGCAATCCTCCATTTTCCCTTTATGCATTCCCTCCAACAACCAAACAATATTTATTTAGCACTTGCTAGGCATAAGGGACTATAAGAGCTCAAATATGTTTGTTCCCAATAATTCTTTTAAACCCTCTGACAGACAGCTTCCAAGCACATTCCACTAAAGCTTTTTTCCCCACTTCATTCTTTTACTCCTTCTCCCCAGGAGAGTTGATTACCCTCTCATGATCTTCTACACAATCAATATAACTCCCACACCAAACCATATTTTACTCATTTCTAATCTTCATTCTCTCCCCTCCCATGTCCATGTACAAAGTATTTCTCCCACAGCAAACTTACAGCCACTACTGGTGTGCAGCCTTTGTTACTTGTGCCTTTATCCCTGTACAATCTCTAGGCTTGCTTTTTTTCCCCCTGTAATGAGTCAAGCATATCATCTCTAAATTAAACCTGTATGTAATTTTTGTTTAACTACTAAAAAACCTTAAGTGGGATAAAACACAAGTATACAAAAATCCATACATTCTTTTTCTTAAACAGCTTTGAGATATAAATCACATACCATACCATTCACCCATTAAAAGTATGCAATTCAAAGGTATTACATTCACAAATATGTACAACTATCACTTCAATTTTAGAACACTTTCATCGCCTCAAAAAGAAACCTCATATCTTTTTGCTATTGGCCCCAACCACCCTTCACACTATCCTCTCTCTCCCCATCCATCTGCCCTAATCAACCTCTACTCTACTTCCCCACCCCCCAGAGATTTCTCTATCCTGGACTCTTATGTGAATGGAATCATAGAATATGTGGTCTTTTGTGACTGGCTTCTTTCATCTAGTATAATGTTTTCAAAGTTTATCCATGCAGCATGTAACAGTACCATTTCCTTTATGGTCAAGTAGTATTCCCTTACATGGATATAACACATTTATGCAATCATCTGCTGACAGACATCTAAGTTGTTTATATTTTTGGCTATTAAGAATAATGCTGCTGCAGTTCCAGAACCAGCATCCTCACATCCACTAGCCAGGCCACCTTCCCTGTTTAGTCTCCACCCGAGTTCTGCAGTGCCCTTCTTCAAGCTTCTAGCATCTTCTTTGTTCTCCCAGCCGTAGGCATGGTAGCTTCTCTAGACACTACCTTCATGTTACTTTCATGACTCCTTTTCAGTTTTTTCATCCAATTCCTTATGTTTTTGCTTTTGAAATGACTGGTGTGATTTCTGGCCTTTACTGATACAATGGATCTGAATGTTATAAACATTAAGTATAACAATAATTCTTCATAGTGCAATTAGGTGGACATTGAGTGCTGGAATTGTGAATGGCTTTATTTTGATAAACTTATCTAGTAAGATTTAAATAAATTTTCAACAAATTAAAGTACAATTTTATTTAAATACTTATAAAATTTTTATATTGATGAATTATGATTTGTATTGTGCCTTTTACTTTTAATAAAATTTTTTTACTCCTTTAAAAAAAAATAATGCTGCTATGAACATCTGCGTACAAGTTTTTGTGTAAACATGTTTCCAATTCTATTGGACATATACCTAGAAGTGGAATTGCTGGATAACATGGTAACTAGGTTTAATCATTTAAGGATCTGCCAGACTGTCTTCAAAAGCAGCTGGACTACTTTACATTCCTGCTAAAAAATGTAAGAGGATTCAGGTTTCCTCACATCCTTACCAACACTTGATATTATCTGGCATTTTTATTCTAGCTTTTATAGTTGGTGTGAAGTAGTATCTCATGGTTTTTATTTGTATTTTTCTGATGACTAATGATGACAAGCACTACATGTGCTTATTGGTCATTTGCATATCCTATTGAGAGAAATGTCTGTTCAGATTCTTTGCCCATTTTTAAATTGGGTCATTTGTCTTTTTATTATTGGGTTCTAACAGTTCTTTACATATTCTAGGTATTTATCAGATACATATTTGCAAATACTCTCTCTCATTCTAGGAATCTTTTCACTCTCTTGATGCTGTCCTCTGAGGCACAAAAGGTTGTAATTTTGATAAAGTCCAATTTATTTGTTCTTTTGTTGTTCACGTTTTTGGTGTCATATCTAAGAAACTAGTATCAAATCCAACGTGATGAAGACTTACCCCTGTATTTTCTTCTAAAAGTTTTACAGTCTTATGTTTAGGACTTTGATCCATTTTGAGTTAATTTTTCTACACGGTACATGTTAAGGTTCCAACTTCATTTCTTCTGCATGTGGCTATCCAGTTTGAGCACCACTTATTGAAAAGATTATTCTTTCTCTCATTGAATAGTTTGGGAACCTTGTCAAAAATCAACTGACCACAGACGTATAGGTTTATTTCTGGGTTCTCTATTCTGTTCCATTGGTCTATGTGTCTAACCTTGCTCCAGCAAAGCACACCATCCAGATTACTACTGCTTGATAGTAAGTCAAAACTGGGAAGTATGAGTCCTACTACTTTGTTCTTTTTCAACATTGTCTTGGCTCTTCTGGGTGCCTTGAAATTCCACATAAGTTTTAAAATCAGCTTGTCAATTTCTACAAATAAGTCAGCTGATATTCTGGTGGGATTATGTTGAATCTGTAAATCAGTTTTGAATGTATTGTCATCTTAACACTGCACTGTTAAGACCTTTAATTTGTGAACATGGGATTTTTTTTCATTTATTTGAAGGTGTAATGGTCTATACAATTTAAGGACTTGGGCATCCATATCAGCAAAGTAAGTATATAAAAATTGTTATCTAATGGTTAATCAACTATTACCTATTAATTTAAAACTTAAAACAGAGAAATGTAAATAAAACCATGAGATACTACTTCACACCAACTATGAATGCTAAAATAAAAATGCCAGATAATATCAAGTGTTGGTAAGATGCAGAGTTTTATGATAAAGGCTATTTACTAAACAACAGTAAGCTCATAAATCAAAGGAATTATTATGGCATTTCCAAAGAGAAAATTAAAGTCAGATAATTAGAAATTTCTACCTGCTGCCTTTATCATTTACTGAAAGACATTCTTACTATACTAGGTCCCTAAAAAAAAGGAAGTAGAAGGTATTCAAATCCCTCCCCCTATTGTGAGAAGAACAGAAAAAAAAAATGACCATTACAACTAGTACATATTAATTTGAAGTGTACAGATTTAAACTTCTTTACTTAATTACAGGTAATCCCTTACACATTGCCTGGGCAATCACCTTAATTCTACGCGCTTGCTATGATCAATAGTGACTAATCCTAATGGGAAGTAAGCATGTGCACCAATTTCCAAGAACAATCTAAATCTTCTTTCAGAATCATACTAGACTAGTTGAGAAGCTAAATCAAAAAAAGAGAAAATCTTTTCTCCCTAGAAATTATCATTCCTCTGGCCTATTTTCTTTAGTAAGACAGTTTAGCTGGAAGGCAGGGAGAGCGGGCAGTGGCCATTTTATATCCACGCACACATCTAGCATTAGTTTACTAACTCTAGGATTTCACCTGCAGAGTTGAAAAGGCAATTGTTCTAGTTCCACATAGACTCTAACCTAAAACTCTTGGTTTTTTCACTGCAGTTGTCTGCATAAGAGGGTAGCTAACATTTCTGCCCTTGATCAAGCATCACACACACACTTTCTGAGCATACCAAGCAAAGGAAACCGACCTGTACCAGTCACCAGCCATTTAAAACCTAGTGCTGCTTTCTCCTCCACACTACACTGCCGTTTCAGAAAACTTCTTTTCAAATTCTACTTTCCTGGTTATCAGCCTCTCTATCAATAACCCAGAGACTTCCTACTTCAAACATTAGGCAAAAAGAAACTTTTTTCTACTCTCTTACATAGCAATCTCAAGCTTTTCAACCACATATCTAATGATATTTTAATGGAATAGTACACAAAACACTTAAGATACTTATCACATAAGAAATGAATATGAAAACTATCCTCACAAATTATCAAATACTGGAATGTCTGACACACCCTTAAAAAGCCCTTATAAGAAGAAAATTAAACCACATTAAAGTCTTTCAGAAACAAAAACTCTGAAAATGCCCAGTCTAATGTACAAATATAATGAATACTTACTAGATGACTTCAAAACACTTCAAGAAATCCTGTGTCTTAATTTTATATTACATTATTTTAAAAATGTGTAGGTACATACCTAGTATATTCTAGATTATTCAAATTAATCAGAATGTTCATTTAAACAAACTATCCAATTCCTTAATCTCCCACTCTTTGAGTTTAAGGCCTTCCAGAGACTATTCAATTATGTACTGTTGCAGCACCCAGGCTATTACCTCACACCAAGAGATTTTTTTTTAAATTGCATTTTGGGTAAATGAGTGTGTACTAAAAAAAGTTTGTAGGGAGGGAAGACATTGTGGAACACTTAATGACATCAAATCACACATCTTATAGCTCAGTTACATAAATCTTTTAATACAGAATGAAGACATGAGAAAGAGATTTGGTTTAGCAAATAGCTCAGAAACTCAGCTCCCTGCAAACCATACAGCTACCTCCCCCTCCCTTCAAAAAAAGACCTGTAAGGAATAAGCTATCCCCTTTCAAATATATTGGACTGCTTCACACTGTGAGTTATGATTATTCATAACAGTAAAAAAAAAAATCTATCCAAAATTTGAATATAATTTAAAAATCCAACCTTGAAATAAAGATTACAGTGTATGAAACACCTACCCTGCAAACTACTTGGGAACAAAGAGCTAGGCAGCCAGAGCTGAGGGGTATATAAAGAAAGTCCTTCTTCTCACTTTATTTCATTAAAATTTCTACAAGCACACCAAACTGTGGAGGAAATATTTGTTTTGAGGAAAGCTGAAGAGTATTTTGAAAATTACAAAAAAGTACAGAGAACTAAAAATCTTACAGTATCCATGTAACATCATTCCCAAAAATTCTCATTGCTTTAGTAACTGCTCAATAAGGACTGTGAGAAATCCACAGACTGCCATCGTACAGAACACACAAGTACACACAAAAATGACTCATGACAATAACTGCACTAACATTTGAAAGTTTCAGTTAACTGCCGCTAATCCCAGAGAAATACTATCATTCCAGATACCTAATGTCACCTGATCCATGTACATGTATGCAATAGCACCTGATCCATACTAAACAACATAACCTAACTCTCCCAGGAAGTTATCAGTAGAAAGCTCAGAAGAAGAAAGTGACCTCATAAAGAATTTGTAAGTCACCAAGATCTACATACCGGCAAGTCCACACTAACGTCAGTACCATCTAGAAGGGACACTCGACAGGTGATGATGGACTTAGCGTCTCCAGCTGCAGGGATGTGTGTGGCAGCTCTCTGAGCTTCTCGGAGTCTTTCCTTCTCCGCATGTTTACGCATCGACCGACGCCCAAGTGTTCTACGGAAGAAGCTCAGCATTTTTGTCACTATAAAACCAGAGAGAAAAGGTATCAGAAGACTCTCCACAATGTGCAGTCAGACAAATGCTGTGATTTAGTAAAGTTCTGAGAGCATTAGTAGGTGTTATTAAGAGCGCCTGGGCAAGCAAATCTGAAAAAAATAATTAAAACTAGCTACTTTAATTCAAAATTTTTAAAGATTTTAACATAAAACAGACCTATGGCTTACATCATTTCTAAACTTACTGGACTATTTTATAAGGTGCTAATCTGATAAGAGAGGGCAAATATTTATGAAGTTCATCTGGTCTTTTGGGTCAATAAATTATACGTACAACAACCATATACCCCTACAAACATTAGGAGACAATGCCATACACTAAGATATCCTTTGATGATAATAACACTCCTAAGAAGTTACATTTCTTCTCTGAGCATTCATAATAAAAATACAAAAATAACCACCTATTTCACCTAAAGTACAAATATAATTCAAACATAAGTTTTATCAAATTTTCTACTATTACTCAGATTTTAAATTGCTACTTAATATAAACAATTCTTTACAATGTCAAACTAATGCTACTTCTTTCCTTATCTCTATTAAGAACATTCAGATTAATCCAAATAATCAAAACAGGTTAAATATAAAATGGAAACATCATAAAAACTACCTTGCATAAAGTTTAATTTAAAGAACTAAGAGTTCGAGAAAAATACCTGTAACTATGCCAACAAATAAAAAAAAAGACAATTATCAATTGCAGAGAAAACAAGGTGTGCAGAAAAGGGAATGTAATCACAGTACATTACATGACTCAGCTAATAATTTAGTCATAATACATAAAGACTAATATTGATTTAACCTTAACCATAAAGTAACTATAACTCAAAGGAAGTATATAGTAGAGTTAGGTGTGAACAAAGAACTAATCTTGCCTAGTAGGAATTCAACAAATAATTAGTGAAATTAAAAATCAAGAAGTAGCATTTATTATTTAAAACATGGAACTCATTGCTTTGAGGAGGAAGCAGAATTCAGGAAAATGCTCTTTTATGTAAGAAGCCTTCAGATCAGATGAGCTCTTCAACTAGATACCCTTATAAACCTACAAAAATAAAGGTTAATTTTAAAATAATACTATCAGATGAAAAAGTGTATGAAGTTATTGTACACATATTACAAGTATGAATATTTCCACATAATTAGGTAAACTGGCAAAGTCATGGTACTTGTCATTTGTAAATTCATTTGCTTATATCTGAAGAAAACAGGTAAAAATTTTAGATAGCTTTTCAGTTTTCAAAGCAGTAATACATAGTATCTGGCCCTCATCTCTTTCTCTGCAGGGTTTTTTCTTTTTTTCAGGCATTGCTCCTTTTGCATCTTGCTAGCCAGTCTCATTTCAGCTGCCTAGAAAAGGTAGTACTTGTCATTCCAGACTTATAACACCCTTATGTCCAGGATCTCTTATTCCTTTTAATTTAACTCCACCAAACCTCCCGTGAGAAACATTCTCTGATATCTAGTTAGTAACTCCCACCATCACACTTCCACTGAACCTTGAAAATACTTTTCTACTTCACTAATCAGGTTTTAATTATTCATTTATATGCCTGTCTCCTTTACTATAAGATCCCTGATAACAAAATTCCTACTTTGAATAGCTAGCCACCCAGCACATTTCATCAAGCACAACAAACATTTAGTAAATAATCTTACTCAGTACTCAGAAAAACTCCCCAAAGTATTCTTATTCTGATGAGCAAACGAAAGGTCGCAGAAATTAAACAAATGACCACGCCCGCTATTTAGTAAATAGTGAAGAGGGGCTCAAACTCTGATTTTCTGACTCTAAATCTTGGTCTTTCTACTATATTAAAGAACGAGTCATGTAAAACTCAGATTTTAGAGATGAGAAATTATCAAAGATCATAGCTTAAAAAATGCTGAGAAAATGCAAACAAAATGTACATAATGAATTTTAAAACTGAACTCAGCGTATTCAAGAAATTGCAAGGGGGTAAAAAAAAAAAAAGATGCAAAAGAAACTACAGATTCAAAAAGACTTAAAACACATAAATAATCACAATGTATGGACCTATTTTGGATCCTCATTCAAATAAAAAATGTTTTTTAATTGTCAGATGTTATCATTGAGGGAAGCTAGATGAAAGGTATAAGGAAGGGAGTTAAGTGGAAAGAGAGATGAAACAAACTGGCCAGATAACTGGCCAATAACTGTTAAGCTGATGATGGGTTCATGGGGGCTCATTATATTCTTCTGACTACTTCTGTATATGTTGAATTTTTCTGTAATAAAAAGTTTCCTTAAGGGAAAAGTGTTCAAAATGTACTACAAATTTGTGGTTCCTAGGAAGCAAATGAATTATAAAAGTAAGTTTTCTTTTACCTTATTCTACACCTTGAAAACAGACTCACTATACAAGCAGAGTTAACCTGCTAAGGAAAAACTCAGCTTCTTTCTGATTTATAATTTTAATAACTATGTATTTTGAACTATGAAACTCATCGCCACAAACAACAGGTTCTTTTTACAAAAATATGAAAGTGACTTACACGAAAAAAAAATTTCAGATGAACTAAAGAAGTGAAAGAAATGAATACTAGAAAAAAACCAAATAGTGTAACAGGGTGAAGGGCTTTTAAAATTTTTTCTGCAAAAAATTTTTTGAAGGATTAATATGTAATTTAATAAAGAACTATCACAAATCATTAAGATAAACAACCAGGAGAAAAAGAAAGGGCAAGATATGAAGAAACAAGCTCTAAAAGATGACAAGCAATAAAAACATTCTTTAAAAAGATGTTCAACCTCAACAGTAACCAAAGAAATCCAAATTTAAAAAATAAGATAGTCTGTTATTTAAAAGATTCTAGGTAGCCAGTGTTGAAAAGGATATGGGAAAAACTGTCACCCTTCACACAATGTCCACTTGGGGGAAGATGTGACCATACTCAAAAATTGTAATGTGCATACTCTTTCACACAGCAATTCTATTTCTGGTAGAATATCCTTAAGAAATACTCCTAAATGTGCTCCAAGTTGTAGAAACAAGAATCATTAGGGCATAATTAACTTAAGAAAATTTTAAATACGTCCATCAACATGCAAGTAGTTAAATAATGGTCCATACAATGGCATACAACAAAGTTGCTTTTAAAGTACAGCTGATACAGATATTGACAAAATGTACAAGTGAAAAATAAAATCAGAAAAATGAATACAGTTTTATTCCACACTACGGTGGAACACATACATACACACCCTTATTATACCTTATACACACACAAAAGGACTAGAAGGACATGCAACTGTTAAGTGGGGTTAGCTCTGGAGAGAGCCATATGGAAGTACTTAATGCTTCTGTAATAATATATGAACATGTCATAAGTTTTAAAAATTTTCTGTTAAAAAAGTTTTCCCATATTCACTCTCTATTCCCCATCCCCGGCCCGCGCCACCACATTCCCACTTCCATTCTTCCCGCTGCAGCAGCTGACCTTTAGCAACCACAAATCTGATCCTTGTTTAAAAATCTTTAATGGCCTGCTCCCTGATCCAGCTCCTCCTCCGTCCCTAACCCTTCTGGCAGCCCACTCCCTTCTACTCACTCTGCTCTAGTAACCCTTCCACTCAGACTCAGAGTGATTTTTCACTGCGGGCCTTTTTTCCCACCTTAGCTGTTCCATCTTTCTGGAATGTTCCTTTTCAACTTCACCTCTCCCCCACCCTCTCCTACTTCACACGGCTACCATCAGATTTCTGGTTGAAATGTCTTTTCCTCAGAAAAGCATTCCCCGACTTCTAAGTTAGGTTCTCCTTTCAGTACCCTCAGTCTTTTCTTTATAACACTTAAGGAAACTGTAATTAACTACCAAATTGTTTATTTTACTGGGTATTTCCCCGACTGAGACACAAGGACAGGGACCTAGTCTGCCCTGTTCACCACTATGACCTAGCTAGCACAACAATATGCACTATTAGGCACTCAGGAAAGAACTTGTCTAAAATAGTACAATGGAATTTCTGAATGGTAGGTTTACATTTTTTTTTAAATATCAGTTTTTAATCTATTATTCCTAATTTTTCAGCTATGAACTAACAAGAAGGGTTTCCTTTACAACCCTAAAAATGCAAATTTAAGTAATCCATTTATTACCTAAATTACTTAAGTTTAAAAAAAATACCTATCTAAAACTCAAAAGTGTGCATATTCTCATACATGACCGGTGGACACAATCTTTGGCAAGCAATTGCTTTTTAATAAAGCAATATGCCAACATACAGCAAACACTATAAAGATACTAGTATCTTTTGTCTCAGTAATACCAATACAGAAAACGTCTGTAAGACAATAATTCAGCAGAGTTAAACATACCGTTTTCTGATGAAGTTCACCTAACAAAAGGAGAAAACCCTGCAAATTAGTTTATGTACAAATAATCTACTATGTTGGGTAGGGTTCAGCAACAAGTTAGTTACGACAGCAAGGGAGTTATGGGAAAATTTTCCCTTAATTCTTAAAAAAAAAAAAAAGCTTTTGATATTAATTCAACACGTTACCAAACGGTTTAAAAGACTTAGGTGTTCTTGCTCTTAAAGTAGAATTCACACGACTTAGTAACCAGAAAGATAGTGACAGGTACAATTAAAGTTTACGCACCAAAGAGCCCATCATTAACCCGCCCCATGCCACGGGTGGGGGCGGGGAGGGTCCTGGAGACCTCTTCATTCCTGGGAGCACCCCTGCCTCTCAGTTTTCAAACAACTTAAATTTTAGTCAAATGCAAATCAGCCCCCCCCCCCAAGTGCATTCTTGACACAAACCCAAGGCGTGTTTTTTCCTTGACCTGCCACATCCACCTCGCCAGCTGGACGACCAAGCCGCCAACTCGCAGGTGAAGGGCGCCCCAGCCCTCCCACCACGCCGGAGACCCGCCCCGCTGCCCCGGAGGAAGGGTCGGGCCGAGAAGCGAGGTCGGTCCCGCACACATTAACCGGCTTCGCCCGGGGCTCTCCGGTCCCGCCGCGCGCAAGGAGACGCCCGAAACTCGGCGGCCTTGCCCCATTGGCCGCCGCCGCCCCTCCCCTCTCGGCGTGTTTAATATTTTGCCGGCCAGTCGGGGAAGCACCGGGCGGTCGGGGGAGGGGGGGCGTCCGGGGGCGAGGCCGCAGCACCAGTCGCGAGCGCAGGGTCCCAGTGCGGCCGAGAAGGAGTCCCCGGAGCGGTGAGGGCAGCAGGGCGTGAAGGGAGTCGGGAGCGGAGTGTGAGGCCGGGGCTGCAGGGCCTCGCGCTTACCTGGGCTGGAACGACGGCGCGCAGGCGAAGGGGGCGCGGGGCGCGGACGCGAGAGGGAAGAGGTCCCACGCAAGGCTGTGAAGGGGGCGGCTCCTCGGAAGACACCAAGAAATGGCGGCCCGAGGCGCGCGCCCACCCCGTGCTAATCCCCCGGCGGACCCCAGCTGCCCGCCGGCCCACCCCTTAAAGCCCCCTCTAAGCTCCGCCCCCGAAGGCGGAGCACTCCTCTCTTAAACGGGCAATGACACCGCCCCGGAAATTGCCTGGCTGGACGATACTCCGATTAAAGGGGCGATGCCAGGCCAGCCCGACCTGGACCGAGTGCTAGCGGCTCAGCGACCGCGGCTGGTTTAAAGGGGCGCTGACGAAACCCAGACCCGGCTATCAAACCTCCGCCTTCGTGGGGGAGTGTACCCCCGCAGAGGGCCCCCAAAATTAGTACTATCATAAGGAGACTTCGCGCTGTCAGACTGAGCCTAATATCAGGTGCTGCTAGATTTCATCTATTCAGTTGTTCAAAAATTAATTCATTCAGCAAATATTTACTACCCTGCTGTTAAAAGAACTTTCATTCCGGTGGGGAGGAAGACAGTTAAAAAAAAAAAAAAAACACATGCCAAATGGCGATAAGTATCATGAAGAAAAATAAAGCAGGGAACAGGAAATAGGGGATATCTATTTAACGTAGTATGGTCAGGGAGAACCTCTGCGACAAGGGAACATTTCATTCATTCTTGCCATAGATAATTTATGGAAGTGCCTGAGATGGGCTAGGTTGTCTTCTGGACACTGGAGATGCAACAAATAAACAAGACAGACAGAAGATCCCTCCTGTGCCTTAAGTGCTAGCAGGAGAGACAGAAAATAAGTTAGTAAAATTAAGTACTAATTTCTAGTATTAGTAGTTAGTGTGAGCCATTAGTGTTAGGCATTGCTAAATAACAAAGAGAAAAGTAAAAACGGGGAATAGGGAGAGTGAGTGAGGAGGTATGATTTTAGATAGATTAGCTAGATCAGGAGGAAGGTCTCAGTAAGAAGTGGCTTTTGAGTGAAGACCTAAAGGAGGTGAAGGGGGGCCCTGTGGAAGAGCAGCGGGAATAGCCAGAAGCCTCTCCAAGTGCGTGGAAAGGAAATGCAATGTAGTTAAAGGTGAGGGAGCAAAGGGAAGAGTCCTGGGAGATGCTAAGTCAAAGAGGAGAGGGAGTGAGGTGAAGGGGCTCCTGAGCCCTGGTCAGGCTCTGAGGGCTGTGGGGAGCCACTGGGGGGGTTAAGTGGAGGGCCTAGGCTGGAAGGAGAAGAGACCAATACTCATAGAGCCCCTTCCTAGGGTTTGACACTGCCTGTTCCTCCCCCAGCCCAAGACTGAACAGTGGGGCTTGGCAGGGGCAGCTCATCTCTTCTCCGTGTGGTGTTGATTGGGGCAACTCAACAGGAGCTGGAGCTGCCAAAATGGCTTCACTCATCTGTGTGACATCTCAGCTAGGGTGGCTCAAAAGACCACCTGAGTTCTGCTTGGGCCACTCTAGTAAGTTAGTTGAAGTGGCTTAAGCCTCTCAAAAAGTGAAAACTGAAGTTCCAAGGCCTATTAAGGGCAATGCCCAGAAGTCACACGGTGTCACTTCTGTAGCCTGTTATTGGTCAAAGTGAGTTACAAGGCCAGACCAGTTTCAAAAGGAATGGGAACAGGATTCCACCTCTTTTTTTTTTTTTTTCTTTTAAGAGTATTAGAGAAATTTTCTTTCTCTACTGTTTAAAAATAGCTTTATTGAGATGTAATTCAGCTATGATACATCCCCCCCATTTAAAGTGTACACTTCAATGGCATTTAGCATATTTAAAAAGTTGTGCAGCCATCACAAAAATCTAATTATGGAACATTTTCATCACTTCTTCATGGGAGAGCAGCTTGGATACACAGGGGTGGGAGAGATTGGTGGTCATCTTTGAACTTTAGCTCAATAAAAAAGCAGTGATTATGATGATGACACGGGAGGGAGGGAAGTGGTAGACCTATAGATGAAACAAGAAAGGGCCATGGGTTGAAGTAGGTAATAGGTACATTAAACTGTTACCAGGAAAAGGAAAATAAGAATTACCTCGGTTCTTAGTCACCCGAAAAAAAAGAAATTTTGATGACAGATAGAAAGCATGATATAAGCAAGATTTTTATTAGTGAAAAAAAAAATAGTAGAACATAGTACACTCCCAAGAATTGGGAGCGGGCCATTCCAAGAGAGGAAAAAATGGCGCCACTCTTTTGTTTTTCCTGTTTTTATATCCTGGTTTCATGATTGCTTGATTGATTGATTGATTGACAACTCAGGTTCGCTGCACTCTGGCACGCCCATCCCCTTTTGGGCAGGTTCATTGGGTCAAGTTATACCAGGGCCCCCTCCCATTCGCAGCTGCAGCGCTTTGATTTTAACTGGCTTCTTTTACTGGCCCTCATTTAGAGAAAGTAAAGATTTCAGGAGTCCTTTTTCCTGAATGCAGACATACACACTGCCATTTTCTGAGTTGTTCCTTTCCCCTTCCTCTCCCCCTGCCTAGTGCTCATTTCTGTCTAAACTACCTAACAAAACTATTCTGTTTTATGTAAGAGTTTAAATTTTTTTCCCTAGTAAAATGTTAAAAAAAAAAAAAAAAAACTATTTGAGCTAACTACCCTTTGGAAAGCTTTCACATCTCCCCAGGGGTTTGATTACCCTGATTTGAAAACTGTATGGTCTTGAGCGCCATCCCCTCAGTCGACCAAGTGTTGTTTCCCTTCAAGTATTATCCAGGGTTTACACGGTGAAAGCTGTATTGTAATTTTTCTGTTTCCTGATCAACAGTGGAAGCATCTTCTGTCAGTACTTACAAACCTACTTCATTGTCCTCATTGCATAGCACACTAGTTTAGAGAAAGTGTCCTATTTCCCTCTTCTGCTCAATCCTTTTTTCTACCTCCCATCAAGAGTAGGGCTGAGGGAGGCTGTCACTGAGGTGAGAGAAATAGGTTGAGAAAGATGGTTATAGACTGAAGGAAATATGAAGACCTGGAGAGGGAATGAAACCTAAGGACCTAATCATAGGAAGTTGTTTGTACTCTAATCGTGTAAGATTATTCCTCATAACAATTCATCACCTCCCCATATTCTCTCTCCCAGTTATAAATACCATCTGCAACATTCCTATTTTGTAGTGTCTTTTTAGTCTGCTAATCACCTCCCACCAGAGACAGAGAAGGCTATCTTCTTGAACACAGCTGAATTAAATAAAAATGCATTTGGCTGCAAGTGATCAAGAATACAATTAACTGTAGCTTAAATAAATGAGTTTTTTTAAATATAAGTAATCTAAAGATAGGTGGTTGCCTAGTATTGGTTCAGCTCCTCAACAATGCTAAATAAACTCCTTTTCTGTTCTGCCATCCTTGGTATGTTGACCATGGTTTTTACACTTCTAGCCTACTGGCCACAGGACGGGTGCAGTATCTCCAGCTCCCCTACCTGAGTTTCAGAAATGAAAGGGAAAGAAAAAGATCTTCTTTTCCTGAAGCCTTGTCTGTTTAATTCACGGAAGGAAGTCCCATCAGCAGTCTCATTGGTCAGAACTGGATTATCTGCCATACTTAGACTAATTACTGGCCACAGGGAAAGAGAATACCATAACTGGTTTAGACTGATTATATCTCACTCCTGGGGCTTAGGGAAGGGCCTGCTCTCTCTGAGATTAAGGGCTCCCCATTAACTTCCTGAACAAATCCATGTTCTATTAGCAGGAGAGAGGGGGTGTTGTTAGGAAGAATAACTGTGGATCAGCTATAAAAAGTGCTTATTAGAATAACGCACTTTTGGTGGAATAGTCCTGGCCATGGAAAGATTTTTCTCTATTGAACTAACATCCACACCCTAGATTTCCGCTTCTATTTCAGGTCCTAGTTTGCTCTCTGGAGTCACAGAAAGGGGGAGATCTAGGTTTTATTGGTTCTAAAAATCATACAATTGGTGGGGGGAGTGGAGAGGGCTTATGTTTTTAAAATAACACAAATTTACTTAAAGATTCAAAATTAGATACAGTGTCTTGGAAGGAACCCTTAAAGTAAGGAGCCCTAAAACTCAAACCTGATTATCTTCATCATAAATCAGCTTCTACCCACCAAGAAGAAACATAATCCCTCCTTCATATCACAACCTTTTAAATAATTGAGACTATTGGTCCCAAGTCTGCAAAATCTTCTCCCCTTATCCTGATTGCCAAGCTCTTCACTTTCTTAGTCAGCTTTTCTGAATTGGTCCACGCTGGTGGGGGCCATTCATGCCAAGGTATGCTGAGTAGAGTGGAGCAGAGAGAGTTCCGATATGAGATTCAGTCCTCCTAGAGTGAAGCAGCCTTGCCCTCCAAAAGGCTCCACTGGAAAGAAAATACCCTTGGGAGAGTGGGAATCGTGAAGAACTTGTTTTTCAAACACTGGACGTAGGCGAGCACGACCTAGTCAAAAAATATGCACAAGTCAAATAAATTAAAACACTTATCAGGAAACACCACTAAGAGAATTTTATGAGTGTACTGCAAAGAGCCCACACTTCAGAAGCTAAAAGATAAAGATCTAAAACAACTTTAAGTCTATAAAATGAGGATGATACCACTTTCCTCACAGCATAGTTACAGAGACTTACATAAAATACCTGAACATTTTTTCAAAAACACAATACTACATATAAGATAATGTAAATTTTACAGATCAAGTGACAAAAATAGAAGTAGAAGACAAGGGTCTCCTAGAATGAGACCATGGCCTCGGCCTAGTTTCATGCTCTCTTTACTCAGTTAAATCTTTCTTGAGCCAGAATCTCATGTTTGAAAGCCCACCCTTCCTCTCTTTGCAAGTATTCCTGGGAGGAGTAAGACCTTAAACTAATTCATACTGAAGTATTGGCCACAAAGGCCAACTGAAAAATGGGGGATGGCTGGAGTAGAGGTGTGCAGGTGAAGCAACATGAAACATAAACTGAAGACAAGTCACTTCTTGTTCCAAAGCACTCAGGCTTTTCCCTACTTCTGGAAATTCAGGAAATAAGACCTAAGCATTCGTGTTTCATGAATCCATATTTCATGCATTACTTTGTTGTTTCAAATTACCTGGAACAGAACTGGTGGTGTACACTCCTCCTTTATCCTGCTAGGGAAAAAAAATCGGAAAACCTTGCATGGCTCCAGGCAAGTTCATAATATTGAGTAATAGAAAGGCGGAAGTGAAAACATTTTGCCATCAGGTTTGCCTAATGGTGAAACCAGGATGAGACTGAGAGACTTAAGGGAAGAAAAGAGAAGGAGCCAAGGCTCAGGGCTTCTAGAAGTTAATGTGCACATGAGTCACCTGGAGCTTCTGTTAAAGGGTTCAAGTCAGGGGTGGGGCCTGAGACTCTGCATGACCCACAAGCTCGCAATTTGTTGACACTGCCCATTAGTGGGTCACACTTTGAGTAAGGAGGTCTTTTGATGACTGCCCCACACCTGTGACTATTGCTTGATACCAGAGTCTGCAAAGGTACTGGGAGACCATATAGTCTACAATATGATGACCACATTGCCACTAACTCCCTTGGACAAGTATTCAATCTTTCTTGGCATTAGTTTTCTCATCTATAAAATGAGGTAATTAGAACAGATGATTCCTGAGAACTCTTCCAGCTCTTAAAACCTGTGATTCTGTACCTTTTTCAGTACATAAGAGGATATCTTTTAATTTAGGGTTTTTTTTTTCACCTTAACCATTTTTTATTTTTATTTATTTATTTTTTGATGGAGGTACTGGGGATTGAGCCCAGCACCTCACAAATGCTAAGCAAGCACTCTATCACTGAGCTATACCCGCCCCTCTCATTTAATTTTACATAAACTAAATAAACAAATAAAAAAAAACTGGGTTTAGATATGAGTTTTGTTAAAAATAACCTAAACCTCAACTTTCCTTTAAAGAGAGAATCATCACATTTTAAAGGCCTATTTTCCAACAAAAGGGCCCAGTGTATGAGTAGGTTATTTGGATGGTGATTAAGAAAGCTTAAGCCACAGACAGAACATTAAAAGGTGTTAGAGTAAAGCTTTTGCAAGAATACCCCAAATTTAGAAGTCATTAAGGAGAAGATCAATACATTTGTTTATAAAAATATTAAAACATCATCATACCTCCCAGCCCCAAAGAATGAAGTCAAAGACAAACACCACCACAAGAAAAAGGTTTTGCAACATATGTGACTGTAAGTGACTAATTTCTTTAATTTCCAACATCTCATGTAAATAAAACATAAAACCACCTGATAAAAAGTGAGCAAAGGGTATCAATATGGAATTTAGAGAACCAGAAATACAAGAGATCAGTAAAGACAGGAAAATCTACTTAACCTCTTTATACATGAATGTCAAAATAAGATATTATTTCATGTATGAGATGAGCCAATAAATTAAGTTTGATATCAGTCCTAATAAGAAGTGGGGAAACGGACATTCTTACATGTTTGGTGAAAGCATAAACTGATATAATCTTCTCTGAGAGCAATTATTAAAATTTTAAAAATGCAAGTGCCCTATGACCTAGCAATCCTACTGCTAGAAATTTATCCTATGCATATTCTTGCAATGATTAATGAAAATATCTGCATAAGGATGTTCACTTCAACACTGTACAGTATAAACTGGAAACAAGTGTCCATCAAGAAATGAAATCATGGTATATCCATCCATACGATGGAGTACAAGGCAGTGATTAAAAAGAATGAGGTAGATCTGAGTATGCTGATATGAAAATATTTCCAAGATGAGAAAGCAAGCTGCAAAACATAGTGCACAATCCCTTTGGCCTTAACAAAATGTATATAGTCACACAGATGCTTGTGCAACACTTTTTTCCTAGAAGAAAGTACTAGAAATTTAACAGAGGTTGCCATTGGTTTGAGGGGCACTATCCTTAGGGGTGGGGCATGGGGAAGAGGCTTTTGCAACTACTCTCATATCTTCCTAATACAGCTTGAAGTTTTATTATCATGTACATAAGAACAGAGGCATGGCATAATCATAAACCTTTACTTTTGCTTTCCTTTACATATAAAATTACTTGAATTATTCATTCATATTTTCTCCAAGAAATTTTCTTACAGATGTAAAATGGCATACCTAACTGCTCTTGGGGAATATATGAGGCAAGCTGACTTCAGAAATATAAAGAGATGACCTTTAATTAGACTGACAAGATCTCAGGTTAGGAATATCAGAGTTCAGAGGCCGGTGCTGGGAGAAGAGAGGAGCCAGGCAGTGGCCATAGTGAAGGAGGAGCTTCTCATTAGACATTCTTTAAATCTTCTAAATCCCTTTTCATTCTTTACTGACCCACCCCCAAACACAGCCGCTATGTGAGTAATTCTAGAAATAAGTTTCACATTTAGCATTCAGCCGGTCTCTTCTGATCACCCACTAATGAGTATAACTAACCATTGTTAGAAAAGCCCAACAACAAAAATTCCCATAAAATAATCTTCAAAACTCCTATACTTAAATTACTAAAGCACATCTTTATTTTGCAATTGAACAATTTAAAGTCACAGCTAGAGTTTTTTCACGTTTGAACCTGAACAACTATTTCTCAATCAAAATGAATTATGGCCAACAAAATATGTATAATAATAAATATAATAATAGCATTTCACATAACATAAATTGCTCTTAGGACTACAACAGTTTTGATGCAAATCAACATTTTTATCCTGTTTGCTGTTAATATTCATAGATTTTTTTCACATGAAATCAATTGCAGGAATTCTGATTTTTCACTGAAATTAAGACAAATACACAAGGCCTTTCAAGCACATTGTAAGCTGCAGTGACAAATGCATAGTGATGATTTCAAATTATCCAGTGTTGACCAAATTCAAGCTTATACATTTTAAATGAAACCTAACTAACCTTCTTTACCTCCTAACTATGGAAACCATATGGAAAGAGATATTTTTGTGAAATTGGGGAGGAGAATTTTAAAAATTAAGGGCTAATTCCATTTTGTTACTAGTTCAGTACAATCAAACGTGAAATGGCAGCAGAAATGTAAAATTATAATTTAATTAGGAAATAAACTAGACTTAACTAAATGACTTTTTGCCCTTCATATTTACATTTAGCACCTGTTATAAGGAAAAAAAAATCCCAAATTAAAATAGCCTCTACATAGAAATAATTATTTTTAAAACTATTACTTAAAAATATCATTGGTGAGTATATAGTAAACTATCTGTCCTAAAATCAAGCCTACACTGTAGAAAATAAAGGCTAGCTTTTCTTATTTGAAAAGATTACAATATGGATTGTAATGCAATGTCCTGATGCTGTAGGAACACTGGGTTGGACAGTTGTTTTTGCGTAAGCACATATTCTAACGACAGAAAATGAAAACAGCTTAATATAAACTGTTTTTAGCCTCTTAAATCCTGTCCCTCAACATGAATATAAAGTGTCAAGACTTTGCCTCCTTCAGTTTACTTGTGGCGAAGCACTGACTTAACACCTAGGTACAACTCAAAACAAAACAAATGGGTTTCCAAGTAGTCATGCAATGTACAAAAATGCAAAGCAGAAATGATTACAGTGAACCAAACTTGGCTGAAGCTAGCTGAGAGAACCGAGAGTCCAGCAAGACAGTCAAGTGCGTAGCCTTTATCTAAATAAGTTATAGAAAAGTGGCAAAGCTAAACCACCCAAGTTACCTTTTAAATATCAAATGATCAAGAGATCACTGTAAAGCATTTAAACTTGGGTCCAATCCAATGAGCTCTACATGCTAATCCATTATATTTTTTTCCATATTTACAAAACTCCTAGGATAGATTTTATTTTTAAATGTATAAATTAAGTCAGTAGTAAGCATGAAATAAAGTGCTATTTGTAATTCAAGAAATCAACTTCAGCGTCGAAATTCAACCTACTCTAGAGAATACAAGAAAAAGCATGAATAAACTTGTCAACTAACCGAAGGGTGGGAAAAGATGAATACCAAAGAATCCCAGACTTGGGTTGAGATTTTCTTGCTCAGGAAGGCAAAAACTGGAACACTACAATTCAGGAGTAGAAACTAAAAAGCTTCTTTTAATAAAAGGTAAAATGGAGTCAAGTGTGACTACAGTGAGTGGATTTAGAGAAACCTCAAATCAGCACCTATTTTGGTCTAAGATTTGTTAGTAGGGCTGAGTCTCCTTGAAGGCTTCATGGTAATAATTTCATATAGTCATGTGATATTTTAGTTACGATTATCAGAAGTAATATTCGCTAAATTTTGGAAATTGCCAGGGTTGAGGGGGCCTGATACTAAGCCTTTAGCAGTGTAACAAAAGTTAATGAAGGAAAATATCACGTTATTTCACAAAGACTCTACTGTAAAGAAAAATTAATGATTTTTTATAAGTTGGGGGGATGGAAACAAGAGTAAAATAATGAAGATCCCATTGAGTCAAGCTTAATGAGTGATAAATAGTAATTATTTTTAAAGAAATTGTTGAACAAATTAATCACGTCTGTTGGTTTAAAATGTAGGGCTTTTTTGTTTTTTGTTCAGCTGAATTAATAAACCCTTAAACATATAAGACACCACTGCTACAAGTCAGAGTTGGGCTCACTGGTCTTATCTGTCCAAGATACTGAGAATAAAAAGCAAATTATTTATTTACCAGGGCCTCTGCACATATTTACGAGGGTGAATCTTAGCAGCGACTTTCTGGCTTCACCCATGCTCTCAGGATGGTGTCCTCATTTGTGGCTGACACAGTGACAAAGTCATGGTAAACACATGCAGCAAAATGCTTACCCTCACACACATACCCCCTCCACACTCCAGAAGTCTAGAATTCAATTATTTTACACTTAGAAATTGTTATGTACACATTTTGGGGAAAATTTCTATTCTAGAGCTAACACAAAACAAAATGGAAAAGGTACATTATATTCAAATACGCTTCAATAATGACTGCTCTTGTTTATAAAGAAAATTACATTTTTCTTCTAAAACTGCATTTTGTATACTGAAGTGGAAAACACTCTTCTTTTTCAGTCCCTTGCTAACTTTTTTTTTAAAGAGTATCCTTAGAATCAAATCTTAATTCTAATAACATTTGAAAGATACATTCATTTCTTTACAGCATGAAAGACATACAAATATCATTTTTTTCATTTTTAAACAATGAAGCAAAAGAAGTTTACAGTTTCAATCCTTTGTCCATAGAAAAATATTTTCTATATCATTTATACAACAATAGGTAGGAAAATTCTACAGTGTTTAACTGAAACTTCTATGAGCATAACAAGGCTTTCAAACATTTCACTCTTGTATTAGAAATTCTAAAAGGTTACAGGAAGTTAAACATTAGAACTTCCTCCCAAAATTGTAGTCTTTAACTTGCAATACTTCTAATACCTTTCACTTTGTAAATTAAAAAAAACTGGTTTACTTAGTTATGCATTGAACCATGTCAAGTGAACTTTGATAGATTGCACCCCTACTTCTGGGTGGCTGCCCATTTAGCTTGGATTACTATAATAAAAGTAACAATAACTACGAAACTTTCGAAATCAACAGTAAACTGCAGTAGAAAAACATACAAATAAGTAGCAGCAAATTTAGATGCAGAAACAGAAGTAACTATTTGGTGTCTACTCAAAATAACTTCACAAAGATTATAAAAATAAAATGTCTAATATCTGGCTGAAATAGCACTTGGTTTTGATAACATTGAAAGGCTTACTGTAGTAATTGCTACTGAGGAAGTGAAGTCTGTGTATAATAAAATACTGTGTTGAAAATAGTTGCAAACACTGTGAAGTAAGTTGAACACAAAAAAACACAATTTAGGGATTAATTTCAGGGGCTTTTTATAAAATTGCTAAAATAATCTATTAGCAGTTAGCCCTCAAATAAGTTTTGTTATTATGTAAATTCCTTTGTATCTATATAATTTTCTTAAGAATTTTATAAAACATTGATACAAATTATGTTTGCTCATGCTGAGACACCAATTAATCTTTGCCAGCAGATCAGTAATTTTAATATTTTATAAAATTAATTCAGTGGGTTTTAGAAACATAGGTATTTTCCTTGGAGGAAACACCAGAAAAAAATGGTTGCAGAAACTGCAGTTGGAGAGCTGAAGCAAATGTGCGAAGTAAGCAATGTTAATATAAAGTAGTTACTTTGTGGATGGCAGTTTACATAAAAGCAAGCTGTGGCATAATTTATCTTTGTCTTGTCATTCTATTAAGAGATGTACGTTCCTACAAATATTGACCTTAATGTAAGTGACTTAAATGCAAAATAAAAGAGATGTAAACATATCCCACATTATTGTGGCATAAATAATTTTTATGAATTCAAAACTACTTTGGCAATCTTACCATCAGAATATCTTTAAATATTCAAAACTCAGATATTAAATAGAATAGTTAAAAATTCTTGTTTCCTTCTCCCTTCCTGAGAAGATTATAGAATAAGTAATGCTTTAATTCTACTCCATGTTCACATTATGAACATAAATTATGTAACAAGTAGACATACATTGTAAATCTTAGTTCTATGTTTAATTGCTTTTAAAAATTAGTCTTATAATTTGCATTTCAGAATGTTTTCATACTGCATGTGTATCAGCCTAAATACTTTACAAAAGCTATTGTTTCTCAGGGAACCACGACTAGCAAACTGAGTCAGGGTCCTAATTAGGACTCCTTTTAAAGCCAACTTATCTTCTAAATTAACTGACATCTTCTAAGGTCATCATAGTTATTAAGTAAAAACACTGCCTGAGTATAATTCTTGAACTGAAATAGACTAAAATTCACAAGAATTTATGATTCATGCATTGCCTATATAGAAGATGAGATTGGATAAAATCTTTCCAGTTTCTTTCAGCTCTCAAGTTGTAGTGCTTCTAATGGAGACAGGATACTTTTGCTTAAATACTTGATTAGATCTGCCAACAGATTATAAACAGTTCTATAGTTAAAATAATCCTTCACACCTGTTTGTTAGCATTAGCCTTTGTGAAACACAGAAATATATAATCACACAAAAGCATCTCTATGTGTATATATTAGCACTTGAAACCTTCAAGCAAATGTCTACGTGGCTTAACATACTTTTGTACACTTGAAATCAGTTTTTGTATATAAATTTTCTCTTTACTCTTAATCAGAATGATCAATCCTTTTTTCCCCTCCTACTTGTGCTACCAAAGGAAATTTTTTCTTATGCTACTTACTCTTCTTCTAGTTTGAATGGAAGCACTGATTTAACAAATACTTCTTCTTGTGAATGTAGTCTATACCAAAATATTCCTCATCTTATGTACACAGTGCTGACATAAATCAGAAGATACTCAATAAAACATCTGAGATGAACATAGTAAAATCATCTTAAATCAAAGAGGAAAGGTTTTCACAAACATTTCTTAGCATTTACAAAAGCTCCTTGATTTATCAATATCTGTTTCTACTTGTGAGAATAACAGTCAGCACTGATTTTTTGAGTGTGTGTGTGGAGGCCGGGGGTGGGGTGAGGGAGGGAAGGGGAGATTAGTTGCTGGAGGGGGAGAGTAGAGGGGAGAGATACAATAAATTTGGTCACACAGTATTACATTGATATGAATGGAATCTAGAACTTCTTGGTGTATGAAAGCTGGGATTATTCCTAGTACCCTATTTAGATTGATAAACAGATTAAAAAATTCTCAGGCATAATGGGTAAAGTTTTATCTGTTAGGTGAACAGAGAACCATACTAGCACATTAACTTTTAGAAGTTGTGAAGGATCATTTATTTTAAAGTTAAGATCCTAATAAGTATGTCGTTTAAAAAGGATCTTTTCTGTACATAAAAATACTAACAGAGGGTCGCTCCCAGATGAAAAATTCACATATGAGAAATTTAAATGTAATTTTAAGCTTGTAACATATTATCATTTAAAGACTGGCATTAATGATTTAAGAAAGGCAGCAGTGCTCATTACCAACAAATTACTGAGTTAATCTCAGAAGTATAAACAAAGCCCTAAATAAAATAACATGCCAACTATGACATTTATCTATTTATATCTATACAACTGTAACATTTTTAATCTATGGTTGTCAGATTCTATCCATATAGTTAGGATAGGTTTTCTATTTAATTTAGGTGAAAAACTACTGCCAAAACAGTATTAATTATGTAGACCCCCAACATTTTACTTTTTCACTTTTCAACTTACCATGATGTCATATAGCAGCCTAAATTACATTTATCTTTTGGTAGAGAATGGAATGTTCAAATGAGACTGTATGTAGTTATTTACTATTTTATACTGTCTTGACTGTGAAATCCAGAAATAGGTAAGAGAATTTCTCTTTGAGACATAAAGGTTATGCTTACTTTTCTCTTTAAAAAAAAGGTAAAATATTTTAATACAATAATTTATTTGGTATCTTGGCTATTAATGTTTAGGACTTAACTTCCTAAAATTTACAATTATGGATTTTGAATATTTGAAATAACATCATTTAGAGTATACTTAGGATTTTAAAATGTACATCTTTCCCCTCATACTAAATGACATTCCAAAATATCTACCACTCAACTCTAAATTTTATCAAGACTATACAGAAATATTCAGAAACCACTAGTAAATGAATCTATTTTAACCATAATCTATATAAAATAATTGTGTAATAAAACATTTCAATAGCTGAGAAAATTTCCACTTATATTAAAACTGGGCAATTTTAAACTTCTATCTCTCTGTAGACTTAAAAATAAAAAAACCTGAAGAGGAAAATACACACATCCTTAAAGGGAATCAGATCCCCATCAGGCTGGACAATCAACTCTCCATATTAACATGCTTATAACTTAATAAGTATATATAAACTGGAGTAATTTATTTGTACACTAAATGACAAGAAAACCCTCATTTCAGTTATTGAGGGATCACATTTAGAAATAATTCAGTAATTTTTCATTCCTTGTATGTAGTATCCCAGCCAACAGACCATCGTGAACAAAGCCTGATATGAACTGAAATGAATGCTGAAGAGTAATAATTTAGTTAGTCACTGAAATAAATCACAATTACCTGCTCTTTCTTTAGCTTAGAGTATCAGTAGGTTTAACTTTAATGTGTATATTAGATGCCATTTCTAAAGTTAGGGATAAAATAAATATGAAATTTGCAGAATAAAGCATCTTTTAACTTGAGCTGCTAAACTGTAACCCTTGTCCCTCAGGAAAGGAATGTGCAGATTTCGAATAATTCCATAGCAGCAGAGCGCTCACTCAGTAGAACACAAATCATCTTGGCTTCTTGTGGCAAAATACAGGAATTGAGTAAGAAATAGAATTTCTTTACCCTCCTTTGACTGTATAACTCTCGATACAAGAAGCTATTTTTAAAAATGTGAACTGATTTAAACTGCATAAAACTGTAAATGTACAATATACATACATACCTCCTAGTGGGGTCAAATGAGTGCCTTTCATTAGACATACAAAGATGTCTCAAGGCACTTAAGGGGTTAAGACACAATGCATGCATTCCTTTACATCAAGTATGTGAAATCACGTGATTTGGAATAAGCCAACCTTATGATAAATATAAGTTACATTACTAAATTCAAGAAAATTTGTAGATTCATATTTATACCTTCTATAAGATGCTGGTAAATGGACAATGTGCAGCATTTCCTGGGAAAAGCAAATTCCATCTTTCTTCTTATGAACAGCAGGTCTCTACAGGGGGAGTGTAGGGAAAGATGTGCTGCATCCATAGGCAGTGTATTGGCTAATATTGAGAATGATATTGCTAAAATTTAAAAAATAAAATCTGGTAATCAGTATAGTAAGTACATGAATCACTGGAAAACATCAGAGCTGACTCCTGATGTTTACTTCTTTTTGCTTTTAAGATACAGGTTGTATAACAGAGATGATAATTCTGACCCTTGTTTGTGGCAATTCTACCAAAGGGGACTGCATGGCACCACCACAAGATTTCATAAATTACCCTGAACATACTCAGTTATTCACTATTTGTTCGGAGCAAAGCATGAAATAGTCTTCAAACACATGAACTATTGATTTTGAGAGTGACTTTTTTTTATAACATAAAGTGCAACAGTGCTGAAGTTTTCAGTTTTTGTTAGTTCTTCAATTTTTTGTTCAGATGCCATTTCCTGCAAGCAGTATTATGGCACAGTGAACGGAAAGCAGTTTTCCAACACATATCCCAGATCTTTGTTTTCTTATTTATTTGTTGATGTCGTTAAAGGTTTAACAAATCCTTCTTCATAAACTTTCAAAATAGCTTCACATACAAATCTGTATTGACTCTGAAAAATAAAAAATAAAAAGCAGAATTTATCAGAAAAACCAAAACACAAGCAAAAAAATAACAAACATCTCACTTGGCTTGTTTATACAAGAAATACAAAGTAAAACTGCAGAGAGATACCACTTTTCACAAAAAGACTGGCAAAAAATAAAAGTGTGACAAAATATCTTGTTGGCAAAACTCACTCATCCATTGCTATGAGGAATGTAAAACACTGCAGTCCCTATGGATGGAAGTTTGGTAGCATCCAACAAAATTACAATAATTTTCATATTGACCCAGCAATCTCACTTCTAGGAATCTATCCAATATATAAACTAGAAAAAGAAACTGAAAACATTTACTCATAACTGAAGCTATTCACTGCTGCATTATTTGTAATAACAACAAAGTAGAAACAATTCAAATTGTCATCCGTAAGGTACTGGGTAAGTAATCTAATCTGGTACATCCTCACAGTGGAATCCTATCTATTTTGGGTAAAAAGGAAAAAAGTCTACAGACTACTATACAATGAATCCAGGATATTTCATTAAGTGAAAAAGGCAAGGCAGAGAAAAGTGCAGAGAATACATTATCTTTATAAAAGAAAGCAGGGGGAGGATACAAATATGAATCTATCTTAATATATATGTTAAGAAAAAAGGGAGGGAAGAATAAATCATTAAAAAAAAAAAGACTTCCTATAAAGGAGTGAATAGGGTGTAGGACAGGGACAGAGACTAGACTTCATTGAACGTACTTCCTTCTTTTATAGATTTTAATTTGGAACCATGTAAAGATATCCCATAATTAAAACATTAATTTTAAAAGTCTCTATAAATTGAAAATAACATGAGACAAATCAATGTATCTAGTTGATGGCATAACCACATAGAGAGGAGCTATTTCAGAGGACCCTGAAACAGTAATTTGCTATATTTCTCTTGTAGATTATCTATCCCAAAGAAAAAAGAACTGCAGAAAAATTGAAAATTCTTTTTGGTAACTAGACTGTTGGTAGTTGTAGTTGTTTGTTTCATTATTCTGAGACTGTTATTGGGTAATATGGAATAAAACAAAAGTGTACTTGTGATATTCTAACTATTTCATTTCTGGTATTGTAGAGAACCACCATTCACGTTAAAGAAGAAAAGGGACAAAGACGTAAGTAGAAAATGGCAATGGGGGTGGGGTGGGATATAGCTCAGGTGGTAGAGCTCATGCTTAGCATACACAAATTCCTGAGTTCTATTCCCAGTACCTTCTCTAAAAAAATAAGTAAGTAAACCTAATTACTTTCCCCCTCAAAAAAAGAAAAAAGAAAAAGAAAAAAGAAAAAAGAAAAAAAAAAAAGAAAATTGTAAGTAAAAACACTGTGGTCTGAATCTGTATTGGAAGCACCAATATTAACTCATGATAAGCTTGTTTTCCTATCTCTGGCAATTGAAGATTTCCAGAGACAATTACTAACATTTACCCAAAAGCAATAAGAACCCCTAGAGCTTAGAAGGTGGTCCCTAAATAATTTCCCAATAAAAAGAACCAGGGCCTTTTGGAGAAATTATTGATTCTGAGTCTGGGGCAGGAAATGTACAAGCTGGCGTCTGAATATCTTTACAGATAGCAAGGAAGCTATCAAAGTTACTAGCCTCAGGAGCTAGGCTGAATAGACTCCCATGACCAAAAATGGAACAGTTTAGGCATCACTAAGAAAAATAATTGGATCTACTGTATAGCACAGGGAACTATATTCAATATCTTGTAATAAACTATAATGGAAAATAATCCAAAAAAGAAATATATATAACTGGATCACTTTGCTGTATACCTGAAACATTATAAATCTATACAACAATAAAATTTTTTTGAAAAAAAAGAAAAATAATTACAGTGGGTTGAAACATATCACATATGTTTAAATCCATGATTTCAAAAGTAATACCAAAACAAACAACAGTAAGTGTTCATTACTGAGAGAGGCCAATGAACCAATTCATTATATTGAAAACTTGTAAATAAAGGGAAAGCATCAAGCGTTTATCTTGTCTTGCCTGTACAGATTGTACCATTGGTTAACCAAATAGCAGATGAGAGGTTTCTCTTTAAAGAAGTATTACAACTAATAAAAAAAAAAAGAATGATAGAATATCATCATTTTGCAAGCCCAATGAATTAATGATGAAGACATTGATCACTCAAGGCTGCTAACATCACAAAAAGGAAAGCACAGACATCATGTACCTCTTGAAGGAAGAACGTAATTACCACCTAAGCTGCTAAAGCCTACAGACCCATTTACCACTTCTGAGAAATATAAAGAACACCATCTTGGGAATGCAATCAGCAAAATCCAGTCTATGAGAAAATATGCAACACAAACAACCTGGTTTATTTAACAAGTAAATGGCAAGAAAAAAGAAGAAAGATGCAGGAAGAAGACACAGATTAAAGGAGATTCAGGAGACATATAAATCACTCCAAATGTGTGGACCATATCTGAATCCTGACTTTACACAAGCTGTAGGAACCAAAACCAAAACTCATGATATATGAAAAGATCCAGCAATTTGACTTCTGGGTATGTACCCAAGAAGATTGAAAGCACTGTCTAAAAGAGATATTTATACATCCAGGTTCATAGTACCATTATTTAGCAATAAACTGAAAGGTGAAAACAACCCAAATGTCCATCAACAAATGAAAGGATATGCAAAATGTGGTTATACACACAATTAAATATTTTTCAGCCTTAAAAAGAAAGGGAATTCTGACACACGCTACAATATGGATGAACCTTGAGGATATTATGCTAAGTGAAATAAGCTAGTCACAAAAGACAAAAACTGTATGATTCCACTTATAAGATGTATCTACAGTAGTCAAATTTATAGAAACAGAAAGTAGAATGGCGGATGCCAGGGGTTAAGGGAGAAAAAAATGGACAGTTGTTGTTTAACGGGTATAGAGTTTTAGTTTTGCAAGACAAAAAAGTTCTAGAGACTGGTTTTACAATAAGGTGAATATACTTAACACTACTGGATTGTATATTTAAAAATAGTTAAGATGGTCAATTTTATATTGTGTATTTTCCTACAATTAAAAGTAAAAAAATCTATTATGTATGTATAGATGGATATAGATACAAAACCTTAAGAAAATACTAGCAAATCAAGTCAAGGAATGTATAAAAAGAATTACACACCATGTCTAAGTAAGACTTATTTCAGGAATGAAAGGTTAGTTTAACATCCAAAAATCAATCTAGTGTATTACATTAAAAGACACAAACCACATGATTATCTCAACAGATACAGAAAAAGCATTTGACAAAACTGAACACCATTTCATGATGAAAATCCTCAACAAACTAGTAACAGAGAAAAATGTTCTCAACTTGATAAAGGGTGTTAATGAAAAATCCATGGCTAATATGATATTTATTGGTGAAAAACAGAAAACTGTACCCCTAAGATCAGGAACAAGACAAGGATGGTTGGTTTTACCACTTCTATTTAACACTGTGCTGGAGGTTCTAGCCAGGACACTTGGGTAGACGAAGAGAAGAAATAATACAAGATAAGATGAGATAAGACAAAAAGGAAAAGAAAACCAAGGCATCTATATTGGAAAGGAATAAGTAAACTATCTCTATTTGCAAATAACATAATCTTGTATAAAAAGAATCCTAAGGAATTTACTTTCACACATACAAAAAAAAGTTAGAGTTAATAAATGATTTCAGCAAAGTTGCAGGATACATGATTAATATGCAAAATCAGTTTTACTTCTATGCCCAAGCAATGAATAGTCCAAAAATGAAATTAAGAAAATAAGTTCACTTAGAATAGGACCAAAAAGACTAAAAAACTTAAGAATAAATTTAACAAAACAAGTACCTGACTTGCACACTGAAAACTACAAAACACTGTTGAAAGAAATTAATGAAGACATAAATAAATGGGAAGACATTTTGTATTAATGCTTTGGAAGATGGAATATCATTAAGATGGCAATAATCCCCAGAATGATCTATAGATTTAATACAATTCCTATTGTGCTTTTTTTGCAGAGAGGACAAACTGATTCTAAAATTCATATGGAAATGCAAGGGACCCAGAATTGTGAAAACAGTCTTGAAAAAGAACAGAGTTGGCAGATGCACATTTCCTGACTTCAAATTTTATTACAGATCTACAGTAATCAAAACAGTGGGTATTAACATAAGACCAGACACACAAATCAATGGAATACAACTGAAAGTCCAGAAATAAACCCTTACATTTGTGGTCAACTGATATTCGACAAGGGACCCAGAGACCATTCATGGGGAAAGAATAGTCTTTTTAACAAATGGGGCTGGGACAACTGTATATCCACATGCAGAAGAACGAAGTTAGAACCCTACCTCAAACCATGTGCAAATATTAACTCAAAATGGATCAGACACTTCAATGTGAGAGCTAAACTATAAAACTCTTGAAAGAAAACAGAGGAATATATCTTTGTGATCTTAAGTTAGGTAATGATTTCTTAGCTAACCAGAAGTATGTGTGATTAAAAACAAACAAACAGAACTGGACTTGATCAAAATAACTTTTGTGTTTCAAATGACTTAATCAAGAAAGTGAAAGAACAGCATAAAACATTTGTAAACTATAGATCTGTAAGAGACTTGTATTTAGAAAATATAAAGAACTCTTACAATTCAACAATAAAATGACAAAAAAGCAAATTGAAAAATGGACAAAAGATTTGGACAGTTCTCCAAAGAAGATATACAAATAAATGGCCACATGAAATGATGCTTGATATCATAAGTTATTACAGAAATGCAAATCAAAACCACAAGGTCACTTTGTATTCAATAGCATGGCTAAAATAAAGATAGGTAATAATAAGTGATAACAATGATGTGGAGAAAATGGAACCCCCCTACACTGCCAGGGGAATTACTGTAGCTGCTTTGGAAAACAGTCTGGGGGATCCTCAAAAGGTTAGACAGAGTTACCATACGACCCAGGAATTCCACTCCTGAGTATACACCCAAGAGAAATAAAAACGTTTTCACACAAAAACATATACACAAATGTTTACGGCATCATTATTCATAACAGTCAAAATGTGGAAACAATCTAAATGCCCATCAACATTTGAATATATGATATATCTATTCAGTGAAATATTATTGAAGGAAAAAAGTACTGATATATTCCACAGAATGTATAAACCTTTTAATATTATGCTAATTTAAGGAAACCAATTTCAAAAGACCAAATTGTATGATTCCATTTATATGAAAGGTCGAGAACAGGCAAAAATGTATAGAGACAGAAAGTAGACTGACAGTTGGTTGCCTAGGGCAGGGCTGGGGGAAGGCTGGGGAAGGTGTGAAGGAAAATGGGTACAGAGTGCCTTTTTTTGGGTGATGAAAATGTCCTAAAATTAGATAGCAATGATGGTTGCAAAGCTCTGTGATATACTAAAAACCAATGAACTGTTCACTTTGAAAAAGGGTAACTTTTATGGTATGTGGATTATATTTTAATGAAGCTGCTCTAAAATTTAAAGACATGATTTATATGAGACAACTGGAAATCTGAATATTGGCTATTGTTAGTATTAGGTTAGTACTGTTAATTATAATTTGGTGTGATAATGGTATTGTGGTTTTGTTTAGAAGGAAAAACACTCCTTATCTTTTAGAGATACACACTAAAATATTTATAGGCAAAATGATTTGATATCTAAGATTTGTTTCAAATATGAAAAGAGTAGGTGGCAGTATAAAGGAAACACTATGGCAAATGTTGGGTCTGAGTACTCAACATAGTATTTGTTGTATTATATTGCCTATTTTTGTGTACGTTTGAAATTTTCTACAATTAAAAACTAAAAAAATGACAGGCACTTTTAAAATCACATAGATCAATTCACTTCAGTAACCTTAATGTTAACATTTCTAAAATCATCTTAACATTAACTCTAAAATTCCATAATTCCTCTTTTGATTTTTAGAAAATAAATCAGAGTCAGTAAGCTAGTAGCTACTAGCTAGTAATTTCCATGATTTTTGTTGTTGCAATTTAAGTTCTTATGTAAAAAAGAAAGGCAATTTCACCATAGCTGCCTTACTGAAAGCAGGTCTATCAAGAATCTCCAGTTTAGGAATGCTATCGTTCTCAGCATTCCATTTGACTAAGTAACACAGGGCAAGTTCCTCTTCTGCACCTGTTTATCGACAGTCAAAAATTAACATTCTAGGGTGCTGCTGACAAACATTTTCTGTAAAAGACCAGATAGTATATATTTTAGGTTTTACTACCACATGGTGCTTTTTTGCAACTTCTCAACTCTGCTTTGTAATGTGAAAGCAACCATAGACAATATATAAATAAATGAGCATGATTGCTTCCAATAAAACTTTATTTATAAAAATAAGCAGTGGACCAGGTTTGGCTCATGGGTAGTATTTGCTGACTCCTGCGCTAGGGTTATTAGCTTCTGGCAGGAAATTACAAAGAGATAAATATGGCTTGGAATATTCACTGATAAAAATCATCATGTTGAGAATACACACTTGTACTTACAGGTGTTTGGATCATCATGGCTCGTTGATCTCTCATTGTTCTTACAATATCTAGGGGATAAACTGGTTGATTGCATTCAATGAGACACATGGCTGTTTCCATAGTAATAAGAACACCGGTTCTTCCAATCCCAGCACTAAAAAAGATAAAAATATGGGGCTTACTGATACTATTCTGTTAAACATCTTGTGCACTTTGTGCAGAACATTAAAGTACTGAATCATAATACAGTAGAAGAACAATTTGATTTTAATGTTTCATATTAACAAAAGTAGTAAGCCAACTAGAAACTATTTTGAAAACCAAAAAAGTTCACACTTAATACAAGTTAAATGGTTTGCACCCACCCCCTCCTTCACCGTTGTAAAAATACTGCTTTAAAAGAGCTATATTTCAGTTTTTAAAATCTGAACAAGGTATAGAAGCTTACTGGAGCAACTCCCTTTAAAGCCAAAATAAGAGAACTACAATAATAAATCATTAACAAATGTATAAAAGATAACTATTAAACATGCTCAAAAAATCATTTTTAAAACCAAATTTAATTTTGATTAAACCCATTAATGAGTTAGTTAGGAAAAACATTTTGAAGTATTCTCTGTGAATGTGGATATAGTAGCTACTGGGGACTAAGGACATGAAATGGCCGAATATGTACACCATTCCTGCCATTTTGCCTCTCAAGTATTCGGTCTACAATCTGCTTTGATGATTTGAAAGTTTGCTCCTGAAAAGTGCTGGGAAGTTTAAGGATAAAGAGATACCTTAATACATCCTCTAAATAAATCACTTATTAACAGAGGTGGCCAGGATAAGGAGAAAATTTCAGGCTCTTAATCTCTGGGTTGATGGCAGTAAGGCTCGAGTCATTGTATTTGGTCTGTCGAGGACAGACGGGGCCTGAGTCTGAAAGGAAAGGAGGGTCGTCTGCTACTGTTCACCTGGGGCTCGTGGAAGCAGCACATTCTGTGACAGTATTTGCTGGGCAGGGCCATCTCAAGAGAAGTGAGATACTTACCAAAAGTCGTAAGAGGGGCCATAGGCCAGGAAGGAGGACCCTGCTGGTAGGGGGAATTCCAAAACTTAGGCTGCAGCCTAATTCCTACAATACTGTATTTCATCAAATCTAAGATACAATTAAGTTTAAGATACAAACCAATTTCAGAGGTGTTTATGAAAAAGACAAGTTTCTAAGAATCAGTGTAGTAAGTATTAATTTTACTTCTTACGATAAAGTTTCTGCCAATCATATCTTAGAACATACCCTTTGCCTTCTACCTTCAGAGCATAGCTTTGAGTTCTCTCTGATTATCGTAGTGACAATATCAACCTAAGAACAAAATATTCCCCTTTAAAAATGACATAGCTAGTCAGTTACTCAATCATAAAAGACAGAAAATAAAATACCTGCAATGAACAACAATAGGTTCTTCTTTGCCAGCCCTCTTATTTCGTACATGACAAACAAAATCCAGAAAGTCGCTTGAATCATCAGGGACTCCATGGTCAGGCCAGGCTATATATTGGATCTGAGTGAGTTGACGACTCTCATTTTTCTAAGTGTAAATGAAAAATTATGCATCTTGATTTAGAAATAATTCTTAAAATATAAATAAATATTCCTGTCATTTCAATTTTAGAAGAAAAGCAAAAGAAACTACTCTCATTACTCGCCCCCAAAAGTAATATATAAACTCAATAAAACCCAACAGTTCAGAGAAAAGGAAAGAAACCATTTTATAGAACAGTTGTAACCATTTAAGTATTAGTCACTTGGATTATTACTCGTCTTATAACTCAATTTTCAAATCTTGACTTAATTCTTTTTTGGGAGCCAAGGGCTCATATAATGGAGAAAGTAAGGTTACTGAATATGCTTTATACATCTGGGTACCTATATACATCTAGGTTCAAATCTCAACTTTGCCAGTTAAGACAATAACTTTCAGAGCTTCACTTTCTTCAACTGAAAAATGAAATAACATCTGCACCTCAAAGGGACAGTCTTACGTTAAAGGATTCAGTGAGAGGACCTGTAAATCACCCAATCTGCTGTTTGGAATCATATGCTCAACAATTAGTAGCTATAATCATTCAACACTATGAAATCTGGTTATTATCCTTTACATTAAAGGGAACTTCCAGGAAAGACCATGAAAATAAAAGGTAATCAAGAAAGAATTCCCAAAGACATTTCAGTTTAATTTGATAACTAATTTTTCAGATGAATTGAAGGTATCTAATACAAACTACCTTTGACTATTATTGCTAACAGAAGAATTTAATGGTACCAAAAATGTATAAGAACGGGTAATATAAAAGTATATTTTATTAAGTTTTGGGGTAGCATCTGTCTGTCTGTCTGTCCATTCATTCACCCAAGTGTATATGTATTTATGGTAGCAAAAAACTTCCATGGATAATCTATAGGTGGAGGATAATACAGGGACTCGGATGAAGGTATACACATCATTTTATGTAACCATGTATAACTTATCTTTCATTTCTATGTAGGAAATGAGGAAATAGCTTATTGCCTTGACTTGTTACATTAGACCATAAGCTATACAGTACATGTCCCTGAACCCTAAATGAATTCTGATAATATCTCTAACCCATAAGATTTTGAAACTTTAATTTTTTACTTCTTGTAACTTTAACTTTATTTAGTGTCAAATTCCTTTAATATATATCAGCACAACTTCTAGCTCCTTCCTTTTTTGGTCTAAGGCCCTGTCTTGCTGGACTTCTCTGATCACACTTGGGGAGGAGGTACGGTACGGGCAGTGGGTGAGTGGGGCCAGGGGAGATAAGCTCTCATTTCCAAAGGCATAACTATTGATGGGACAGGCCTGGGCCTTCATAGCATTGGCTATTTGTTCTTCCCTAGCAATTGCTTCTTTCTTCTTTTAGCCCCCTTCAAAATCAAAGGTAGCTGGTGTAAGCATTGAAAGCAGGGTGCACTGTCTCTAGCAGCCTGACAAGACTGGCAGCATGCTGCTCTCCACACACATCTTCCAGTTGGGTTACTGAGCCATCATTTATTAAACAGTTTCCATTTCTGACTCTGGATTTGGATGTCAAGTGGAGTGACTCAGCTAGCAGTAAGAAAAACTAACAAATTAGAAAGTTATAATCTGTCTGATGCCAGAGGGTCCTGCCTACGATCTTTTCCTCCTTAATACTGAGGAGACTGTAAAATTGTTCTCCTCTACTCTTTTAAAACAGAGTAATAATTTGATAGCTTTCAACTGTTCTTTCAGTTCCTACAAATGTACTCCAATACTTCACCGATATTACTTAAATCTTTATAACCAACAACCTTGGTATAATTTTTATGAATAGGAAAAGTATTGAGTAATAAGTACTATTTACTATATTTTTTCACTGATCATTCATATTTACCTTGGAAATTGGAAACAAATTTATTATAGTAGGAGAACATAGTTCATAAGATTCCAAAGAACCCTAATGAAGCAAATAGTTCAGCAATTTTTAATTTCTTCTAGCGACCAGGACTCAGACTAAAAACATTTTTATCTTTCAAAGCCTTTACCTTGAACATAACAGTTCTAATAAATAGATATCCTGTCTTCCTACCTCCTGGTTAAATAGTGTCATCTTCCTGAAGATATATGCAGTGTTTCCTTCTTCTGAGTGGCAGGTGACTTGGTAGCATCCATAGGATGAACTTCCTGTGGGTTCTGGCCAATATTGGTGACACTTAACCTGATATCAATAGATTTTAGAAATATACAAAACTTAGGTTCTCCAATTTTTTTAATGTTTTAATTTTTAAGATCTTTCAAACTTACAGAAAAGTTAAAAGAATAATTTCATAAACTCTCATATACTCTTCATCTAGATCTGCCAACTAGTAACATTGTTTTTTCTTTGTCATTTTTTCCTTTGTAATAATAATCTGTTTGCATAGATTTTGAGACTACAAATATCCTGTTTCTAACAACCTTCCACCCAATGTTTTACCATTCATGATTAATTCTTGCCTGAAGTAATTATTACCAGGTGGCAAAATGGTGTACTAATTTTGATATTTCTTAGATTTAAGTTAACAATGAGAAAGAATTTTCAATTAAAATGCCAAGTGCAATCCCATTTATTTTCATAATTAGGATTTTTAAAAAAAGTTTTACTGACATATAGTTCACATACTATCCAATTTACTCATTTAAAATACACTATTCAATTGCTTTTAGTATAATCATAGAGCTGTGTAACTATTACCATAATCACATTTAGAACATTTCTATCACTCCCAAAAGAAACCCCATACCCATTAGTAATCACTGTGTATTCCTCTCTGCCACCTTGCTTCCTCCACTCCAGACCTAGGCAACACTAATCTACTTTCTGTCCCCTGTGGATTTGTCTATTTTGGACATTACATATAATGGAATCATAAAACACATAGTCTTTGGTTACTGGCTTTGTTCATGTAGCAAAATGTTTTCAAGGTTCATCCATGTGGTAGCATGTATCATTTTTTCATACCTTTTTATCACCAAAAAATAATCTACTGTATGAATATACTACATTTTATCTGGTACATCCGGGTTGTTTCCACTTTTTGGCTATTAAAAATAATGCTGCTATAAACGTTTGTGTACAAGTTTTTCTGTGGACATTATGTTTTTAATTCTCCTAGGTATACCTCGGAGTGAAATTGCTGATTATAGTAACTCTATGTCTAACCTTTTCAGGAACTGACAGACTGTTTTCCAAAGTGGCTGCACCATTTTACAAATCCACCAGCAGTATAGGAGGGTTCCATTTTCTCCACAGCACCACCAACATTTGTTACTATCTGTCATCTTTATTTTAGCCATCCTACTAGATATGAAGTAGTACTGCACAGTGGCTTTGATTTGCGTTTCCCTGACGACTAAAGATGCCGAGCGTCTTTTCACAACCTTGTTGGCCATCTGAATATCTTCTTTGGAGAATCATGTATTCAGATACTTTTGCCATTTTTAAATGTGGTATTTGTTATTTTATTGTTAAGTTGTATGAGTTCTTTACATAGTCTAGATAAAAATCTCTCATCAAAAAGTATACATTAATCCATTTAAACAGTAACAATAATAATGGCTAACAGTTATATCACATTGTAACACATTTATTACGTGTTAGTCACAGTTTTAAGCACTTAACCATGATGATTTTAATCATGATGCCGTAAGAAAGGAAGTTTAAAAGTTATAGCTCTATATGCAATGTAATTTTAAAAAGTCCAAGCAATGTGTAAGATTCAAGTATGACTTACTCTGCCACGTTCAACTTGTGTGGTTAACATTACAACCATGGAGGAGCCCTGTTCCCAAGTCATCTGCCAAAAATCTGTACAAGTGTGTGGTAATGGCCCTTGACAAGCAATGTACTGATTTATAATTCTAGAAGAAGGAATTTCCATCTAAAAAGAAAAGGACACAAAACAAAATCTTTTGCATTATTACTTTTTACTATGATTAATCATATAAAAATCATCTAGTAAATAACTAAATACAACCAATGTCAATAAATTACAAAGTCAATGAAAGAAACCTTTATCAGCAATTTATTTTATTTGTGGAAGAAATTTCTTGGCAACATCTAGCAGTTATACATGTTTATCTTTCAATTAGTGGAAACAGGAATTTAAACATTGTCCAAAGCACTCATGGTTTTAAGAGCAGCTCTACAGAGAATCCTGTTTTAGAGGCAGAAACTTGTTACAGAAATAAAAATTATTTGTCTCTAAACAGCTCATTAGTAAAATTTGTGAGGAGCAAAAATTCTGCCATTTGCTTTAGTTTAGATTTTCACATTATGTATGTGTGTACATATAGAATGTAATATATACGTAATTATATATATCATATATATAAAACATGAAAATATGTTAGAAAAATATTTTAAATTCATTATTTTCAGAAAGTAAGACTGCGAGTTTTGGAGGAAGATGAGTCATCATCCTATTATATTTTTAAGACTGAACTGAAAAAAAAAAAAAAAAGGTTTCATAAGCACATGGCAATTGGAAGGATTTTCCTCACCAAAGGGTGAGGAAAGAAGTCTCCTTCCCATCCCAGCCTTCAGTTTATGCCCAGGAGGGCAATCTTTTTTCTAGTTTCTAATACATCCTTTCAGAGATATTCCATACACAACACACAAATGAACATGCAAAGCTATCTTCCTTTTTTCTGTAAAATATAAATGGCAGCATATAATGTTTTGCATCGTGTTTCTTTTATCCACTTTATCTTTGAGATCATGTCAGATTAGTACATAAAATTTCATTCTTTTTAATGGCTCTTGTATAAATATACTATAATGTATATAACATTTAAGTTGCTGCTAACCTATCTGCTACCACAAGCAATGCTACACCGAATACTTCTGTAAATCTTAACATTTTTGCACACAAGAAGAAATATATTTCTATGGGCAAGAGGAAGAAATGAGAATGCTGGATCAAAGTGTATGTGCTTTTAAAAGTTTAATAGAGAGGACCAAATTACTCTCCATTATACTTCCACCAATAATGTATGAGGAATGCTTGTTTCTCACTAAATTCCTTAATATATTCATCTTTATCCACACTCTGAAACTCTCAGTTTGAAGTGTAAGACTGACTTTTTTGTTTTTGGTACACCTAACCTAATCTGGACTCATTTGACAGCAATATCTGGCCTGAAATAAGACTATTTATAGTCTCTCAGTTCCACTTAGTGGGGATATCCATAGTTTGCTTGCTACTGAGTACCAGTATGTTGATTACAGCCTAATGTCCCATAGCCTGCTGGGGACATTACTTATTATGAATATGTTACATGCACTGATTAACCTTTCAAAACTCCAAAAAATTCTGAATCTCAAAGTATATTTGACCCAAGACTTCAGCTAAAGGATATAGACTTGTATACAGTATTATCAAGCTTTTTGATATTTCAATCCAATAGGTGAAAACTGGTACTCCTTGCAGTTTTGATTTGTACCTTTTGTGAATTAAGTTAAGCATATTCATTTAGCTGTTTGTTACTGTTATTTTTCTAAGTGTTATAATAGTATTATAGCTTTGCTTTAAAAAAAAAAAAGTCCTTATCAGAGGTATATACTAAAACAGTCGATCCTCATTATTCATGTATTCTGTATTTTGCAAATTTGCCTACTTGCTAAGATTTACTTGTAACCCCAAGACACTTCAGGGTGTTTGTGGTTATCTGCAGACATGTCCAAAGATATGAAAAATTTTGAGTCACCCGACATACAGTATTAGCTAGGAATGTGCCCAAGATGCCTTTCTGCTTTCTTGTTTCTCCTCTAATACTGTAAACAAGTGTTTTTTTGGTCTATTTAGGACCATGTTTTTTTAGTTTTGGGGCTTGTTATTGGGGATTTCACTGTTTAAAACTGTCCCCAAGGGTCGTGATGAAGAGCTATGTAGTATTTCGAAGTGCAAGAAGGCCATGATGTGCCTTATGCATTATATATAATGTTAGATAAGCTTCCTTCAGGCATGAATTATAGTGCTGTTGGCTGTGAGTGTGTATTAAGTAAGTTCCTTAAAACAGAAACAAGGTTATGTATTGATCAGCTGACAAAATGATGCAATTAGAGGCTCAGGTGAGATAACCCTCCATTTCCCCTTGGAGTGATGATTCAGTATTTGCTAATTCTGTGTTCATGAAGACTTTATAGACTATAATTGTTGCCATTAACAAGAACTGACTATCTATAACCAAACAAAGAGATATATTTAAGCTTAAAAAATAATTCAGGGGTAGTGTTTAGATGAAACAAGACTATCCATTTAGAGCTGGGCAACAGGTTTCTGAAGGGAAGCTCTTCATGCTATTCTCTCACTTTTGTACAGGCTTGAAAATGGCCATAAACTTTTCAAAAAATGTCATTTGCTTTCCTTTTTCTATGAATTGTCTTTGCATATCCTTTATTATTTTCACAGCACTGTATTTATTTTTCTTATTCACTTATAGAGCTCTTCGTATATTGAAGAAATAAGTCCTTTGTAGTATTTTTAAAAATTTGGTTTGTCATTTGATTTTAGCACTTTTTAAGAATCTCCAAAATTAAAATTTTTATACTGCCAAACTCATCAATCTTTTCTTTATAGCTTAGATGTTTCTCAAGTTAGAAAAACCTCTTCTCTGAGACTTTAAATAATTCTCCCATATTTCCTCCAAGTTTTTTCATGATTCTATTTTTCACATTAATATTTTGATATGTCTAGAATATATGTTGACATCAAGAGTGAAGTATTTATAGATAGCATGATGTATGGATCTGTTTCAAAACAATCTGCACGTGTTGGGGCATGGGTAGGGGTATAGGTGAAACAAAGCTGGCCATGAACTCACAATTGTTGAAGCTGAGTGATGTATATATGAAGTCTCATTTCACCTTTTCCTCTATTTTTATATATTTTAAATTTTCTGTATTACGAAGTGAAGAAAAAGGTAAGCAGTAATCCTTCTTTTCCCCCAGAAGGGGGGAAACACCTTCTTATAATGATGTATTCTAGACAGTTGACCTAAACCACTCCTCAAATAGTCTGTCTCACTGTCAATGATTTAAAAGACTATCTGTGCCATAAACAAAATTCTAGTATTTACTTCAGTCTATTTCTGGACTACTCTATTCCAGTGATTTATGTGTACATTAACATAACAGTACCAAAAGTATTTCTTTAAGTAGTAATTTTATAAATTTTTCAATACCTGGAAGTTTTAGAATTCTCTTAGAGGTTTTTAAACAAAAAGGAATAAACCTCAAAGTTTATAGCAGCCTCTTATTCCAAATGACAAAGGCATAATTTAAAAACAACTTACATTTATATAATTTGCATTTATATAGTCTTCATCACCCTTTAAAATGACCCGTGTAGCATCATCTGAAAAAATTTAAAAGAAAGAATGTTTTAATAAAGATATGTTAAAAAGATTAAGCTTAACATACAGAGAGGGTAGATACTTACAAGGCGAAATATCTCTGTATCTATTTTTGGAAATGTTCTGAGGTAATTTGGCACAAGACATTGTCATTCCAGGTTTTTTCCGATACAGTTGCTAAAAAAAAAGTACAAGACGAGTCCAGAAAGCCATCAAGAGTTTGTTTTGTTTTTCAGACTTGTTTCTATACTATCAAGAAACAGGTTTTTTCCTTAGAATACCTCCTCTATACAGTGATGTGCCTTAGGTTAGCAGAGTACTGAACCAGATTTGCAAAGCTTAATTCTGCACAATTTCTAACATGAATTGTATATATTTTGAAAAACGGTTAAACAAATAAAAACAATTTTGCTTGCAGCAAAATTATCTGACGTTTTGAATAGTAAATCTGCAAAAAACATCTAGCTTTCATTTAGTTTATAGAGATGTTTAAAAGTAACATGGATATACCCTAAATATTTGATAGTCACAAATATTTTTCGGTCACTTATCTATAACATATGCTTCAGAGCAACAAATATTTAATGATGGTTAACTACACTGACAAAACTTAGAGAAGGATTAAATATGAGAAGGCACAAAAATTATTTTCTTTCACTCGAGATTTTTAAGTCTATAGTAGCCTATCTTCATCTCCAACAGTTATTTAATTACAGAAAAAATGTAGTTTGATGACATACCTATAAAATCTCCTTATCCCTCTCTCGTAAACAGACATCTAGTTATGAAACCATGGCTAGTATTTTGGAAGCAATTTTTAAAACTTTGCATTTTAGAACTCTTTTTATGCCAAATATTTCTCAGAATAACATTTTAGTTTACAAATTATAGCTGATATAGTTTACAGATTATAGTAGATTATGCAGTTAAGAAGCCATGAAATTAATCAGAAAATATGAGCAAACATCTTTTCCATACAATGTTACTTACATCAAACTGTGTCAGTACTGTTCCAGTGATTAGCCCCTCAGCTAGCTGGATCATTGACTCTCGCAGGGAATGGTCATCCTGGTGGACACTATCTAGTGGGGCTTTCTCAGGAATGTACTGGAAGTCTGGCTCATTTTCTAGCTTTTCTTCCACTACATCATATACAGCTAAAAAAACCAAAAACCAAAACCAAAAGAGCCTCAAGGAAACATGAATTAGCAAAAGGAATTTATCAGATATTATTTAATTTCATGTTGGGAAAAATAATTCATTTATTCATAATTCATCAGATCTGAGTCTGGGGCCACCGTTTATGGGCTGAGAGTGGTTGTGGAGTTGAAGTACCTTTGGGGAAAGAAAGGTTCTTGTGCATGCTACTGAAAATGTAAATTAAAGAGACATTAAGAAAAAGAGAAGCTGCCAAAAAGCAGCTCTGAACAGATTTGCCCTTAATCTGTGGGACTAAGGGCAAGAGTACAAACAGAGGCCTATACACCGGTACTATGTCTAGACATGAAAAATTACAAATAAACTGAAGTGTGATAAACAAAACATGTCCTATTCTCTTTCCTTGACATATCTACAAAACAACGCGGGGGGACAGATTTCAAATGAGAATTCTAGGCCAGAATTCATGGCCATGGTAGTATGAGGAGAGCCAGACCCCACGCTGTTGCCAGTAGCCCACCTTACTTCTTTTCCCACCCATAGTTCCACTCTTTAACATGGGGGCCTATAAACTTACCCATGAACATCCCAGGCCATCTGTAAGCTTGTTCTACACCCCTCTGGAAATTGCTTCCTCTGAGTTACCCTGTTGGCCTATACCCCTGATCAACCCTTAGGAGAATGAACCTGGGAAAAATGGCCATACAGGCCCAGGAAATGGGATCAGAGTTACTTGGTCAGAGAACTGAGGGTTGAAAAAAGTGGTCTAGAAAGGAAGGGGAGGTCACAGGTGATGGCCCGGCATGCCCCCTTGGTCCTGCAAAATCCTGACCCCCATGGGGAAGGGCAAAGCTGAAGCAGAGTAGATCCCCCTAAAGGATGGAGTCAAGCTTTTGTCCTTATTTAAGAGGCTTCATTCTTGCTCAGATATGTATGCACTTTACAGAAGAATAGATTAAGAAGAATGAAAAGACAAAAAGGTGTAAATGCATTTTGTCTAAGGAGAAATAAAATTTAAAGGGGAAAAGACCAGGAAAAACAAGCTCTTTGTTTTTCTGCTATTTTTGGCAAACGTAACTTTAAATTTTGATTATACATCATTTTAAGAAAATGGACATGACAGACCCACACTGAAAGTGAATACAGGTCCTGATCGAGGTTTTGGTGATAAAACAATATTAGAAAGATCTTTTGCTAAAAAAGTAGGCCCTAGGTGGGTTCCTCTCATAATTTGAAATATGAATGGGGTGATTGAAATTGCAAAAAGGCCATGCTTTTTCCATTATATAGACTTTTGTTCATATTCTGCCTCTGTACTAGTCATGAATTTGTGAGCAGATAACTGAATGTCTCGGTGCCTAAATGTCTTTAATTATAGAGTGGGTCTACTTCGTCTATCTCATTGGATGGCTATACAGATTAAATGAGAATATATAAAAGAGATCATGTGTATGGAAAACATTTAATAACTATTAGCTATTACTATTATAAGAAAACAGAAAAACCCAATTGACAGATTATTCTTAGTATGAAATTTAAGTTGCTTTATGTGACAGAAAAATGCCTAAAAATGAATCACCACCTAACTATCAGATCTAAATGAATACATTCCTTTAAAAGTTAAAATAGAATGGTCTATTGAAGTCTTTTTTTTTCCTAGAAAGCCAATTCTAGATCATGAATGCAGAAAAGCACAAAGCATAGGCATACCTCATTTGACTGTGTTTCTCAGATACAGTGTTTTTCACAAATTGAAGGTTTATGGTAACCTTGAATTGAGCAAGTCTACTGATACCATTTTTCCAACAGGATCTGCTCACTTTGTGTCTCTGTGCCATATTTTGATAATCCTTGTAATAGTTCTAACTTTTTCATTATTATTTTGTTATGGTGACCCATGATCAATGATCTTTGATGTTACTATTGCAAAAGATGACTCACTGAAGGCTTAGATGATGGTTAGCATTCTTTGACAATAAACTTTTTAAATTAAAGTATCTACATCGTTTTTTTAGACATAATGCTATTTATTGCACACTTAATAGACTACAGAATAGTATAAACATAACTTTTAGATGAATTGGGAAACCAAAAAAATTCATGTGGCTCGCTTTATTGTGATATTCATTTTATTGTGGCAGCCTGGAAGGGAACCTGCAATATCTCTAAGGTATGCCTGTAGAGAAGATAAAATGAAAATGTCTGTTTGTACCCAAGAGGCAAAATGGGTGTGTGGGGGGAATAGGTAGAGTTCTAATTACATTTTTCCTCCCTATGGTATACCGTCAACAACTGGCAACACGGCATTAACCAATAATTACTCTTGTGGCTAACTTTGCTTAGCAGTAAATTGTTCAGAACAAAACTAGAAGAATATGTCTAATGCTAGGAGGTATAGGCATATAAGAATTTCTTCTCAGAGAAGAATGGTAGAGTGTTGAGGGAACTTGGAACAATGCCAGAATGAACACTGGCTGAAGGATCCAGGATTGCTGAACTAGACAAAGGAGACAGTTTCTGATAAATCCCTTCTAAAAACTGATGAGAGATTGAACTTATTCTGCATTAAATTTATTCTGCACAGCACAAAGTGATAGATTTGGGAATAGAATTGAAGGAAGATGGATTTTTAGGTCAATTAATAGCTCAAGCTATCCAAAGGGGGAATGAACTGCTTCAGGAGCCATTGAGTGCTCCACATTGCAAGGATATTCTTGAGGTTCTAAGTGGAAACTTAACTATAGCTCGTTATAGAGTTTTCCAAAAGTGGAACAGAATTCAAACTTTACTCATTCATTCAGAAAGTGTACACTGAGTACCTGCTACTACTTCTGGAGCAGCTGGGGGAGAGGGAGGCCATTTTAGCTATAGAAGTCAGGAGTGAGCTTTCTGAGGATGACATCTGAGCAGGGACCTGAATGAAGTTATAAGTCATACAAAAATTAAGATGAGTATTTTAGGCAGAAAGAACATCAAGAAAGCCAGCACAAATGACAGGAGAGTGAGGAAGGCTGAGTGGTAGGCAAGGCAGCCAAGAATTTTTATTTTACTCCAAGTATATATGGAAGCCAGTATGCTATGCTTTAAACAAGAAACTGACATGACATATGTTTTAAAAAGCCCACTCTGGCTGCGTTGTCTAGTAATAAATATTAATGAGTTATGAAAAATATCTAGTGTTACATAGAGTACTTACCATTAGGTCGAACTAGAAGTACGAGTTCCCCAGAATGTCTCTCACAGCTAGCTTTAATAAACAGGACAACCTGATCATGGGTATGTTCTGTAATGTCCTGACCATTGATCAGTACAACTTGGTCCCCTTCATTTAATCGAGGGACACAGAGGTCAGCCTGCAATTTAATGTAAATAAGGTTTCACATGTGCACATGGCTCTCTGGAAGTAAGGCACAGAAATTCATTTATATAGACTGTACAGCAGAACTAAAACTGCATATAGAAAAGTATCTATCCATTCATTCACCCATTAAAAAAACAGAAGTAGAAATCTTGCTTTTCCATGAAGACATTATTTTTTTCTTCTTCATTGACAACTTTCCCCTGATGTCCTATTATATAGACATACAGAAAGACTAATGATCTCAAGGGGCATAGGTAAAGCCAGTCCTTGCTTTGCACTCTGCAGATGCTCACAAATTTCAGTTACCACAGTTCAGTTAAATAACACCAGTCTCCTAACAACATGGTTCAAATTTCAGCTACCACAACATACTAATTGTGAATAATTACATAATGTAAAAAATCTGTTGCTAGCCCATCAGTCTGAAAATCACTGCATAGACAATAAATATGCATCATGATCAGTGACCAACCACATCACTTGTTTCAAAGTCTACTGCTGATCTGTCATTGTGCATCTGTTACAGTTTATGTAGAGACAGCAAAGCATGTACTATTGCTCCCTTGTCTCCCAGTGGTAAGTCCAGTCACTTTAGATTATCCAGTGAAAATGGATAATCTAAAGAGGTGATTGGCCAGAAAAGTTAAAAATGCAGCAAAGAAACAAAAAGGGACAGTGCTGGAAGTGAAATTCAAATTTTTAAGTTATAAGACAAGAAGGAGACAAGCACTGTTCAGAAATTACCTGTGATAAGTTTTCACAAAGAAATAAAACACTAAATTCTCAATGCTTCTAGCATTTTGAATTACAGGATACTAAATCAATATTAGTTTTACTGATTTTTCATTTCCTTATATATTTACATATTTATAAGAGAAAACATAAGAAATTTTAATGTTTTGATAAAAAATTTAAAGGTCATGGAAACAATTCTCCCCACTAACTATCAAGCTGGCTTTGCACGGGTTCAGCTTGCATAGCTATTTTTACAGCCCAGCACTACTGTGCAATGTGAGGACTGCCTGTATTTTATTGCGAAAACAAACAAGTAAATAAGGTAAAAGAGATACACAGAAATACGGACAGCATGTTCCAGAAACACAGCAATGAGAACCTACGGGAGAAAAGTTTGATGGATGATGGGTCAGAATGCAAAGGAAATGATGGGGTTGGCCCTTACAAAAAAGGGCTGTGGTGAAGGCTTAAAAAATGAAAGCACAACTAAGTTTATTATAAACACAAAGACAGCAAAATCCAAGGTATTGTCATTAGTGGAAAAAGAACTGGTCTAGGAACCAAGTTCTTCCTCTTTTGCTTATAAAATTGTGATCTTAGACACCTGAAATTCTGAAAATTGAACCGGTATCTGTTCTAATCATTTTATAGAGTTGTGAAATTTAGAAAATGAGATAATTCAGTGTGAAGCATTAAAATCTGGAAAATTCAAATTCAAGGTTCAGACCATTCTCTCTAGTTTCTTCTTACTTCTTGTAGTGACAAAAGATAGGAAGAAAAACATGACCTTGGGGATTATTTTATCCACTTTAGAAAGTGTCCAATATAAAAAAATGACATTAAAATATTTGAAACACTGTCTTTTCCCCCTAGTCACCTAAAATAAGGTTTCTAACTAGAAGACTGTTATGACCTCTAAGTTAATAAAATAATATAAAAATTATAAATTTCTATTTATTTAATTTGTGCTAAGTTCAGCTACTATTTATAGAACATAGTTCTATGTGGCAGAAAGGAAAAATTACCAATATAGTAATCTATATAGCCTAAAAAGAAAATTTAGTCATAAAATTCTGTTTGGAAATCAACCTGTCTATAGAATGTTCCCTGAACATCCCTTACTTAATTGAAAACTATCCACATTCACCGCTCAGAAAAACCAGTATTTCTTTTATGACTATTACAACTGGCATACAAATTAAAAAATGTTTATTACCTTTTCTAATTATAAGAGCAATGCATGCTCACTGTCATGATTCAGACAATTAAAAAAAGGAACAAGGAAGAAAGTGATAAATACCAGTAATTCCATTACCCAGATGAAACATGGCTAACATTTTTAGCAGGTTTCCAGACTTTTAAAATGTATATAACTCACATTTAAAAAAAAACAGACAAAAATATACATGGAATTATAATATACATTTTCTTGTTTTTTTTATTGACATATATAGGTGATTTACAATATTGTTAAGGTGTTTTTAAGGTGTACAGCAAAGTGATTCAATTATGCATATTTATATATATATATATAAATCTTAAGATTCTTTTCCATTATAGGTTATTATAAGATATTGAATATAGTTCCCTGTGCTGTACAGTAAATCCCTGTAGTTTATTGATTTTATATAGTGTGGTGTGTATCTGTTAATCCTATACTCCCAATTTATTCCCCCTTACTCCGTTGGTAACCATAGTCTCTGAGTCTGTTTCTGTTTTATAAATAAATTCATTTCTATTATTTTTAGATTCCACATATAAGTGATATCATATAATATGTCTTTCTCTGTCTGTCTTACTTCACTCTGTATGATAATCTCTAAGTCCATCTGTGTTGCTGCAAATGGCAAGATTTCATTTTTATGGCTGAGTAAATATATCAATCATAAAATATGCATTTTTCATAATACCATCTTATGAACATATTTCCATACTTACATAAAGCTACATCATCATTTCAATAGCTGAAAAGTAATGCATAATTTATTTCACCAACTCTAATGAAATACATTTTGACTTTCCCTCCAATTTTTAACTTTTACAACAATACTACAATGAACATTTTTGTGTATCCTTTATTCCAACTACTCCATTAGGGGCAATTCCTAAAAGTGGAAATGTCAGGTGAAAAGACATATATTTAATTAAGAAAACAGTTTTAGTTAAAATGTCTGTTTTTGGCAAAGTCATACATCACACAGTTTAAAGAGCTGACTAGGTCTAGAAGATCATTAAGGTAAGACACCATCTGTGTTCTTCCCTATCATCTCCCCTTCCTGAGGCAATTTCTTTCAACAGTTTAGTTACATCTTTTGTATTTACCTCAGTATCTCTAAATAACATTCCAATTTTGTTTTTCTTTAGTTTTTATTTTAAACATTATCTAACTTCCTATTTGATAGACGAGAATTTAGCAATCTTTCATCTCCTTGTTTGGAGTCCGCAGACACACATTATTTCCAATATGTACAGAACAATAATAATCGGACTATTTCTCCCATCTTTCACATGCATAGTAGGTTCAAAAGTTATTTTATACATCATGTCCCTGACTTGTCACCTCCAATAATAAGTGATTTGTTTAAAAGAGGACCTCTGGCCCAAGCTGGATCTATGAAGGGTTTTTACTTCCCAGGAGTGTGTAATTTTTAATGACTCTGGGTTGCTGAGATGGTAATGCATATAATCTAGAAGTTACTAATAGTCATGCCCTACCACATGGACTGAGGAGCAGAATAGTGGTAGCTATACAATTTCTGTTTAATAGAGATTTTGGAATCACAATCATATTTGAAGGTAGAGTATATCTGAGGTGGTAATGTTACAAGACGTGGCTTGAAGCTGCTACTAAGTACACTTTTCATTTAAAACATATTTTATCTGGAGTAGCTTGAGAGATGAAGCTGACTTAAGTGTACAGATTGGTTTATATTGAGAGAGAAGAATGGAACATTCATATAAAAAGAAATAGAGATGAAAAATAGAATCCTGATGACTTTTAAAGTTCTTTCTAGAAGTCTGACTGCATTCCTGTCCTGGGGTTTTGTGAGATATTTCTACAGCTATATGATAAATTTTGTATTTATGATTAAGCCAGGGGTATTCCATGAGCACCCCAATATGTGCAATCAACAAAGTCCTTAAAAACTAGAACCAAAACCATGTATCATAATATCCTTTATCAATCTTTACTATAATCTTCAAATCAACTTTGAGGTTGCTGCAGAGCACCAAAAAACCCATAACTGGCCTCTTGCTCTCAGGCTGCTGGTTCATACATTTCCCAGGACAGAAAGAGAGTTAAATGACAATGGGTGCTGACTAAAAAGTCCCTAAAGACCATTTAGGTAAGAAAAAAGAAGTTAAACAGAGTAGACAACGGCATAGATGGGAATTTGAAAGCAATATTTGCTATATATAGGAGTAATAAAGATAATGCACCCAAAATTTATTAAGAATTGTCCTTATGCTAAGCAAAAAGTTCACGGTGCTGATGCTGAATGATGGGATACGGCAGGGGTTCATCATAAAGGGCACATACAGTATTTTTCCTTTTGTTTAGAATGTTCATAATAAAGAGTTTAAAATAAGTATTTTAAACAGAAACTAGACAATAGAATGTAGGTAAACAATTCTAAATGAAAAAACACACGAACAAAAAAAGCAAGCAAACAAAAACTACACCTCTGTCTACATTTTGCTGTTTAAAGGGGTTATTTTGAAAGAATCTATTAATATTTTAGAAACATTGAAAGTCATAAATAGGTTCTTTGTAAAAACAAGGATTTTAAAAACTCTTATAGGCAGGAAATAAATAAAAACTAACTTCCCAGCAATTTAAGAGAGTCAGCCAACAACATGTGATACTTGACAAATTAAAATAAATGATTAATTTTATTCCTTTATTTAAACTAATATAAATAAGTATGTATTCTAGAAAATAGGATTCACTTGCAAGATTTATATAACTCACAGGTGTTCCTGGAGCTACTCGGGACACGATCACAGGCATCTTCTGATCATATCCTCCCTGAAAAACAGAGCAAATCAAATATTAGTCAAATATTACCAAAATAGAAACATCTGAATTCAAAAATTGAATACAATATAAATTCTAAATTACCTTTACATTGAATCCAAATCTTCCATTTTCATCAGGTTTCATTCTTATTAGAACAAGATTATCATGTGGAATACCACCATTAGGCTTTAAAAGACAAAAATAAATGTAACTTGTAATTTTCTTCATTTATACTCTATCCTTCAGATATACATGAAGCATCCTTTCTGTGTGTTGATATTATCCAAAGTATACAAAGAATCATAATTTAAACTTCTCTCATGCCTTCTTACCACCACAGGCTAGACTATAAGTGCCAAGAGCAACAGGGGCTTTATTAACTAATTAATCAGAGTATCTCTAGAGCCTGGCTGAAAGCTTTGTGCATGGCAAATACTCAAAAGTATTATGTGCATTCATGTTACTTCCTCTGCTTTTTTTTTTCTCTGCTTTTTAAAAACAGCTTTATTGAGACATAATTCACATACTGCACACTTCATCCATTCAAAGTATACAATTCAGTAATTTCTACTATAGTCAGAGAGATGTACGAATATCACTACTTTAATTTTAGAACGTTTTCATTGCCCCCACCAAACCCCCTGTATCCATTAGCAGTCATTCCCTACCCCCTTGTCCCCTAGTCCCCAACGCCTAGTCAGCCATGATTCTATTTTCTTTCTCTATATATCCGACTATTTTGGACATTTCACATATATGGAATTATATAATACACGGTCATTTGTTGCAGGCTTCTTTCACTTAACATGTTGTATGCCTGCTCTTTAAGGGTAAGTATCTGACTAATTCTTACTCATCCTTCAAGACACAGGTCAGAGATGATCACTGCTGGGATGTCTTCCCTTAACTCCACAGCTGAATTAGTTATTTTTATATACTTGTGAATTCCCTATAATCACTTCTAATTATAGAACTTACACTATCTTCTTACTTGCTCTAGTTCCCATGCCATGTGCCACACTCAATGATACTACAAAGCAATTCTCTACTCCCATGCATTATCCATTTCCCCCATCCTTCTAAGAAGCAGTCTTATTTCTCCCATTAAAAAAAAACCCAACTCTCTTTGGACCCCACTTCTCTATCCAGCTACTGCCCCATTCCTTCCCTTCCTCTTGCTGCTAAACTTCCTGAAAGAGCTGTCCACATTAGCTGTCTCTACTGTCTCTAAACCCATCCTCCTAGTCAGGCTTTCATCCCCAGCACTCCAGCAGAGATTTTCACATTGCTAAATCCAGCATTCAGTTCTCAGTCCTCACCTTCCTTGACTTACTAGTAGCATTTGACATGGTTGGTTATTCTCTGTAACTTTCTTCTCATCAGCCAATTGACTAATTTTTTTCTACCTTTTTGTCTGCATTTTCTCAGTTTCCTTTGCTGGTTTCTTTCATCTCCTTCATGTTTACAATTTGGAGGACTGAAGGCTCAATTCCTAGAACCTCTTATTTAGATATCTGCACATAATGTACTTCTTTGGTGATTTCTTCCTGTTTTAAACACTGGCTACATGCCATGAATTCTCTATATTACAACTTGAGCTTGGACTTCTCCCTTCAACTCCAGAATCCTGTCTCCAAGTGTATTTCTAATAGACATATCAACGTGTCCCAAACTGAGCCCACACCCGTTCTACCTATAGCCTGTCACATCTCAGCAAGCGGTAACCTCTTCCTTTTAGTTGTTCAGGCCAAAAACCTTGCTATTATCCTTGACTTCCCTCTTCCTCTAGTGCTCTACATCCAATCCATCAGCATATTACATCAGCTCTACCCTAAAACCACATCCAGAAATCAGCCAAGTCTTATTCCTTCCAAGGTTATCATCTCGGTCCAAATTACCATGGATTCTTGGAATAGTGCAATACTTCACATCCAGTGTCTCTACTTCTACCCTGCTTTCAGTCTGCTTTCAACATAATAGTCAGAGTAATACCATTACATTAAAACTTAAGTAACATCATATTACTTCTCTCCTCAGATATGTCCATTTGCTTCCAATCTCACTCAGGGTTAAAAAACAAAATCTTTTTAAGATGAGGCTTTTAGGATCTGGCCCTCTCCTGCACCTGTCTCCTTCTTATTGGCTTCTTTTGCTCTGGCCACACTGACTTCCCTGGTGTTCCCTGACCACATCAGTAATAATCCTGACTTCGCACCCTCAGCTTACCGGCTCTTCCACCAGCTATCTACATGGCTTATCACTAAATTCACCCCTGGCTCACTCTATCTAAAACTGTAACACGCTACTCTCAAAATTCCCTAGCCCTCTTTTGCTTTATTTTCCTCCCTAGCATTTATACTATCTAATATGCTATATATTTAAATTATTTACTTTGTTTACTATTTGTCTCACTCTTATCCCCAGAATGTAAGTTCCATTAAGGCAGAGTTTAAAAATTTTTTTCTATTCTATTCTGTTAAATTCCCAGAGCCTATAACAATGCACGGCACATAGTAGGTACTCAATAAGTAATTTTTGCATGAATGAAAAAAAAACAAACCAGATTGTAGATTATTTAACAGCAGGGACCATGTCTTATTTGTCTTTGTACTCCCACTACCTGCCTAAGAACGTAGCCCAGAGAGAGACCCAGTAACTATGAATCAGTGAACGAATGACACAATCATCACACAAGTAGCACTAATTCATTTTCGGTAAGGATTTTGATCTCTTCTGGATGTGTCTGTGGTGATGGGGCAATAAGTATGGAAGAACAGAGTGGCTGCCTCTCACTTTTCAACTTCAGGTAATGTGGGACGGCTATAGGTAAAAAACAAGATGGCTAAGAGTGCAATGGCCAGCAGAAACTTGTGGCACCACCAACACTTACCGTGGAATCTCCTCTTCATGCATATTATTTTAGCCTTGATGTCCCTTTAAGTTTCCTGAAGTACACCCCTGTTTCTGTCTATCCTTATACTTCTTCATGAACACAGCATATCCTTAAAATTTACTGACGATCTCACCTTTGTTTTATTTTCATCTACTTGAGGAAGCAATGAAAATTCTTAAATCATGGATTCTATAATTTACCATTTTGTTTCGTAAAAAGTACCAAAATAATTCACAAATCTATTTTGAGGAACAGAGTGATTATATATTCTAAAGACCTGTACTCAATTTCAAAAGGTTGATGAAAATGATAAAAGTCTCTGCAGTAGGTGAATTGCATAATAAAATTAATGGTATTTAATGGATTATTAGCATTTGTCCTGGAAATGTCTGTTATGCAAGGCTGACAACAATTTTGTCAAAAATTAACTTCTAGAGCAATGAATGCTTTATAAATGATGCTAAAAGGGAATTTGACAATTGGATTACATGGTGGCACAATTCATAAGCAAACATATGATGAAAAAGAGAAAGTATTGTAATATAATTTACAGATAAAACAAGATATGATACAGAAGAAATTACATTTACAATTTAAAAATTTCAAAGAAATGTGAGAGTAATTGAAGAAGCTACTTACAGTAGATTTTTCAGGGGAAGATGGGACATCAAATGTTTCATTAATATGGTTTTCCAGATCTTGTTGAGAATGTGAATAATGAATTTGGTTCCAACTGTTTTTCTTTGATTGTTTGGGTGGTAAAGCTGGAGGCTGCCCATCTCCAGGGGTCTCTTGTGATCTATATAGGAAAAAAGAAAAATAATGAATATTTTGGAAGTTGTCTTACAGAATTATTATTTTAAGAGCTAGAGTCCATAGAAAACAAACTTATGGTTATCAGGGGAAAGAGGGTGAGAAGGGATAAACTGGAAGTTCAAGATTTGCAGATAGTGATTGGTATATATAAAATAGATAAACAAGTTTATACTGTACAGCACAGGGAACTATATTCGATATCTTGTAGTAGCTTACAGTGAAAAAGAATATGAAAATGAATAAATGTATATTCATGTATGACTGAAGCATTGTGCTGACCACCAGAAATTGACGTAACATTGTAAACTGACTATACCACAATTAAACAAAAAAAAGAGAGCTAGGGTCAAGCCACTCAGATATTTACAATGTATATGTAAGAGATAAGGTTTAAATACCATATTTACTTGCAAGTGTCATTGTTTCATGAAATCTTTCTTAACTTTGAAGTTTAAGTAATAAATCTAATTTCCTATTTATCAAATCTATAAACAGTTCTACATAAAACATACTTTAAATATTCTACATAAAATAGAAGATATTTATTAATCATCACAACAATGCACATACCTTTCCAAAAACCCTTCTTTAAGGTTTTCAGTGGGGTCATATGGGTAGCCAAGGAATAAGACAGGCAGAGAAATCAGAACTAAGAGTTGAGCTGCTCCATAGATAAGATACTTGAGTCTATCAAAAGAACTCAAGTGGATGGTCCATTTTATTTAGAAATAAAACACAATTCACGAAAGTGATGAACACAACGAGTAAGAGTACTTGAGGTCACTAAAGAGACAAAACTGGATGAGACAACATCGGAATATATGATTTAAGGTGAGGAAGCAAAAATCCAATTAACATTAGAGAGCATAAGCCTCAATTTGTAGCAGCAGGAATTGATAAAAAGAGCTAGGTATGATAGGGGAAACTTCAAGGCAAAAATTGTAGCTTTTAAGAATGAGCACAGTATATGTATTTTGTGTGAAGCTGTATTAAATGACTTTTCCACAAAGGCCAGAAGGGGGAACCAGTGGTTCAACTTGTACCCTAGGAAGCTGTGGAGGTTAAGTGATCTGACAAGGGGAAAATGGCTCTTGATAACAGCACTGACCATCACTGGGGTTACCATTTATCTCTGAAATGGCAGGGGGTCCTTCGGGAAAATAAAAGAATTATTATTCCATTGCCGGAGGACAGATCAGAGTTGAGAGGTAGTTGCTGTGTCAACCCACGGCCGCTGCTGTGGTACTCAGGCACAGATTTCACCCAGTTTCTGCTTATTTTTGTTGACTGACAACAGATGCCTAAGATACAAGCTAGAAAGGCTGGAGGGAGTAGAACTGTATTAGATCTTACTATTGTTCAAAAATTACTCTCCACACCTCCATGATTTGACACCAGGCTTGGCCACATGACTTGGTCTGGCCAATGAAATGTGAGTAGTAACTTTTTTTTTTAATTGAAGTATAGTCAGTTTTTACAATGCATCAATTATTTCTGGTGTACATGAGTAGAAAGAAAGCTTTATATTTCTCTTTTTCCTCAGCCATGAGGCTAGCAATGGCTCGAACAGAGGCCGCAGTCAATCTGGGTCCTAGAACGACCATGATATGGAGTACAGTCGCAGCAGATCCACGATGTACATATAATGTAAGAAAGAAATAACCTTTGCTGTTGTAGTCACTGTAAGTAGGGGTAATTTGCTACTGCAGCATAATTTAGCCCAGGATAACTAATACAGAGATTACTGCCAGAGTGGCTCTTCGAAACATATACTCTCCCTAGGTAGAGAAACTGTGAACTTATTTAGAGACTTGCTGCTAGAAACCTGGTAGATATGGGTATCAATGCTAAAAATTTGATTAGTGCCCAGGAAGTCAGACAGGATTAATAATGAGTGGGCTAAGCACATGGTCTTTTAGTGAGGTTTCTCATAAGAGAAAATAAAAAATCTCAAATTTTCTAATCTGGTATAGAACATAATCACTAAATAAGTGGGTAAATAATAATGCCCACTAGCCTAGCTTTCTGCATATTAGTCTTCAGGGCACAAAATGCTTTAAATTCTGATAATTCTATAAGGATTCCATCACAGAGCATACTTCTCCTTTTCAGCAAAAGCTTCTCTGAGGTCTACCTTGATGGCCAGGGATTCCAGGTCCCAAACATACTAGTTTTTATTCTGCTAATTTCATCAGCCAAGAGCCCAAGTCTCTAATCCAACACATTCAAGTGCTGCTGGTCCAGTAAAAAGTTTCTACAGATTAGAATAGAGACTTGTACTTCAACCATGGCCTGTTGTAAGGGATTAGGACAGATAAAGATGGCAACCCTTGGAAGAGCCTCAAAGATACGAAAGTTGTAAAAAGCAGGACTCCACATGTATCAACCAACAGGTCTCATTCCTTACTTGGGGCTAAGTGCAACCACTTAAGCCAAGTGCACAGAAGCTTTTTTCTAGTTTTGCATACAACTATCACATCTGGGAAGCACTTAGTCTCAAAACTACAGATCTGTGGGGAAGAGTATAAGGTTGAGATCCGGCGGGAACAGAGTCAGAGCAACTTTCTTTATTCTTGGTTCAGCTAACAGTCTAAATATAGTGGCAAAATGTACAAGAGGGACAAACTCAAGCCTGATGTGCATTGCAATACTGAAGAGAGCCAAACCTGGTGGGCATGGGCCTAAGAGTGGCAATGCTCAGTAACAAGAGGGTGATAGTACTCACAGAACTGACATTATGGGACATTTTGCTAGACTGTTGACTCTGCATTTCTGGGGTTACAGATTAGGCAGTTACAGCCACAAAGCTCCAGAAGTGATTTTTATTATGTACTTCTCATTAGAAATCATTGTCCTAGAACAGTGGTGCAAATTGATGGCTTGTGGGCCAATTGTAGCCAACATACATTTGGCCTGTTCATTGAAAATGCTGAGTTAATTGACTACATTTTAAAAATTACATACAAATCTGGATTTCCAGAATGAAAAATCTGGAAGCTCAGGAAAGAATGGAACTGCATTACAAGCTGTCAACAACTGGACAACGCAAAGTGGTAGCTGCTGCCTTTAGAGGGGGCAACAGGCATTCCAGTCCACATAAATCCCATCCAGTGTTACTTGCCAGACACCAGTGGGCATCTGAATATAAGCTCTCTTTTAATCATTCAAAGTCCACAGAAGACACAGAAAGGAAGAGAATCCAAGCATACAGGCTCGGGTTGGGATTCAAGCCAAATTCTAAAGAAAAAGTGAAGAGAATGGAGTGCAGACTGAGAGGATTAGCCAAAATGCAACAGAGAAAAGGACAGTATAATTTTGGATTTCAGGACAGGGGCTACCCACCTTCTCTCATTGTTTTATGTAACTTTCTTGTTAAAGTAACTTCATGGAGAGTGGTGGACAGGCTCTCCAGATACCTGATTACCTCAGAGGATTAAGGTTGGTTTGGGGAGCTTTCACAAACTATGTATTCTCCCAGTAATCCCAGTTACAATCTCCCCTTTCTATGCTTCCAACTTCAATAACCAAACACTCATTCTCTCACTTTCTTTCTTATGTCTTTCTTCCTCTCACTTTCTTTCTTCCTCTCACTTTTTTTCTGTCTCTCTCTCTTCCTCTCGCTTTCCATCTATCTAAACACAGTCTATAAAAGTAATCAAGGATTTCAACACAGACCCCTACAATTCTTATTTTGGGCAAAAGTTATCAATTACATTTTAAAGACATACTCAATTTATCATAACAACTCCCTTGTTCATATCTAATGTAGAGGTATCATATGCAGTCAATCTATTACTTAAACAATTATCTAGGAAGATGACTTTCATAGGTAAACCATGCATTATAGTTTGAAATGATAATTCATTTAAAATAATGAAATAGGCCAGTTCTTAAAAAAAAGGTACTATTTCTAGGCCAAAACAAAAACAACTAACAAACAAAAACTGCCAAGTAAAACAGAATGAAGAGACATCACACACTTGTGAAGAACCACCAGGCAGCACAGTGGAACACAGCCCCATTAAAATTAACAGTTGGGCCTGAAAGAAGGGACCTACAACTTAAAGAGAAGACCAGCATTTACTGTCAGGTGGTTAGACAGGACTAAGGAAATAAGAACCAAAGAAAAAAGTAGGGATCAAGGCTATGGCTGGAATCTTCTAAGTGGGAGGTGATTTAAGGGGCTTTAAACGCAGGAGCTGGAAAAAATCTGCCACAGGGAAAGTATAGAAAATATAATCCCAAAGAGGTCATTGTAATTACTCATACAAAAGAAAAATGAGCAAGATAAACCCTGAAAACTGTAAACTTAGAAAAATGCTAAAGGTTCAACTGTACCAATATACCTTTCATATAAATATAAAGTTTACTCTAATTTTACAACTAGAAAACAAACAAAAGTCATATTCTTGCCAGGAATGATGGCTCCTTCTAAAACTCTTATTTTCTAAGATACAGACCAGGAGCCCATGTCTTATTCAAATACAATCATTAGTGTCATCCAAGTCTTCACTGGGCATTAACCCCTACTATACTTCTGTAAGATACAGATAAAATTCTGGTTCAAAATTCAGACTTCTTGATACTTCTGCTAATTTATAGTGACATTCAGAGTATTTCAAAATAAATACCATTTCAGACTGATTATTAATTGATGCTCAAGGCAATTAAAGTGCATGTAAACTCCCAGGGATATGATTAATGTAAGAACAGAACTGAAAATGTCATATTATTTTATCAGTAGGAATCTATTCCAGAACCAGAGTCCCAGACCTGAGATTCCTGGTTTCAACCAAACTCTAAGTCTCCAATCTTAGCTCCCAAATGCAAGTAATGCAGACTTCTGCCAGAGACAGAAGGCAGGTAAGTATTCTGCAGCGATAGCAGCCCACGGACCTGCAATTAGTCTTGCTGCCACAAGTACAGCATCTAATATGGTGTGTATCCTCTGAGGTCCCACGGCTTGACACTCCATACATCCACACCCTCATTGGTTCATTTATTTCCTTGTCCAAGATCAGCCTAGTATTTTCATGGCTCCATGAGATATTGCTAGACTTGATCAAGATTGGTATGGGAATTGGGTTAAGCTGAGCCTGCTGGTGAAGTTATCAGTGCCAGTAGCTCAGAATGGCAGAGGGAAGGCAAAGTTTTGAGGACCAAGCAAAAGGAATTGATGAGATACGGACAAGGATATGGTGACTCAAGGACTGGAATGGGTCAGTCTAGAAAAGAATAGCTCGGGGAAATGGATTTAACATTTGGGGATTATAAAGTCTGCATAGAGTCTCTTATGATTAGGGACTAATCACAACTAAGGATAAAGTTGAGAATTTGGAGAATTGTGTTCAACCAGATATCCATACTTGAGACATGCAGACAGATGGTTGACAATATACTTAAAAGCTGCTAGTACACATCGCCCCAAATTAACTGATAGATGTAATACAACTATTATAGTTAATATCTACCAAGCACTTTTTCTCTGCCAAACTAAGCACCTCATTAAATGTTCGCAGCAGTCTTATAAGGTAGATATTATCATCCTGTTTTTACAAGTAAGGAAATTAAGGCTTATAGAGATAAAATAACTCACCCAAGGTCACATAATTAGAAGTGGTGGAACCAAGTTTTAAACCCAGTCTGAATCCAGAGCTTGCGCTCTAAACACTAAGTTTAGTTGCACCTCAAAGAAAATAACTGCAAAAAGCAGGAGGAAAGTTATTTTAAATAGGAGTTTCTAAACTTGTAGCAGTGGACTCTTTTCTTCAAATGAAATGCTTCTCAGAAGCCAATTTATAAAATAGACAAAAGCTAAGCAACACTTCCATCTGCCAGTATCCGAGGTTTCAACAGAACTTATCAGAGCATATGCTAAACATGACTATTTTTTCAATTTCTTTTTGGTTGTAAGGGTAATACCATTATATTTTAATAAAGTCTAATAGAAATAACATATTTAAAATGAACAGAATGCAAGATCAGTAGAGATCAGGGCTCTAAATAATATCCATATTTACCTTAATTGCTGACATATTGCTAACTGAATGATTTTAACATATTTAAAATCAATAATTTGTCTAAAATGATCCAAAGGGGAATGGGTGGGAACCAGGATTTGAAACATACACTGTTCAAATTTTACCCACATAAAATTTTTTGTGGAAAAATTACTACCTGTGTTAACTTTTGGATGTTAAGAAAAGAGAAAGGAGAGACAGGAATATAATTCTAAAGGTGTTCCAATGCCCAACTTTCACATCGGGGTTTTTCACAAGTAATTAGTTTATCTTAAACCTTGACATTTTGGAAAATGTTAAGTGAAGAGCAAATAATGAAAATGTTACATTTAACTGTACTTTGCTGTCAACAGAGTAATATATTATAACATAGCAGCAAAAGAGTTGTTAAAACTGTCAATTAAGCCAGAGGGGCAAAAATTTTCCCCACTTATTTCAGTTCAGTCAGCTTCACATTTCCTCATGAATGCTTCAACAACAGCAGTGAAAGCAGCTTATCCTGCAGTCAAAACACTTCTCTGTTCAGCCTTTAGCAATCTGCACCACAATTTAAAAAAAACTTTTATCCATTCCATTCACATGCTTTGCAACTATTTTGTACAAATATCTAAGCTTCCCTGTTACATACTGGCAATGTGGTGTGGATTTATTTTTTTAAAAAATCTGTTAAGTATTTTTAAATTAATTTAGGGCTAATGTCTATCTCAGAAAAATCACAAACTAAAAACAGTCTAATTTTCTGTGAAACACTGAAAGAAAGGAAGGAAATGGTAGGATGTAGCTTCAATTACTGCTGCCTATAAATGGTAACTTTATTCTAAGTAGTAAAAACAATCTCCTATTTGTTTCCACAATAAACACACCTGCGAGTTAATAGTGTTTTCTTCTTGTGAAGGAGGCAACCTTACCCAGTGATGGAAGTCAGGACTCAGGTTTCACCTTAAAGCCCCTGCACCCACTCAGAAAAATAGGGAATTAGTGAGATGGCTTGACATCTATTTCAGTGTACTATGTTGAAATGCTCTGTGCTTAATCTAACATACTGTTTGAATTCTGATTGGGCCAATGCAAAGATAAAATCTATGAATTCTAAGTTGAAAAAGATTTCCTCCAAATTGAAAAAAAAAAAAAATTCAACAAAGCCTTGTCCAGGATAGTTCTTCTGACTGGCTCAGGTAAGAATCCCTGGGTTTTAGTGCTGTAAATTGGGACAAATGCTATAAATGTGGCTTTCTCATCTATAAAGTGGGGATTACATCTTTCCTGTTTTATTGCATTCTCTTGCATAGAACAGAGAGATAATTTATGAAAAAGCTGAGTATAAGCAACTAATGTAAGTTACTTAGCTTACCATTCAGCTTTTCTTTTCGGAACTCTATTTCTAAGGTTAGAACTGGCTGAATTTCAGTGTTATAGATTCAAAACTGAATACAAACATGTAACCTTCATAAAATACATGTTCAAAGAGAAAGCCCTGAGTATTTGAAATTCTTGTGGACTGCGCAGGGGAAGCAAAAACACTGTGTGGTTCCAATCTATTCCAAACTTGCTTCTTCACTTCAGGTCAGGAAAGTAGAACAAAGGTATTTTAAGGAGGTAAGTGATTTTTTGGGTTTGTGAATCTCTAAAATTTACACAAGGAAAGACTTAATTGTACGTGTATGCATATGTGTATGTGTGTTTATGAAAAAGGCCCTTCAAAAAATTGATTAAGATAATTTGGTTGGGCCCCATAAGTTACTTTGTGTGAGTTATACTGTTTTGTTCTGTAATAAGATAGACTTTTGAGACTCCTCTACATGGTTTATTTTTATGTGCTGAAAGTATGTCATTTTAAAATTTAACCAGTTAATATTTCAATCATGTCCTTAATTACTGTACTTTTTAAAGTTTCATAGTTTTAAAGGTAATAAATGCTTATTATTAAAAATTTAAAAGTTTAGAATTATAATTTTAAAGTAATAAAATACTAAATTTTCATTAATCCTATCTCCTGTGCACTCTTTCTCCACAGGTGTCACTGTGCAGTATATATTTTTCTTATTCCTCTAGTCTTTGTAATGTATACACACAATCAAAAGGTTTTACCAAGATGTGAGTTACCAAGATTAAACTTCCACTTGTCTTAATGGCTTAGTCAGTCTTCCTTGGTTGGCCTTACACTGAGGACAATGGTTCTTATATATCTGGGCACATTTTCCTGGAGCACATACAACTGCTATGCTGATCTCTCCATCTGCTCTTCCATCCATCTGTCATGCTCAGACTCACCCTTTCGTTAACCTTGATCCCACTCAATGTATCTTAACCCCCTTCTCAACAATTAATGACTAGTCTTACCTATCTATGAATTTTATATTTTACTTTTTTCTAATTCTTGCACTGTATTTTTACTTGCATTTGAACTAACTGTATTATATAAACTAATAAATCAAGATATTGCATATTAATGTGAGGGTAAGCATGTTGTGCATTAAACTGATAGGGTTTAAATACTGAATTATGAAATTTAGTTTATGCATCAGTATATAATATGAGATATGAGTGAATTTTAGAAATGATGCATATATACTTTCTATAACTTATTTTCAGTGTGATGGTCATCTTACTTAGTTTCTCCCTTGCTACTTATTTTTCCCAACACCTTCTATTCATTCTTATGGTTCCTGAAAAATATTAAGAAAACTCCACCTTTCATCACTTTACTGCCTGGCCACAGTGACACATTTATCTGCAGAAATATGTGTCTGTATGCATTAAAAGTTTAAGAATATACAGAGTCAACAAAATAGTAACAGCGATTTTGTGGGGTGGGGGGCACCAAGACCTCTGGGAACAAAAAAGCACATTTACAAATAGATAAATATTTAAAACACTGCATAAATAAAGTCTTGTGTCAAATATGATAATTTCCTAGATCATTTCAAACAAAACAATTTGGGGCATTTCTATAAAAAGAAAGGTAAATGAAAAAAAAGGTCTTACGGTGATGATTCCAAAACAATGCTATTAGCTTGCGTTGAAGATGGAGATCTATGACTCACAAATACTTCACTTGGGGAAGTGTGAACCACATGGTCTACCAAATGACCAACTGAAGATGGTCGTAACCGGGTTCCCTCTTGTGTAAATGCAGAATTTCGACTACATAAAGAGGAAGAAAAACTGAGTAAAAATGTGCTTTAACTCATATCTTCATGTTTCTTAATTATACGATTGCATTAGAAAGTGTTTTTAAGCCTAACCTCATCTTACTGAGCTGAATCTCTGACAAAGACAGTACGACGTAAACATAAAGAACTTAGAATAGGAAGTCAAAGATCTGAGCTATAGTTACCAATCTGCCACAAGGATTTTATCTATTTCAGCCATCTATTTTCTCTACCAACCTTAATGTTTCTAGGTTTTAGTCACTAAAACTTTGTGTCTTTCAAGTTTTAAAGATTTCTTTAAATATTACATTCCATGCCAAAATTCAAATATTTGGTATATCAAACTTTTGCGTTAACAAGAACTGTCAATGTGCTGTCATTCATTTGGTTACCATTATCTCAATTACACATATATAATACATATAATACATTTGTTAATATTATACAATTAACATCTTTGGCCAGTACGAGTTTTTTATCTTATTATTACTATCTACATCAAAGCATATAGTTTTTGTGAGAAATGCTAGAATGAAGTACATACACAGGAAGTGCTGAGTAACACAGCTTCTTAGCATAGCTATGGCTAAGCTTGTGGGAACTGACGTTGGAAATCCCTTTTCCTAGACCATGAAAAATGGCAGAGCAGAAGTTGGGGTAGGAGCTTAAGCAAGAAAATCACAATCACTTAGCATAGTCAAAGAATATATGCTCCCCTAGAAATTATGTCGGAGATATACATGGAAAAGGATTATGTCAACAACAACCATGTCCCCAGTTTAAGTCTACTAGTGGATCTTGATTTTTTGGCTAGCGACTCTTACTGGAAAAATCAAATCTGTAGTTAAGCAAGCATCTTTATTTCACTCTCTACTCTCATTTGCCAAGGCTATTCCATGCCACTTATACAATGATCAGCAGGCTAAGAAGAAATAATAATGCCTTGGAGCAACAAAAATCATGTCTGACCAAAAGATTTAAATTTCACATGTTACGATTTTCAATCAATGGAAACATATAGCCAAAAATTTAGAAATTAGCAAAATGTACACCTGATACTTACTGATTAGGAGTTCCAGGTGGAGATCGTGATGGAAGGCTTTGTGTTTCTAACCTGTCATCAGATATTGAATTTCTGCTTACTACTTCCCAGTCCATTAATTTCCGTGCCAAGGGCTTACTTGGGGATCTGGAGAAATAATTTAAATAATATGTAAAAACTTTTATTTTTATACCACAAACAATGTACCAAATCTCAGAATTTGTCTTAATAGATCATATTCTAGATAAGCAAAAGTAAAGAGTTTACTAACATGAAATTAATGCATTTGGAGGCTGTTTATCAAACACTTTCCTAAGACAGTAAATCTGCTTTACATGAAGAAAGAAGTAAAGATAGGCTAGAAAAAGTAGGAAAAAAAATAGGGAAGAGGAGAAAAAGAGAAGAAACAAAGAAAGGAAGGTGAAAGAAATAAAAAATAATGGAGTAGTTAGCTATCAAATGTTTCCCAAGATACTATCAATATTATAGATATTGTCTATTTCTATTTCAGAGTTTCTGGAACTCTAGCTTACTTTGGGGTGTTTTAAACAATTCATAGCATATTGTCACCTGAATGTCCTTAAACCTAAATCCTGATCCTCTGCCTTAGTGAGGACAGGGCAAAAATGATAATTATGTATATTACATTTTATTTATACATTTTCCCCTTTTATATGCAGTAGACCAGTGGATTTTTTCTCTTCTTCTGCAGGAGACACTTGGAAGGTTATTTTGTCTCATGGTGGGGAGAAGGATATGATTTATCACCTATATATTGTCAGTTATTCTAGTGATAAAGATGAGAATTAAATGATGTTTTCAGAAAAGATATTGATCTTTGCAGAGATCAAAAACCCTTAGAATTCTAGGTAAATTAACAGCTGAAGTCATTCTATATGCAAATTCAGAAAGTGGCCAAAATTCATGGAAAATACGTGATATCTATTTAAATGGCTAGCTTTTTGACATGTAGAGTTAATATGAAGGTTAATATAATAAATTAAGCTACTTACATAAAAACATATAGTAAGTCATCTTCTAAATAACTTAGATAGTTTAGTATTTCAGTAATAAATACACTGAAGCACATAGAAATAGACCAGACTAAAAAGCATGGAGACACTGACCAAGAGTCCTCAATAAAATTTACATACATAGTAGGAAGTATTAAAATGAGTGGGGACCATCAATCCTAGTTCTGACCTTCCCTTAGACAAATCACTAAGGTTTCTACATCTTAATGTATGTATCTACTAGTAAAACGTATGCTCCTAAGGTCCCTCCCTACCTTCTGAATTTTAAGATTTATGAGTATCCAAATTTTCAGTGCAATGTTTTAATCTATTAATTTTACTAAACCATAAGTAACTTAAATTACTTATGAGTCCAAACCACAAAAGTGCCCTATCATTTTATGTATTCATAGCCATAATCTTTTAGTTTGGCCTAATGACAATGCTTTCTTTCCTTTTATTTATTTATTAATTTTTTTGAGGTATAGTTGGCTGCCATCTCATTAATTTAAAAATATTGAACATTTTCTAAAAGAGACATATGTAATGTTATCAATTTTTAAAACAGTCATTGACTAAGATTTCATTTTGCATAAATGAATTCAAAGTAAATTAAGCATAAGCATTTCCCATAGTCATGAGTTTAAATTACAGGATTTTCTGATTTGAGGATAACCCAAGATACCATTTAGTCCAACTCCCTTATATTGCAGTGCAAATGTTCCTATCAGTCACAATTAAAGTAAAAATACATTATCTCATGTATTAGATTTTTTTTTAATGAAGTAAAGATTATTAAAAGAAATAGCACTTATGGCTCTTCTACTGATGGTAATTCTTAATGTTAATAAACTATTCTTCCTCACACACTGGATTACTAAATGTAAACTGTAAGTGAGTTCACAAACCACAGTCAGGAGATCAACTATTTCATTTTTTAAAAGAAGGAAAGAGTCATTTGAAGGAGGAAAAAAAAAATGCAGTTATACTCACCTAGTATAAAGCATCAGAACACTTTACTCTTGTTAAATAAACTAACCATGGTTGGAAAAGCTTTGCATTTAAAACTAAATTTCAAAGTATTTTATTTTATTAACAGTTTAACCTCAGAGACCCACCCATTTAAGCTTGCTGTCTATGTTTCCTGTTGAGTGTGGAAATTTCAGAGAAAAAAATACCACACTTCATCAGTGTGTTTGCAATGTGGTAAATTTATTTTCTGATCATGGCACCTTATTTTTCTGTTGCGTGGGAATACTCTTTTGCTTTCTTCTTAGGTATTACATGATAATTGAAAAAGTATGAAAGCAATTCAAAGAGTTTCTGTTTATACTGCCAACTAGAAGTCCAAGGAGTGGACAAGAATTCTAGAATTCTGTAACACTCTAAGAGAATAATTTAATAATTCCTAAAACCATTAGAATATTTTGATGGATATGCATCAGATCATCACAATCCCAGAAAAGCTTAGTCTTTCAGAAACAGTGGGATCATAAAACCAGACTATTAAAACCTCATTCTACCTGATAACTTATTATTTCAAGGAAGATTCACAAAATTCCAGCATAAAAAAAGAAACAGGACAGTTAATTGGGACTCATTATATTGGAAATTTTAGGTCTACTACTCATTGAATACTGCATATTTGTTTTATAAAATAACCTGTTAGACAATTTCACATTTTAATGATGCATATGTAAGATGAAAAACTAAAACACAAGTATAACTATCTTCATATTTCTCAAAATCTGATATGATCAAAAATATTAAAGCATTAACACATAGTCATTTGCATGTGATATTAACATTAATATATAAACACTTATGATTTAGTATTCATATTAGGATATTACTATAGTAGAACTAGTTATAAAATCATGTTCAGTATTTTTATAAATATCAAGTAAGGAAAAAAGTTAAGCTTCTTGTTAGGGAAAGAATAAAAAAGTGTAAGTATTTTGTTACGGTGCAGTTTTAACAGAAAAGAATCAGAAAAATATTTATTTTGATTTTAACAAGTCTGAAGGGAGTTACAGTACTAAGAACTAGAACAAATATATACATTTTAAGTTAAAACAAAGTTGATAGGAAGGAAATTATTTCTTTCTCAAGAGCAATTTCAAGGAAAATGTCTTCAAATTAACATTTTACTATACATATTACCTTTGTACAGGTCCTTAGTACTTTCTAACTGGAAACAAGGGTAGCTAAGACTGCAAAAAGGAGGAATTTGAATAATTTCAGTAGCCATATCTGTTAGGGTAGACATCTCTGTGTTCTTACTTTTTTTTCCTTCTTTCTGAAATAACCAGGCCACTAACATGACACCAAGATTTATATTTAATAGAGAAATAGACAATAAATCTAAACATAAAGATATAATAAATCCATTTGAAAACTTTCTTGAACAAATACTGAAATGAATTGATCATTCAAATTCAATCAAACTTACCATAGCAAAATGCTATAGCCCTGACCAGCTAAATCTTTCCTGTATCAAGGCATTTTTCACTGACAATTTTCCTGTTAGGTAGATTATTCATAGACAAATCAAGATGAGGGTAAGCCAGAATGAAGAAAATTTTTATTATTCAACACATAAAAATCATGTTTTAATGATTTGTTTCAAATGTCCTTACTCCAAAGAACTCATAATATTATTTATTATTTATTTTTACAAGCATTCTGGGCATAGTACTGGCACAGCCTCAGACAGTCTTAGCAATGACTCTGGCTCTGGAGGCAGATATGTGCCAGGATAAAGGGAAGAATCTTAAAGTTGAATCTACAGCTTAGGATAAAAGGATTTAACTGTTTAAGATTTACTGACATTATAAATGACTAGATTTTTCAACATCAAAGAAAATTACCGATATGTCAAGTGAAAAAAAAAAAAGCAACAGAAAGTATAAAACAATTTTAAAACAAATAAAATATATACATTATACATATAAGTATCTCTGTGAGTGTATACATGGTAAAATCCTGAATACTAAATACCAAAAAAATTTTAAATGACTGTGTTGGGGTCACGTTTTTTCTTTACATTATTTTGCGTTACTGGAACTTTAAGAAAAATAATAAGCTATCCCTTTTATGAGTAGAAAAAACAATAAAGCAATTTCTACTTTAAGAGGAAAAAAAAAAACAAATTTTACTCTAGAAACAAAGCAGGGAGGTCTTTTGGATAAAGACTAAGAGCAAAATTAAGGTAAAATCAAAAGCAAAATTCTCTTAATTCTCATTTATTAAAACTCTCAGACCTCCAAAGGCAGTAGAATCCAAGCACAAGAAGTCTTAAAGGACTTACCCTCTTTAAGCCATTTTCACTGAAAATACACCGCTTCTTTTAAAGAACATCTACCATATTCCAAACATTAGAGAGTTATGGCTACTGCAGTGAGTAAAATACACAAAACTCCGGCCCTCCTAAAGCTTACATTCTAGTGCAGGAGAAGGGCAATAAACAGGATCATCTTTCACATCCCTGAGACACGAAAGGAGTTAAGCATTCAGCTCTCACGCAGAACAACAAAAACTACTGTATAAAGGTTAAAGCGTGGGTTAGAACCTGGAATGCCTGGGTTAGAATCCTGACTACATCCGTTACTATCTGTATAATCTCAGGTAAATTATTCAACCTTGTTCAGTTTTCTCATCTGTAATGGATTTATTAACTCATTGAGTTACGGGGATTTTGAGTTAATATACAAAAATTGTCTGACACAGTTAAGTACAAAATAAATGTCAGCCATAATTTGATTAACTGGCCATCCTCTTTCCACTCACCTACTATACAGAGATTCTATCACAGTTTACAGGTCGATCTTCCACCCTCCCTCAAATTTTTATTTGGGAACATTTCAAACATGAACGTAAAGCAGAGAGAATAGTTTAAAAAACCCTGGGCACTCAGGACCCAGGTTCAACAATTATTATCATGGTGAATCTTGTTTTATCTCTACCACTTCCTCTAGCCCTCTCAGTCCAATTATTTTTAAGCAAATCCTAGAAATCATATATTTGTAAATACTTCAGTTTATCACTCAAAAACAAAAGAATTCCACCACATTTTTAAAAATGCAAGTCAGTTTATATCCCTTCCATGCTCTCAGCCCCTAATGGCTTCTACTGAAAATCCTAAATCCTTACCATTTCTAACCTAGGGCCATTCAAATTCAGGCTGCTGCTTTCACTTTGTTTTTTGGGTTTTGTTTGTTTGTTTTTTTTAATTGAAGTACAGTCACTTACAATGTGTCAATTTCTGGTGGACAGCACAATGTCCCAGTCATGCATATACATACATATATTAGTTTTCATATTCTCAAATTCAGGCTGCTTCTTACCTCTCTAACCATCTCCTCTCCCATTGCCTTGCTCACCCTGGCCCATTATTGGCCAACTCTTCCTGAAACATAACAAGCAGGCTCCAGCTCTATGGCCTTCCACTGGCTCAGTCCTTTACTTATATTAGGTATCTGTTGCATCATCAGAATTTAAGCTCCATGAGACTAAGATGTATATCTTATTCGTCATTGTATTCTCAGGTCCTGAAACAATGCTCAGCAGAGTAGGTCTTCAATAAATATTTGCTGCCACCAATTTGGTCAGTCTCCCTCTGTCAGAGCTCTGCATCTGATTATTTAACCATCTACCGGATAATCCTGTTAGATTGTTGCTTGGGCATCTCAGACTAGACCTGTGCTAGCTTAACTCCTTTCTCCATCACAAATTTGTTCTCTCTCCTGTAACCCCTATCCATTGTATGTCACTCAAATCCGATAGTCTTTTCAGATACTCCTGTATCTCACAGACCTCCACCTCAACAACTCCTGCTAGTTCTACCCACAAAAAAATGTTCCTCAAATTTGTTCCCTATTAACCATTTCATTACCAATGTTTTAGTTCAGGCCTTCTTCACTTACCTCTGGATTACTGCAATGATCCAATGGTCTCTGGGTACCCAGTCTTTACTTCTAATTTATTCTCTATTCTTGCTCATAAAACTTTTTTCTAAATCATAAATCTGATCATGTCACCTTACTCACTGAAAAGCAAACTGGTGGCCTTTCTCTTGCCTTTTGAGATGGCCTGCACTCTGTCTATGGAGAGTGTATCTACTTTTGCTTTAAACACACCGCCCCCATGCCTTGTGGTCTGCCTGGCCTTCTGAAATGGCCTACACTTGGTCTATGGAGTGTACATCTTTCTGAATAAATCTTCTTTTACTCAAAAAAAGAAAAAAAAAAAGACAAACTGGCTATTATCACATCTTAAAAAACAAAGATAACAAAATGGCACCAAAATAAAAAGCAACTTATTTCTTAACATGAATTAAATAAATACAGAAATGGGCTGGATAATATATGAAGTGAGGCATCATGTTTCTTAAAAATGTTAACAAAAGGGAAACAAACCTTCCAACAAAATGTTATATTAATAAAATAATACCTGATTCAGCCTAGTCAGAGCTATAATGCTTGGCACAGGATTAATTTAGCCCACTAAAAAAAAGTTTGAGTAAACTAGACAAACTGTTTCATTATTCCTTCAACATAATTTATTGCTTACTTGAAGAAAGGATCATGTGATAATTCTGTAATCATATTTGGAAAAAGAGCTTTTAATAATTTTAACCTTGCTTTTAAAAAAATTCAGAAACTGAAACAGAAGTGGCTTACCTTGCAAATATCCTGTCTTTATTTGCCTTTTCTTTGCCATACTGAACTGACTGGACTTCAGTTCTCCCACTGAAATACATAAGACGTGCAATAATAAAAATCTTAAAGAGAACTATGAGATAAAATGACAATATACAAGATGACTATATTACAATTTCATAAGAGACAAGCTATTTCTAGTGGAGAAAAGGGAGCAGAGGGTAAAAGGAAAGAATGACTACATTTCAGCTCTATGTGAACAGATGAAGCTTAATTACATTTCTTCCATTAATGAACAATGATGTGCTACAATAAAACTTTGTTTTCAGATATTCCTTTATTTGAGAGTGACTATGAAAGAAATAATTTTGTATGAGACGAATTCCTTCTCTGCTATGCCGTGGAAAGGCACTCCCACTAGACTCAGAGATAGGTTGCTATGTCCCAGCTCATCTAAGCCCTGCCCTCATCCCATATGTCTGTGCTTTGGCTACTACTCTTTAATCAAGGGCCTGAAAAATTGGGGGATCTTGAAGAACTGCTTTTTCCTTGAGCAAGCTTTCCTTCCTTGTCTCCTGATAATGATCATAGGTACAGCCTCAAATCCCTCCATGCCCAGATGCAGGCAACTCCAGGTATTTTTATATAGGAAAGAACTAAGAACAGAAATATGGCTGGGAGTTGGGTATGACAGAGGATTTGTTTTGAAGCTGACTTGACTAGCAAACACACTGTTCATGCATGGGAACTGATCTTCCTCTGTGGTACTCCAATGTGTTCTGAACAGATTTGTTTATAAAAACTTGGTTCTCAGTGAATTTGTTGCTTGACACATCACATTATTTAAGAGTGAATGAACATAAATGCCTAGTATATCAAATATAACTATTTACATAAAAAGAAATCTAATGCATATAAAAGCAGCCCAATAGAGGTTTCCAACGCTAAGCAAACAATTTTAAGATCATCTTCCATGGATAAGTATAGATAAATGTAAACAGAATCTGTTTGTTGCCATTTTAATGTAAAAGTCAAAAACATTACCACAATTTTAAAATTTAGGTAAGTTGAAGTTTCTTAAGAAACTGTATTTCCTCTAAAAAGGTAAACTGTACTTGCAATTGTGAACCAGGTAATGGATTAAGGTTCACCACTGTTTGTATTCCTACATTAAAACAATGATTGTAATCCCCTGGATATTTTGGAACGGAGATAAGAAGGGTGTGTGTGTGAAGAGTTTGGTAGAGGAAGTAGTAAATGCTCTGATATTCCAAGTTCCAACTCTCCGTCTTAATAATACTACATTTCAAGTATTGTAAAAGTTCTAGCACTCCCAACCACTGCTTATTACGAGGAAAAAAGGCAGACAGTTAATGTGTATCCATTAGTCATAGGACTGTGCTCAGATAAACATTTGTCATGCTACCATTCCTACCTCATTGACAAGATTATTAATCATTTTGATGATTAAAAGGTCTTTTGGATATGTAAAGGACTATAAACAAAAAACTCACCTGTTACAACTATAAACATACATGGTTTACTTATATACACTAATTTAATTTAAGGTCAACTGAGCTATTATAGGCCTCAATCCTGTCCGTCTCTGCTCTCCTAAGTTTTCTAGAGGCTGTGAGACAACAAACTCCATCTTCGAAGTCCCTCTGCAGGTTGGCTTTCTGTTAGGTTCTGCTTTTTTTTTGGTGGGAGATCAGAAAGTGGGGCAAGTCAAAAGCAGGTGACTGGCAGATGCCGGTAGCTACTGTAACAACAGTGGGGATAGGACACAGAGAAACCGAACCTTGTGGGTGGCACCATCCCTGATCGAAGCAGCACCTCTCTGGCAGATCCAGAACTGCCTGTGACAATGCCTCTAACAGTACATTAGCAGGTCTAGGCTTGCAGACTCCAGCCTAGAAGTAACACAAGCTTCTGATCCTAAGTCATTACCCATTCTACCTGTTTGCTTCTCCAAAACCCCCCTCCTTTTGCTTTTCCAGCGTTTTTCACACCTGTGTAACCAAAGGCCTCAATGAAATTGCTTTTATTTGAAAAATCAAAATGGCTTTCTGTTTCCCTGACTGATACATTAATTTTCCAGCGAGGAGGACATTATTACTCAAAAGGCTAAATTAACTAGTTGAATTTTGTAATTAAAAATATAAAGATAAAATTCAAATACGAGGGAGAAATTAAGTGTTTATATTTCATATTATCCATAATATTATTCTTTAGGAGTCTAGCATTATTAGAACAAAATGCAAAACTGTACCATAATCTAAGAACACTAAATTCTGACAGTAAGATATTCATCTTTAGGACAATGAGAAATACCAATTGGGGAGAGAATATAGGCTTATTATAAGCAATTCAAGCAATATATAAAAGCATAACAAAAAAAGTAAACAGATTTAGCCATAGACTTACCCCTAAGAAATAATCTCCATTATGAACAGGTAAAAATTATTCTGAAACTCTATATATACATAGAAGAGGCTACACAGAAAAGACTATAAATAGAATTCTATCACAATGTGATAATGCTATATATGTCACAATGAAAACAATATTAAAAGGATTTCCCTTGAATTAAAGGAAATAAAAATGCTGCCATTCATTTTAAAAGAAGAGGGAGGAGGAGGATAATAAAAAGGTCAGGAAAACCTTAAAAAATTAGTGTGTTAACATTTAATTTTTATTAATACAGATTCTCATATTTTACTAGTCCCTTGCTTCCCTCTTGTTTTCTTAGTTATATTATTATTTCTTAGTTATACCATTACTTCTACCTCGTCAAAGTTTATAACATTTTAATTCTATTCTATAGTTATAATTCTTATAGTTGTCAAGGATTGGTTCCATATTTAAAGAATTTAATCTCTATTCTTAGTTCTTTCACCAAGATTCTTCTTGAGTTATTGTGATTTATCTCTTACATAGCTTAATTTCACCATTAATTTCTTCTTTTCAAATTGGGCTCAGGAATGTTACATTCCCTGAAGTTTTATATATTTGATAATGCTTATCTATTGACTTTAGACTTGAATGGGAACCTGGTTAAGATTAAGTATTTTTCAGTCACCTTTTTCCTTTGAGACTTGGTAGACAAAGGGTGGCCCACAAGCTATACACAAGCCTGAAGAAAAGTTTTATTTGGCATTCACAGTGAAATCTTTAATCCAAACTGATAAACCTCTAGCAAGACTTATAAGGTAAAAAAAGAGAAAGATACAAATTACCAATATCAAGAATGAGAGAAATGACATTACTACATTCTGGAGATACTGAAACTATAATTGGGGAGTGTTACAAACTTTATGCCAAAAACTTTCAAAAACTTAGACAAAATAGATAAATTCCTTGAAAAACATATACTACCAAAGCTTGCCCAGGAAGAAAGAGAAAACCCGAACTGGTTCATATGTATTAAAGAATTTGAATGCATTGTTCAAAAGATTTCTATGAATAAAACTTCTTCCCTAGGTGGATTAATTGGAAAATTCTATCAGATATTTTTAAAGGAAATAAAATCACCACAGAAACTCTTCTAGAAAACTAAAAATGAGGGAGTAATTCCCTACTCGTTCAATGAAGCCAAAATTACCCTGAAACCAAACCTGATAATAATATTATAATAAAAGAAAATTAAAGAAAAATATCCTTCATGAACATAAATGCAAAAATTCTGAAGAAAATGTAAGCAAATTAAATAATATATAAAAAGAATAATAAATCATAACCAAGTGGGGTTTCTCCCAGGAATATAGGGTTAGTTTACCACCTGAAACTCAATCCATGTAATTTATCACATAAACAAACCAAAAAGAAAACCCTTATGATCATCGTAATAGTTGCAGAAAAAGCATTTGACGAAAACCAATATCCAATCCTAATAAAAAACAAATGAGAAACAGAGGCGCTCTCTGTAAATATTTAACAAGGATACAATGGAAATTATAGCATGCCTAGACTGTAAATAATTAAACATAGCTGATTTATTTAGAAAATAATGGCTTGGAATACAGTCAATGGAACAGGTTTCTCAAGTCTGGTTATATCATGAGAACCTATAGAACTTTTTGCTAATACAGACAAAGGGACCACACTCCTTGCAGATTTTGACTCAGTGGGTATGTGTGAGTAATAAAGACTCTATAGTTCAATAAAGTAGTCTTTATTTTATAGGGAGGAAAAATCCAACAGTAAAGCATCAAAGCATAAGCAATACTTACCAGTACCGGAATTTTGAACCTAATGTAAAATAATGTGCAAAAAAATTCTTTTGAGGTGGAAGAGGTCTGTCCAAACGGAAGAATGTGTGGTGTTCTACACATGCTTTCCACAAATTTTTACATGCTCTGTAATTCACCATGTTAAATCCCAATAATGTTTCTCTAGATTCATGCTGTAATAAATGATAAAATGAAGAAAATATGAAAATGTCAGGATCTAATGCTCCATTTAATTTACTTTTTACAGATAAATATTCTAGCCTTACAAACACTAATCCCTCAAGTATCTTTGTTGCTTCCAGTAAAAAAGCAGTAAAATAAATGGAAAGGTATGCAAAATCTGGATGTCATTCAGCAATATTACAACTCTTAGGAACTTTCACTTTAGAACATAGTTAGAAATAAATTTAAAAATTGATACATAACTGTTTTAAAAATTTACTGTTTGTATATATATATAAAAAACTTACTAGCTATAATTGGTTCAAACTATAATCCTGGCCCACAAATTAAACTTATTAAGATATATCAACACACCTTTCAAAAATATCTCTAAATTTATAAATCTGTCAAGACTGTAAATAAGTAAATAAAAACATTCAGCAGTCCTGAACACTATTTTGAAACTTGTATTTTAAAATAATAGTAGAACAGAAGCATTTCGTTAATTTTTCTTTAAAAATCTGGCACAAATGACTATTTAAATAAATAGTTCCACTGAAGAAAATCACATATAGTAAGACATACATGTCCTACGTGGATTTATGATTGATTTTCACACAATGAGTGCAACCTTTGAACCGTCAGCCAGAGCAAGAAATGGATCATTACAAGCACCTCTGAAGTATCCCTTGTCTTCCCTTTCTACCTTCACAAATATGAGCACTCTTCTGACTTTTGTTATGTTATAGATTAGTTATGCTTGTTTTTCAACTTTATATACATGGAATCATACATGTATGTCTTTAGGTCTGACTTCTTTTGTTCAGTATTATGTTTCTGTATTCATCCATGTAATTGTGAAGTAGTAATTGACTCATTTTCATTCTACATAGTATTCTATTATTGTTGATACATATTTGATGTTTCTAGTTTGGTGATATAAAATATTGCTCCTATATATACACTCATCCCTATATTTTGTCTGATGTGCTAATTTCTGTCATTGGATCACAGATACGCATGTATTCTAGATATTACCCAACAGTTTTCTAAAATGATTATACCAGTATATGCTCCCTCCTACCAGCAGTGCATGCTTCTGGTTACACACATACACAAAAATACTTGTCATATTTTAGTGATAATTTGTACTTCCCTGAAGTTTAATAAGGTTCAACACTTTGTCACGTTATATAGGCCACGTGGATTTCTGAAGTGTCTGTTCAAGTCATTAGCATGTTTCTGAATTGGTCTGGATATACAACCGAGGACATGGTGTATATCTGTGTGTGTATTATACACATATTCTGTGCTATTTTACTTTCTAAATGATGTCTTTTGATGAACATAGTTCTTAATTTTAACACAGTCCAAGTTATTGATCTTTTCTTCTAAGGTTAGTTTTTCCTTCTATGCCCTATTAACAAAATCTTTGCCTATCAAAAGATCATGAAGATACTTTCCATAACTAAAATATAGTAAAATGCCCATGTATAAATATTAAACTATGATATTAGAAGACAATATGCTTAAAATACCATTTCTTGATCACCAGGCAAGTCTTAATTATGCTTAACAATTGCTTTGTATGCAACAACACTACTTCAGAGAATGGTTGTGAAGATGAAGTGATAAGAAAATGGTTCATATATTACTAGGCACATAGTAATACTTCAATAAATAATAATAAATATTCTTCTTATTATTACTAATAACAATACTACTATAATGGGAAGCAAATTAGAAAGGTTGACTTCAACACTGCCTCTTACCAATATAATTATTTAAAGTAAAATACTTGTTCTCTAGTTTCCAGACATGATTCATTATATTTCAGTCAACATTTTTAAACAGGTACAAGAATGTTCACTAACAATATTAGTCATAATAGCCAAAACCTGGAAATGGCAAAGTTGTCCACTAACACAGTAGGAATGAATAACTAATTTATGCTATATTCATTCAGTAGAATACCACACAGCAATGGGAAAAACTATTGCTATGTGTAACAACATGGATGAATCCCACAATGTCAAGGCAAAGAAGGGAGACAAAAAGAAAACATTAGGATTTCATTTTCTAAAGCTTAAAAATAAACAAACTAATCCACATGTTACAAATGAGAATAATGTTTATCTTGAGAAAAGTTAATGACTGCTAGTGGGCCACTAATAACAGCTTCTGGGGTATAAGTAATGTCCTACATAATAACAGTATATATGATATACTTACCAAGCACTATACTTAGTTTTACTTCAATAAAAACCTTCTTGAAAAAAACTTCCATATTTTGTGAGTATAAATGATGAAACATAGTCACTTAGTAGATCAATACCCTCTGATAAAATACATCTGACTCAAAAATATTTTTAAGGTTATGAATACATTTTACATACATATACACATATAAATATCCTGAAATGTGCATTAATATGTCAAGACTTATAATATTCTAAGTCAAAGGATATGGTTAGTTTAATTTGATGAAATAGATAAAATCATTTATAAGGTGAAATTCTTTCCAACACTGTACTTTCCATAACTCAATATGCTGTATTTAATATATAAAAAGGACATTACCACTTCAACAAAGGGAGGAAATGTACTAAACATTCATAAACTGGAAACATAACTAAACACTCAGGTTCCCTAAAATGAAATGAATGTATACATGAAAGGAAGCGCTAGTTAACAAAAAAACAAAAAAACAAAAAAAAAGGGAAAAGAAAAAGGACATATAAAATGCTCAGTTACTGACTTCATGGATGTACTCTGGGGACCAAGAATGAACATCACAATTGAGATCAGTTTCTAAGTTCAAGAGATAGCAGGATGGATATGCAGAATATCTTTAAATCAGAACCATAGGGGAGGGTATAGCTCAAGTGGTAGAGCTGAGTGGTATAGCTCAAGTGCTTAGCATATATGAGGTCCTGGTTCAATCCTCAGTACCTCCTCTAAGAATAAATAAATCAATAAATCTAATTACCTTCCTCCATCAAAAAAAAAAAAAAAAAAGGCTTCAGAAACACTGGGAAATACACTTTTCATAAAACGTGAATTAATTAACTCAGTAGGCAATTATCAACAGTATTAACAACACTTTTACTCTCACTAAAAGTTCTGTCATGAATGACTAATTATTTCTTAAAAGACTCAATTTAATAAGTATTAGATCCACACTCACCAATTCTTTTCTAAGTTGAATAAAAAATTGTTTGCACTTGAAAGAAATTTTTACAATCTTCAACCTGGATAAAAAGAGAATGAATTGGAGTGCATGAATAATTGAATAAAGATGACAGTATTAACAAAAAAGTAATTAAAAAATATTTAAACTATATACAGAATAACATCTAAAAATTTAATTATAAATACATATATACAGTACATAAAGAATCTAAAGTTTTTGGTGATTCATGAAAAAATAATTAGAATTTATGTGCTCAATTGAGGAAAGTTTTATTAGAATATTTAGTGTGAACTAACACTTCCCAATTTTATATCTAAAATACATAAAAACACATATCAAAAGTTAAAATTCCAAAAATACCAATAATGTATTTATTGATTCTTTGAAACTAAAGTAGTTTTCTGCTTATGCATGTAATGAGCTTGGAAATGATCCCTCCATCCTAACAACAAATAAAAAACTCAACAGACTGAAAATCAGCAACTCCTCTTGGATCCAAAAGAAAGGGGAGAGAACAAGGGAAACTTCTACCTCCAAGACTTGAGAGACTAACAGCTGAGTATAGGGAAACACAGCTTACAAGAGAAGAGACTCATGAGCAGAAACTGAGAGAGGAACCAGTGCTGGGGTATGAAATCTAAACTGTAATTTATAAATTGTTGAAGGCTCAGCGTGACCAACTCCAAGAGTTAAAAACTCCAAGGGGACCCAGTCATAGGAGGGTGCTGATAATATTGTGAGATTAACCTTGAGAATCTCAACCAGACTCTGAAAGTAAATATCAGAGAAAAATACTCTTGGGTTTCTGGCAGGAAAGGGGGGAAAGAACCATGTTGAAATAGGTCAGAGCACTCTGTTCTTACAAAGGTCTGCCTTTAGGGGAAACTAGTTAAACAGAACAGAACCTGCTGGGGATATTATCAAGCCTAACTCCCACTCTACCCATCCTGACCCATGTAAGGGTGGAGCAAAAACCTGAGAAACACTTGAAAAGCTAAGTAATAGGCTAAAAGCTCTAATGGATAAAGAAGAAAGGAAAAAAGATGGGCAATATAAGCACAGAACAAAAATCGTAAGAACCCCAAAATACAAAATTAATATACAGAAATCTGTTGCATTTCTATACACTATGAACGAACTAACAAAAAGAAAAATTAAGGAAATAATCCCATTTACCACTGCATCAAAAAGAATCAAATACCCAGGAATAAACCTATCCAAGGAGGTAAAAGATCTATACTTGGAAAACTATAAGCCACTGATGAAAGAAATTGAAGATGACATAAAGAAATGGAAAGATATACCATGTTATGGATTGGAAGAATTTATACTGTTAAAATAACCATACTACTCAAGGCAGTCCACAGATTCAATGCAATCCCTATCAAGTTCTCAGTGGCATCTTTCACAGAACTGGAACAAAAAAATGTTAAAAATTGAGTGGGAACACAAAGGACCCTGAATAGCCAAAACAATTTTGAGAAAGAAGAATGGAGCTGTAGGAATCACTCTCCCTGACATCAGACTATACTACAGATCTAATAATCAAAACAGTATGGTACCCCATCAACAGACGGATGGATAAAGAAGATGTGCTACACACACACACACACACACACACACACACACACATATATATGATGGACTATTACTCAGCTATAAAAAAAGAATGAAATAAAGCCATTTGTAGCAAAATGGATGGATGTAGAGATTATTATATTAAGTGAAGTAAGTCAGAGAAAGACAAATATCATAGTCTCACTTACATGTGGAATCTAAAAAAAAAAAATGATACAAATGAACTTAATTTGTAAACCAGAAATAGACTCACAGACATAGAAAACAAACTTATAGTTATCAGAGGGGGAATGGTAGGGGGATAAATTAGTAGTTTGGGATTAACATATATACACTACTATATATAAAATAGATAAACAACAAGGTCCTACTGTATTGGACAGGGTACTATATTCAGTATCTTATAATAACCTATAATGGAAAAGAATCTGAAAAAGACTATATATCTATATCTATATCTATCTGTCTGTATATGTAACTGAATCACTTCACTGTACAACTGAAACATAACACTGTAAATCAACTATACTTCAATAAAATTTTTTTTAAAAAAGCTAGTATGAAGGTTAAAATACAAAAGTAATATAATCAACTAAAACTAAAATAACTAGCTAAGAGATACAAAAAAAAAAGATGTAAAATATGTCATCAAATACATAAAATGTGATAAGGGAAAAGTGAAAGCGTAAGAATAAAAATGACATTTTTCACAGAAATAGAACAAACTTGAATGGTACCATAAAAAACATGAATAGCCAAAGCAACTGTGAGAAAGAACAAAGCTGGAGGTATCGTGCTCCCTGATTTCAAACTATACTAAAAAGCTACAGTAATCAAAACAGTCTGGTACTAGCACAGAAACAGACACACAGATCACACAGAATACAGAGCCCCCAAATAATCCCATGCTCATATGATCAATTAATCTACAACAGAGGAAGCAAGAATATACAATGGAGAAAAGATAGTCTCTTCAATAAATGGTGTTGGGACACCTGGACAGCTACAGGCAGAAGAATGAAACTGGACAATTTTCTTATACCATATATAAAAATAAACTCAAAATAGACTGAAGACCTAAATGTAATACCTGATATCATAAAAGTCCTAGAAGAAAACATAGACAGTAACCACTTTGATATTGGGCTCAGTAATATTTTATTTGGTATGTCACCACAGGTAAGGACAGCAAAAGGGATGATATCCAAATATATAAAGAACTCATATAACTCAACATCAAAAACAAACTCAATTAAAAAGTGGACAGAGAACCTGAATAAACATTTTTACAAAGACGTACAGATGGCCAACAGGGATCTTACAAGGTGCCCAACATCACTAATTATCAGAGAAATATAAATCAAAGCTACAATGAGATATCACCTCACACCTCTCAGAATCACTATTATCAGAAAGACAAGAAAAAAACAATTGTTGGTGAGGGTGTGAAGAAAAGGGAATCTTTATTCACTGTTAGTGGGAATGTAAATTGGTGCAGCCTCTATAGAAAACAGTATGGAGGTTCCTCAAAAATCTAAAAATAGAACTACCATATGATCCAGCAATTCCACTTCTGGGTACTTACCCAAAGAAAATAAAAATAGTACATCTAAAAGATTTATGTTCCCCTATGCTCATCACAGCACTGTTTGTAACAACCAAGACATGGAAACAACCTAAGTGTCCATTGATAATGAATAGATGAAGATGTGGTATGTGTACACATATACACATACATACGTACATACGTATAATGGGATGTGACTTAGCCATTAGAAAGAATGAACTCTGGCAATGTGGATAGATCAAAAGGTATTATGCTAAGAGAAATAACTAGAAAGAGGAAAATACTGTATGATTTAATTTTTATGTGGTATCTAAAAAAACAAAACAAACAAAACAGAAAGAGACTCACAGATACAGAGAACAAACTGGTGGTTTCCAGAGGGGAGGCGGGTTCATGTAAAGACAAAATAGGTAAAGGGAATTTAGAAGTACAAACTTTCAGCTATAAAATAATTCATGGAGATGTAGTATATACATGGGGGCTATAGTCAATAACACTGTAATAATTTTATATGGTGACGGATGGTAAGTGGTCTTATTGTGGTGATTGTTTCATAATGTATAGAAATGTTGACTACGTGTACACTTGAAACTTACATGTTATATTAATTATAACTCAATAAAAATTTTATTGAAGCTTGTTTTATGACTCAAGATATTTTCTCTCCTAATAAACAGACCATGTACACTTGATAAGAATATGCACTCTGTTGTTACTAGGCACAGTACTGTACATCAATTATGTCAAAAGATTTAGCAGTTCTTGAATCTATTTCGGCACATTTTTTGTCTAGTTTTTGTACTGACTTCCGAGAGGGATATGATTGTATCCCTCCAACTATGATTGTAGAATTGTCTATTTTTCCTTATTTTTTGCTTCATGTATTTTGAAACTGTGTTACTATGCACATGTATACATACAACTGTTCCTGTCCTGGTATATGGGTCATATTTTCCTTTACCTTTGCTGGAAACCAGATGTTTTACATATTACATTGTAGTGTTATGCTTCTGGTGTTGCTCTTCAGGAAGGCACAGTCTTGGGTATGCCCACAGTAATCCTGAGATGACATAGGTACTAGTCATCCCATTCTTTCAAAAACCACACCCAACTGTAAAACTCCTCTAATTGCCAACATCTGCTCTATTGTTTCCAACAGTGCCCTGGGGCATGAATTCCTTTAGACACTAATCCAGTCAAACTGTGACTATTTCAAAGGAACAGTTTCTGAGGAAGGTGTCTGAGGCTACTATTTCCTGTGTTATTATTTTTTTTATCTCCTCTGTGGTCTTTGGATTTTCCTAGAGACTCTTTCTTAATTAGTCTGAGCTTTGCAGTTATTTAAGTTGTAACCCTCTCGTATTCTACAAGATCTCTGTTGGTGTGGCAGTTAATTGTGGGGTTGGGGAGGAATCCTTCTTTAATCCTATAATTAGGTATCAGTGGTTCAGTGGTCTGTGCCCTTTGGCTTTGACCTTCAGTGCTTTTACAGCTCACCCCCTCCTTAGGTGAAACAATAAGTACAGAGGGACTGGAAATAGGTATTTCCTTTCCCCCACCTTGGTTAGGTTCTGGTAAAACCCACATTGGTTAAGTATTGGTAAAACAGATTTTCTTGAAGGCAGACCTTTGTTAAGAGAACAGAAAGATCTGAGCCTATTTCAAAATGGTTACTTTCTTGCTCAACTCCCCTCTCCTGCCCTCCAAAGCATAAATGGATTTTTCTCCCATCTTTACCCTGAGAATCTGGTGGGCTGCCTGGTTGTAAAACTCATGATAGCATGGGGCTATTCCTAAGCAGGTCCTCCAAGAGTTTTTATCTGTCAAGCTAGTCTTTATTCAGTCTCCAGCAATTAGTTGATTATCCTTTAAGTATTCCTACCAGTTGCTGGCTGCAGTAGTGGTTTCTAGTCTTAGTAAGCTGTCATTCCTTGTATTCATCTGTCTTTCCAGTTTTCAGAGCTGCAGTATGCCCTCAGTTCTCTGAGGGACCTAAAAAGAGTTGTTGATTTTGAGTTTTATTGAGAACTTTTTTTCTTGTGAGGACAGGGGTGACAACTTCCAAGGTCTTTAGCTACTGGACTGGGAACCAGAACTCTCTCCTCCCTTTTTCATTTTACTAATGATGTTTTTTGATGAGCATTACTTTTAATGAAGTCTAATTTATAGAATCCAAATAACTCCCAATTCAGTATTCAACATTTTAAAAGTATGAACTTGAACTGGACAATTTAGGGATAACCATACATGGAAAGAAATGAGGGAGTATATTCATTACATGGGACACTAGTTTTTCTACGTGTAGCTCTGACTTGGAGAGAAGAGGTAAGTGAGAAGCTTGTGTTTCAGAATCTGAAAGACCCAGGTTTAAAGCTCTGCTTCATACTTATACTTGTTAACCCTGGGCCAGTCAACTTTTCTGGCATTTCATTCCCAGTTGCAGCAGTCATAAGGTATAGATAAAATGCATTAAAATCCATGAGTGATTTTTTTTTTCCCTTGTCTTGACCTTATAAAACTATCAGTTCTTCCACCTTTACTCTAAACTCTTCATTCATGTAGAAATTCCACAATTTAATTTTTGGCCTGAATATCTTATATAAAATATTAACATAAGATAAATGTAGCTGAAATGTACATGATACAACATCAGAGCTGTAATAACTGTCAGTCTGCATCAAGTGATTTGTTTATGACTTCTTCAAGGAGACTTACACATTTTGCTAAAATATCAATTTAAAGGCAATGGCAATTCTCTGAACATTAATTTGAATAAAGGGGATGAGGCTGAAATGGTCCATTATTCACATATAATATTAATAAGAAATATGTTGCTTTCGTGAAAATAGATCCATACTTTAAGAACTAAAACCATATATTTGATGATTATCACAGAACTTAATGATTTCTTTGGAAGTCAACTGATACTGGAAATCAATTCTGAATCATAGGCATCTGTGGTATATTTATAAATGTATTCTTAATGTAGTATGTACTGCTATAAGCAGTTAGAATCAGAAGAAATTCTTATGTTCCAGGATGGTGCAGCTTTAACAACTTTAAATCCTATCTATTTAGTTTAATTCTTGAAAATAAAAATTTAAAAGAATACTATGTAATATTTTCCAATCAATATCTTAAATGTTCATGCTCTTTTTTTTTTTTTTAAAACTTGTATAATAAAGACTTGGAAATATGAGTTCTATTTGTCAACATGAAACTGGCTTAAAGCATATTTACTAATAAAATACAAAAAAAACTCTTCAGCATATGGAATATATAAAAATCCTTCATAATCTGAATCTAATTTATCTATTAAGCAACATCTTTTTAAATCCTTGCTCCCTTGCTTCTGTCCTCAATGAGGACAATTGGAAAAAAAAAGAAATTAAACCAAATATCCCATCATAGCCTCAACCCGCCACGTCCTTTCTTACTATTAGGCCTCTGCAAATGTTTGGTACCTCTACCCTGAATTCTCCCATTGACCCCTCTATATATACATTCCACACTTCCATTTCACTGAGGAAGTTTCTATTCATTGTTTAAACTCATTTCAAATATTATGGGGGACATTTAAATTTTCCCTAGAGAGATTATATCCTTGGTGTTTCCAAAAAAAATGTCAAAAACTCTTCTAGAATCCTTATTTTATAATAATAAAAAAGGAATATACAATATAGAATTTTTAATGCAGAAAAATTTAGATTATCATGATGTTATTTTAACCCATATCATCTGAAAAGAATTTATTTCTCATTTTGACATTTATATAAAATGTAAAATTAATAAAAAGTAAAATAAGGTATTTTTAATTGTCTTTAGTACAATCAGAAATGTATTAAAATTGAAGACACACATTTACCATTATGAAAATCAACAATAACTATCTTTTCTGAAGCTTTAATTTAATTTATAATTTTTCTTACTATGTTTTATAATTTTATGTATCCACTTATAGGCAAGAACTATGTCTTGAACTGTTTTGTATTCTCCTCTGAACATAACAAAATTTGAAATATATAGGAAAAATTTAAAAGATGTGAGCTGAAACACTGAATACTCATTAGTTTTCTTTTATGAGCTTTAGAGAAATATTAAAATATAAAATGAAATGTCCCAATTTTAGGTGGACAATTAAATGAGCTCTGACAAATGTATTCAGTTGTGTAACTGCCACACACCAAAATCATCATGTAACAATTTCCAGCACCTCAAAATGTTCCCTTGGCACCCCTTTCCAGTCAATCACCTCCCCCCATTTTCAATCCCTGTCTACTAATAGTCTACTGTCTCTTTAATGTGTGTTTTCTAAAATTTCATATAAATATAACAGAGTACATCATCTTTTGTGTCAGGCTTCTTACACTTGGTATAATGTTTTGACGATAGGATCAACCATGTTGTTTAGTGTGTCAATAGTTCATTGCTTTTTATATGCTGTTTACTGCTAAACGGTATTCCATTGTGTAGATATACCACAATTTATTTGTCCATTCACCAACTGATGGACACTTGAAATTCTGTTCTTTGCTATTATGAATAATGTAGCTATGAACACAAGGTATACAATCTTTATATGAACTTACGTTTTCATTTTTCTCGGGTAAATATCTAGGAATAGAACTGCTAAGATTATATACTAAATCGACATTTAGCCCTTAAGAAACTGACAAACTGTCTTCCAAAGTTGGTCTACTAGTTTGCAGTCCCACCACCAATATATGAGATATCCAGGTGCTCTGCGCTTCCTTGCCATCATTTGGTACTCATTTCTTTTCAATTCGAGCTATTCTAGTGGGTGAACAGTAACAGTTCAATGTGGTTTTAATTTGCATTTCACTGATGACTGAGCATCTTTTCATGTACTTATCTGCCATTTGTATATCTTCTTTGGTGGGGGTATCTATTCAAATATTTTGCATATTCTTTTAAATCAAGTTGTCTCATTACTAAGCTATAAGAGTTCTTTATACATTTTTTAAAAGCCCTTTATCAAATATATTTTACAAAAGCCTGTATCTTGTCTTTTCATATTCTTTAGAGTGTCTTCTAGAGAGCAAAAATATTTACTTTTGATGAAGTTCATTTCACCAATTTTTTATTTTATATTTTATGCTTTCCTAGATAGTGACCTATTTGGGAAATTCAGTTTCTTAACATAGTTGTGGCTATTTTCTGAAAAGCTTCTGTCACTTATATGTCTATTCAAGTGTTATAAAAGTGACTAATTACAAAGACCTATTAAATAAAAATCACAGATATTGAAAAAACAGGACCGAATCTTTAAGGAGACACAAAGAGAAACAGATTAATACAATACATTTCTTTCATACTTGTTTCTTCTCTTAAAGAAAACCATTGGTTTATTTTTAAAAACCTGAGTTACATATATGACATATACACAAGGGATATAATCACATAGTGATTTTTACAATTTTCAAATTATCCCCTTAAAGAGAAGTGGCAGATGCTACTTTTCCTTTTCCATCATTTTGGGATACAGAAATGATGATGGGTGAATTATCTTGGACAATGAAGACAAGGACAACATGCTAAAGACAACAGAGCAACAGAATGAAAGAAACATGAGTTTTAAACCCTATGGAGTCACCAAACTTTCCTTACACCAATTTAAACCAGTTTAATAATAGGTCTTTGTTGCAGCCACCATGTCTAAGTTCCAGCTAATAAACTAGTACCCACTGAATGCATTTAAATGAAATACTGTATTTTGAACAATTAGCATGGTGCAAGACAGAGTAAACATGATATTAGTTACTGTAGTACAGTACAAATTTAGAGATTCTCTACAAGAAAAATTCATAAAGTAATATTTTCTATAAACTAAGAAACTTTTGAAATAAGTAGTTCAATTATTTTGGCATCTTCTGGTAGATTCCAAGTAAGTGAGATAAAGTTGTATGCAACATTAAATAGTTCACAAGCCACTTTCTTTAATATGAATTATTATAGTTGGTAATATAATGGTAAAAGCAAAAGCACTGATGGAAGTTCTTACCATGGAAAGGTATTCATTCGTACTCTGTTCTTATAAATCAGAATTCCTCCTGACATCACTCCAATCATAATTTCATTGTTACTTTGATCCTTCAAAAAATTAAAAAAGAAAATGACAAATCTAAAATTATGGGCTTTAACTGTTAAAGATATATTTTAAAAATATTAGTTTTTTTTTAACAGAATGTGACATTATCAAAGGCAGCATATAACTGCATAATATTTACAAACCCATATGGTAACTGTTATCTCATAAAAATAAAGGATATATGTCAAATCAAACTTAAATGTTGTTGCATTATTAAAATTCACTAATCTAAAGCAAAAGCGATCCCAGGATTTCCAATAGTTTGTAACTGGGACTGACTCTTGGAATAGAAAATCAAAGGCCTTTTCAGAATCTTGTAGAATGATAAGTTAGTATCCATCTTCCATTTCCAAAACTATTAAGATCTAATCACTGTGTTAATATGGTGCTGGGATTGCAAAAATGAGTAAAACATGGAGGAGTTCAAAGTTTGGTGATGGGCAACCTGTAATGGAACAATATTTCCAAAATAATGAGAAGTTCTGTAACTAATATAATACAATAAAAACATCATGGAAGTATAGAGTGGGCAACAATTGTTGGAGAGCTTGGAAGACTCCAGAGAAGAAAACTTGAATTATGCTTTGATGAACGAGTGAGAGTTTTCACGCTAACTGATCCAACTTGAATAGGTAACCTGCACTACTGAGAGAGTGAGTAGAATTAAAACACTTTTCTCAGATGCTGATCAACCTTGAAAGTTTTGCTTCTTGACTTGAAACATACTACAGGCAAATTAATACAACAATAATGCTTCTATTCCCTATCATTCATCTCCTTGGAAGATAGAAAATATAATCAAGATTTTCTAATTGTCTTCTAAGAAAAAAACCTTTAAACTGTAAGTTCCATCATTTCTAAATAAATAAAATATTACTAAATTAACCTGTTAGGTAGCTCATACATAGTAAGTGGCAAAACACCGTGGTGTACATTAATTTGTCTGGCTGCTCATTTGTTTAGCAGTAACAAGCACTACTGTACACTATTATCAGTCTCATCATTTTTTAAAGGACATCAATTAGAAGTTTGAATCAAGATGGCAGGCTCAGCCTAAAAGATGGCAGACTTAATATATGCTCCAATTACTCCTTCTGCTCCCAATCTCATAAAACATCGGAGAAGATAAATGAAAACAGAAAAAAATTTGTAACACTTGAAAACAATCCATAACAATTAAAAGTACATAATCAATGGACCAAACGTTTTGAGGAATCTGTAAAGACAAAGAGGATATGATCAGATTTATGGAGAGAAAAAAAATGACAGAAAACCACAGCCCAAAGGCAACCCTCAAATTACTGTCAGGATGATCAGGCAGAGAGTTGCTAAGGTAATTAGCTCCTAACAGCCCTACAATCCTGCCCCATCTGGACTGAGCTATAGGACACAAAAGTGTGCACAGCCTGTCTAAACTAGCAAGTGTGGATATTGAGGACAGGAATTAGAGGATCCCAAAAGGGATGGAGAACCTAAAAATGAAAAAGACAAACTATAGGCACATTCTACCTGATGATATATTCCTTCCCTCCTCCATCACCATCTAAAACAGGCTTTAGTAAAGACAAACAACATGCACGACCAAGTGAACTAGGAATCACAAATACAAAGGGAAGTACACAAGCAAGGATCACCAAGCACTTGAGAAGAACCAATACCATTAAAGAGATACACGAAATTCAATAAATAGATAAGTCAATCAAGCTGCTATGTTGGTAGAAAAACATGGTGAAGAAGCATGTTCCAGGATATATAGGAACTCAAGTTCTTAAGTTAGTTATCTAGACTAAAGTGGTAGTTCCCAAGGTGTTGCCAGAGTTGGGCAAGATAAAACAAGAAAATAAGTATTATATCTTTTATGGGTACAAATGCTATTAATTCCAATGTACAGAAAAATGCACACTGACCACCTTATTTTAAAATATTTTCCTTTGATTTTCTTCTTATCACTACTATCTAATATGATGCTACAAATTCACTTCTTTAATCCGTTTGCTTTTTCTCTTCTTCACTAGAAGCTAAGTAGCCAAGTGCAGGGGCTTCGCTTTGTGCACTGTTAGGTTCTTAGATGTAGAAAAGTGCCTTGTACTCATCTGTGGAGTGAATGGACCTCTATCATCTGTAGGAAAACGTCTTAGTTGCTCAGCTTGGCACTGAAGGCCTTTAAACCACCATCTCACCCCATTTTATTTCTCCCTTTCTAATTAGTAAAAACCTTCCTGTCAGGCCAGTTCCATGCATTCTGTGTACCCACAATTACATGTTTTAATTAATGCTGCTCTCATGCCTTCTTTACGTCTCTCTGATGAATCCAATAAAACCAAACCAAAGTCTTGATCAAGTCCACCTTCTCTGTGAAAACTTCATTAGCTTACATCTCATAAGTATGTATCTGTCTCTTAAACCACTTACTGGAAATACCCAATTACTGTTAGGTAAGACAACAGCTGGAATTGTATATAACAGTGAAAAGGACCAGTTATTTTTTTTGTTTAAATTTCCAATCTGTCAGGTACTAATACTATTGCAAAATATACCAATCATATGCTTGATGTCAGATGGCCATAAAGGTTTTAAAATTCTCTCAATTTCTGTACCAATCTAACCATGGACCAGTAACAAACAGTTTATGGATCAGCCCCAGTCTGTGGTCATACTTTGGGCATTAATGAACCATCGTATCATTTCACATTCCTTTACAGTAATTATAAAATTCATCTTAATAAAAGGATTAGGGGTGGAAGCGGGAAGGACAGAGACAACCAAAATATGTAAATATGATGGATTTTGTGCTTTATAAATAAAAATTTACAATGATGTCACTAAACGACAAAAAAGAGTGCAGTAATACAGGCCTCAGTGAAGTCAAAGCATCTTTTATAACAATGATTTTCACAAAAGTAAAATATACAAATAACTACTTTTCCCATAGCAATCTTTATTTTGCAAAATAAAAACTCTAAAGGTACTGTCTCTTATAGTAAAAATTATCTTTATAACATAAAACACTACCTTGAAGAAAAATAACATGAAAAATACACTCCAACCATACTTGTCAGGTATTGAATCTGAAGTGATTGTGATTATGAAAATACTTCTATTCACAGGAAGTTTTCAGAGCAACTATGTTGGCAGCACTCACTATTCCATTTATTGCCCAATCCTATTAAGGCATTAAAAGTTTTTGATACTAAGTAATGATGCCTAACAACAATATCAAAATGTTTTCTTCACTTACCCTTGCATAGTGGAATTCAACTCCATAGAGTTCTAAGGTACGTGCCGTGTTCAGGTAATTAAATTCTGCTTCTGCAGGAGATAAGCCTCTGTAAAGACATCCTTAGGTTAAAAATTATAACAAAATCACAAATATGATCAAGTTACAAAAAAGCTATTTATGTGGAAAATTTTCAGCATTCTTGTTAAATCTTTTGCCAAACACCCCACACAGGACTACGCCTCTTAATTCTATACAGTAACATCTACCTTATCTGGAGGATACATTTTCAGTAGCATAAATTATTAGTTTGTAGAATATCTTCTTATTTCCCAGGAATACAAGAATGCACCAAGTTTTTAAAGCCCCTAGGTGTACTCATGGATGTTACAAAGTCACTTAGACTTAACTTAAAACAGTATTTTCAAAATTTGGCCTATACCCCTTATGTGCATTTAAATTACACAGGGTGCTTCTGAAACATGCAGCTTCTGAGGCAAGCTCCAGAGCAGTGCTTCTTAGGGTGTGGTGCACAGACAGGTGCGATTCATAACAAGTACAAAAGTGAGAGTGTCAAAGCCTTTCGTAGCACTTTGGCAGAGTAATTTCATGTCTGTTGCATCTAACAATAAAAAAAAAAGTACTTGTAATTTTTTATGACTTCGTTTATTTCTCCATTTTACTTTTCTAGTAATTCATTTTTATTATATTTTCAGAAGTATTATTCCATGACAGATTGGGAAGAGGTTTGGGGAACTACTGTTTCATCACAGTTTCAGAAGAACTGTTCTATAGAAACTGATATAGAATAAATGGGGTCCAAGTTGTTTATATTTAAGAAATATTCCAGGTGATTCTTATGAACACAAGTTTGAGAACTACTGTTTTAACTGCAAAGCCTTTAAAAATAGATTTACTCCTATATTACATATAGTTCTAACCACACTGGTTATCTGATATCATCAGACTACCGCAGCACAAAAGCAGTAAATTAGAAATGCAAAGATATCAACCCCGCATGCATTAATGATACCAAAAAGGGAGCAAGCAGCCTGCTGATGTATAATCATAAAAATGGGATTCCTCAAAAAAGCAGAGATGCTTCAGTTTTCTATAAACTTCAATTAAGTTAAATATTCTACTTCCACTCCCCACCCCCTGCAGTTAAACTGGATTCTATTTTTCCTTTCTTTAAAAATTTGTGGAATCATTTCTTTAAAGCAAATAGAAATATATAATCAATACCTTGTCAAATGTACAAACTTCTTCCTTACAGAAGAAAATTTTCATTATTGGTAAGTTTTTTAAAAAATCTGGTTTAACTTCAGACCCTTGGTTCAGATATGCTATGTGTAGAACTTATTATAAATGACATTTCTTTTAGGTCAAAACAGCCTCCACACTACATTAGGCCAATCTATTAAAATTCTCATTCATTCGTTTTATTTTAGATTAGGGGTCAGCAAAATTTTACTGGAGAGAGCTGGATGGAAACACTTGAGGCTTTCAGGCCACACGGTCTCTGCTGCAGCTCATCAGCTCTGCTGTTAGGAGGAAGCAGCCAGACAACGTGAGACCAACAAGGGAATCTGTGTTATAGTAAGTGTTCACTTACAGACTCTGAAAGTGGAATTTCTCAAAATTTCATGTCCCACAAAATGCTATTCTTCTTTTGATTTTTTTCAACCATTTCAAATGTACAAATCATTCTTATTAGCCTGTAGGCCATACAAAAGGAGGCAGCAGGCCACGGTTTGCCAAACTGTTTTAGACACATGGGCCATTACCAAATGAAAGTGAGTTTCCTTATTAATAAGAGCTAATATTTCTTCAGTGCTTACTACACACCAGGGATTGTTCTGAGTACTTTGTATACATAAACTGCCTTAGTCTTTACAATAACACTAGAGGTAGATAGTTTTATCACCCCCACTTTACATACAAGTAAACAAGAGAAACAGAGTGACTTGGCCAAAGTTACAAAGATAGTAAGTAACCTCACCAGAATTTCAAACCAGGCAGTCTGGCTCTGTAGCTCAGGCTCTCAGCCAACATGTAACACTGCCTTAGTTCCTCCATGAGTATTCTGAATTGTACCGTAAAGCAATACTGAACTCTGAACTGATAAACAATGCTACTTTCTACTCAAAGCAATAAACCTCTTCTTGAAAAAAAAAAAAACTCATGTTACAGAAAATCAGACTCATAAAATATCAAAGTTGAAAAAATCACTATTTTGAAAGAATATTTTTTATTAATTTAGTTCTACATAAAGTTCCTTTTCTCCTCTTCACTCATTAACAAGCAGAATTGATGCTTTTTACATAGCTAAAAATTGAGAAAGAATTGCCAAGTAGATTGATCTGTATATTGTGAACATATTGTTAATATTCTAAACTTCCTTTAAGAACCAGCAACTTTATATAATAACAATTGCATGTCAGTTTACATATAGCATTGTTTCTCAACAGACATGAAAACCTCAAATAGCCTATGAAATAACAATGTTTTTTTAGTACAGATTACCTGCACTTCTTTATAGCAACCATACTATTTTATATAATAGTAACTGTCCTATATTAAGTAAATACAATGATTACATTAGAAAGAATTTAAAACATCTCTCTAGAAAAGATGCCATTAAGAAGTTTAGCAAGGAAGCAGAAAAATAAATAAATCCTTACGTATGTTGCTGATGTAATTTTGCAATTTCTTTTTCAAAATCTTGAGGTTGATTAGGAATGAAAGAATAATCTGAGAGGTAGCCTGGCAAGTTTTCTGACTGATTGTAGTCTCCAAGTTCAGCTAATAAATGGAAAGAAAATATTCACATTTCAATAAACACATTTTTCAATTTTTATAGCCAAATCAGCAATGTCATGAATTCCACCATATTTCTGGAAGTAAGATATTTGTTTCTACTGTTACCATTTAAGCAAGTTACAATGATGCACTTAACATTCTTCTAAGTCTTAAACAATTTCAGAAAAATTTTTCCAGGAATCAAAGTAATTGCTAACTAATTGGATGTTTCATTACATTTTCCCTGCAGTCACTTTTTTCTGTATAGTAACATGTGTCATCACACAGAAAGAATTCTTACATTAAAGGCAATGTACTACCAACACAGGCCATGCAATCATACATATATGGCCCGAAAGTGGGCTGATACTTACACTGAACAGCAAATGAAGCCAAAAGAGCAGCAGTATTATAAGGACAGGGCAATCTAATAAAACAAGACAGAAAATATGTAACCCAAGGTTAAACACAATAATTTCAAAAGCACTATAATTTATAATATACTATTCACACTTGAAGTTTTTAAGTGACTAACATTCTAACTATTAAGTAATGAACTTATTTGATGAAAGGAATTCATGCTACATGTAGACATCTTTCAATAACCTGTTTGCAATGATTATAAACTATCGAATACAGAATTAAAAGTGTTTTTAAAGCTCATTACTAAAAACTGAAAATAGCCCACCTTCCAGTAAGAATGTCTTGTTTGATTTGCAAAAAATACTGGTACCTTCAAAAAAATAAAAAAGATAGTTAGCATTTATTGGAATTATAACATTTAGAGTTTAAAAACTATATATTTACATTGACAAATAAAATTAAAATATTTAAATATTTGCTTTTATAACGTACATATTAGCACATATAAAGATATTTTAAAATGAGGTTTCATAAATTCACGAATCTAAATCTTTAGAATCCTTTGATAAATGAAATTTCATACTTCAAATATTTTGTTTCCACTAGCTTCTATTATAAAACTTTCAAGATTTCAAGAATTACATGACTGAGGGAGAAGATTAGGGAGAAACACTCTGAAGGTTGGTGTATGTAGAAAGTAGAACTGGGAAACAGAAAACAAGTCAGAGACATGGAAAAGCTGACACTAGCAATACACTAGAGACCAACTGAAGAAAATCATTCTGCTGAGATAAGAAGCCAGCTGCAAGGACAGGCCTATGTGTTGATCACCATATCATTAGGCAGCAGGAAGCTGCTAATTGTAGAAAAGCACCTTTTCATCTTCATTTAAGAAAGCTCTCTTTGATCAGAAAAAAAAAAGTAAGTTTCTTTTACTACTATTGCTCTACTATTAAAATTGCCAAGTACCCAATTGCCTTTAAAACCAATAAAAATGTAAGTATCCTGTAACAAGGATGCTGAGGCTGCTTACAAGATGGCATTGTCCTTCTGTTCCTGCTAGTGGGTAAAGTCATCCCCTCACAGATGTACCAAGGCTGAGGTAAAGTCACCTGTGCTACATAATGCTGGCAGAAGACAAAATTTTGTGGCTTTTATAAAAATATTTAAACAGGGAATTTTAAGACTTTCATTTCACCCCACTTAAAAAGTATACATACTCCAAGAGCCAAAAATTGTAAAAAATTTTAGTTGTTTGGCTGATGAGTCATTAAAGAGTTCCATGACAACATTCAAATTACCAAAGTACGTAATTAAGGTTTTCAGAGAATCAGATATTCATCAGAAAATTTAAAAAAAAAAAAAAGGCTGATACAAATATCTTAGCTTCATATATTAGCGAAGTACATACACTCCCTGTGAAGCTTAGCACATAATACTACAGTATTATCTACATATTTCTATCTGGCCTACTTGGTTTCATAATTAAAAGTTATAGATTCCTGGTGGGAAACAGTCTCATAGTTAGGACTGAAATGTGTATATCCTTGACTTAATATTGTAAATCCTACACAAATAATACCTATTCTTGCTCAATCTGATTTACATACAGAACAGTAAGGGCTGGTAGAGTGGAAGCTAGAATTAAAGTTCTAAGCTAAACCAGCCTGTTGTCTTTGGCAAATTACTTAAAGTTTGGTGGAGCCTTAGTTTTTCTATTTGTAAAAAGGAAGCAGTATCACTTGCCTAGTGTATATATCTAAGGGGCCCTAAAAATGGTGATAAAAGACCAACTTTTAAAGACAATTAAGACCTTTAAGACAGATTAATAATGACTGAGGTAAATGTAGAAATGACATGTTTAAGCTGTAAAAATGATGTTTTCTAATCCAGATAATAACATACCATGCACTAAAACACTTATGTACTGAGTACACCTAGGCACAAAGAAGGCATGAAACAAATGTCATTTGTATTCTCATGGCTCCTAGAAAAACACCAATCTAATTATGCCAGCACCTGCTAATACAAACGACATTTAACCTCATGAAAGGTCTATAATTCCATTCTTTTTACCACTAATTCAAAACAGAATCTCAAGGCAAAAAAGGTGGAGCAGTAGATTTCCTGTTTTGTGGGGTTTTAAACTAGTCCTTAAAGTTCAGCAACTGTGGCTAAGGGTGTCTTACTACTAATCATAATCATATCAATAAGGCTACCAAGCACTAAAGTTTTAAAGGAGTATTTTTTTAGCCCTGGCTGCATAACAGAATCACCTGGAAGCCTATGCACAGGTCCCATCCGAGACCTATTAAATCAGAGTATCTAGGGGGCGTGGCCAAGGTACCAGCATATTTTAAAGCTCCCCTATAAGTGATTCTAATTTGTAATCAGGATACAAGAAGAATCCTTGATGTAAACAACGGTAATAAAATTAAAATTTCCCATTTACTCCATTTTACCAAACAGTACCAGTTATAAGAGTCTAATACATTTCATTATAAAGGATTTTTGAAATTATTCATTATTTCTAGCGAAAACAAAGACTATTCTAGACTGATGAACTCTAATTAGCACAAGTTAATTCCTCAATTATTACCAAACTTGATTTTACTTTATTCTACTTCATAAAGATAATCCGACTTTAATTATCAGTGAGACAAATTTATTTCTTGGTTATGTTTTCAACACAGGCTATAAAAGAACCAACACATTCAAGCTCATTAAGAAATTTAAAGACAGTTTTTTGAGGGAAGTAAACTATGAATATGGGTACAACTGACAATACTGTAATTGCTTATGTTGACAAACTTTTCATAAACATTAAACACATTAGAAATCCAATTAAAATTATTAGTCTTATTTACAAATATTTCTTGTACATTTAAAAACCTAATTATATAAAACATATGTTATGAAATACTTTGTTACTTGATTTCAAGTTACACGTTTCAGTAAAAATACATTTAAAATGCTTTAAAATTCATAATTTCAGTAATTCAGAGTAGTTTCCTTGGAGTTCATCCAAAATTAGGGAAAGTTTTACCATACTGAGAATTATTAATAAGATAAAAGATCATGTTATTTTAGTTATTAAACAACAACAAAACCTGACTAAGAGCTACAATATTAAACTAAAGGTTATTCACACAATACAACTTTGCTTTTCCAGAAAAATTAGGTTGGACACTATTAGTGTCAAATGCTAGGACTGCCTAATCCAGGATCTATATTCCTGCGTTCTCCGGTTAGAAAAAAAGACAACACCCTGCCCCTCAACAAACACACAGAAAAGGACTCTCAAGAATGTCTTTGTGTCTCCACTTCACCACAGTATTCTAAACAATAACCAAGACAGTAACATCTAACAGCCTACTGACAGATAGTGTTAGGTACAGATTTTTAATTTGGCACCTATCTTTTAGAGTAATTCTGAATATAGACCTATATTCTTATGCTTTTTACGGAAGGTATAATATGCTAATTTTTAATTCTCTCTTTTTAAAAAACGAATTACTATTCTGTCTTTCAAGCAATACACAAAGTTATTTTAATATGGTTGCTCAGGTTAACAATGGCGGTTACCACACTGTGATTATCCCCCCACTAGTTCTACCTTAAACAGTTGATCTAACATTTACACACTATCAAAACACTCGTGTGTCATTCTTCTGTATACTTTATTAAGCAAAAGTCACAAAAAATTAATTGTAAATTAAGATCAGACCTAAAATGGCCAGTAAGGGGGGCATTTAAAGGCCTGAAAGTGCTAGTGTGCTCTCTACCAACATCCTTTATAAAATGACACCTATTGACCATTACTCCTACACATAATGGTTATACATTTTATAAATTCTATGTTCTCCTCAGTGGAAATAAAAAATATACAGAATCTGCTCGTACATTAAAAAAAAGGCAGATATGATTCTCATTACGCAGAATCCCTTGAATACAACTGTAGCATCATCCAATTACTTCAATTAGTTACAGCAGTGCTTCTAAACCATTTTTCACAAGTAGAAAAAGTTAGTATTTATATAGTTCAGGAAGCTGCTTGTGGCTGGATGGTGTGGCCCTGAGGTTTCAATTTCCTAACGGCCCCCAGTCATCTAAAAGAGGCGGTGGAAACTTATCTTGAAACATCTATAACCCATTCTGTGTGCTGGCTGGGAAGCTCAGAATTATGGTAATCTACTTTTGCCTAATTAATTTTAAAATTTCATAACTTTTTTTTACAATATTTTCAAGTAAAAATATGCTCCATAAACCCACCTTGTATATTCTTCTTGTAACTTGTTGGGGTCACTTACAAAAAATTTGACTCTAAAGTTCAAACTGTAAGGAGATCCTCCTAGAATTAATAAAAGCAATTCTAATTAATCAGATTATATTAATCCTTTATCTTTATAAAGTATATTTCTATAACATCAAGTAAATATGTTTGCTCACTCTTTAGCTGCTTCCTTATTGGTTTGTTTGGATCCAGCCACTTCTGAAAAATAAATAAATAAGACTGATTTCTTTTTTCTTTGAGGAACTAAATACATCAATTCTTGCAAATCTGTTTCATTTGAAGATTAATGCTAAAAATTTTTGAAAGGCCTAAGTAGGGAAAAAAAATCACTAAACTTACAGACTCTCATATCAAATATAACAAAATTATGCTAGAAAATATTGGATCTATTTGTGCCTTAAGATTTTGATTTGAATTTCTCATTGTCATACAGTGTACAATAACCTCTATTGCAAAAGGAAAAATGCTTAATAATCATAGCAATATGAAGTGATTCTGCTAGTTTAACTATATTATGTAACAGTCTGGCAAGTTTTAAAAATTCACTTTATCTGTCATAAAAATATGTTGGCTTTATGCTCTCATTCAGACAAAATTTATACACCATGAAAATCTACTCTTACAAAAAACTTTAACTTCTACCCTATTCCTTAAAAATTAAAATAAAATACCCCCTTAAAAAACCCACACCAGTTTTTTAGAGATAATGTTTAGTTTGGAGAAGGATTGCTTTTTGTGTGTGAAACTTTTAAGTAGTCTCAATACTTCTGAATGCCAGTTAAGCTCTATTTCAGGAAAATTATAACTAAATTCAGAAAACATTTCAACTGCCAATAATCAGTTAAAAACATTAAAGAACCCAGAATGAGGTAATAAACGTGGCAGTATTTTCAAAGCACTACACAAATATAACCTTATATATTATTATTTATAAATCTTCTTTCTACTATCCATACTTGATTCCATGCAGAGCTCATAATAGATTTTAAAAACAAGGGGCTGGAAATAACCCATGAATCTTTCCTTTCCATTATCCACAACATTCACATCAAATCCAACTGATTCTATCTTCAAACTATACCTAGAAATTAACAACTCTTCTACACCACTCTGCCACCATTCTTATCTCTGGGATAGCTCTGGCCACAGCCTCTTAATTGCTGTCCCTGCTTCTTTTCTTACCATCACGTTCTTTATCCACCAGATGACAGGAAATGTCACTCCTTTGCTTAGTATCTGTTAATACTTTCTCAGTGTAAAGTCCAAAGACTTCACTGTGGTTTTCATGGTCTCTCCTTACCTCTTCTACTTCAATTCACTAAGCTCCAGCCATAATGGCCTCCTTTCTGTTTCTCAAAGATGCCATCTTGAGGCCTTCAATTCCAAGCTTCCTTATGCACAGAAGGTCCTTCTCCAGCTTTTCCCATGGCCGACTTCTTTCATTACCTGTAAGTGTCAGCTTAAATTCTACCTCTTCAGAAAGGCCTTCACTGACCACCCCATTAAAAGTATGTCACAAAGCTCCTGTCTACTTAGTTATTTTCTATAAACAGGTAAGGAACATTAAATTCCTTCATAACATTTTCTTAATAGCAATATATTTGCTTTACTTTTTTATTGCCTATCTCCTTTTTATGAAGTCCGTAAGGTAAAGAATAAAATCTGATCCATTCAAAGCTGAACAGTCAGTACCCAGCACAGGACATGGCATATAATAATATCTATTAAAAATATCTGGTGAAGTACTAACTAAACTCACAACTGGTGATGGTGGGGATCTGTTTCAGTGCCAGTAATCAGATGGTTTTACTCCTACTTAACACATCTATTTCCTCTATGTATCCACCCATTTATCTATATTCCCATATATCTATTAATATAGTGATTTTTCTTCATATTTTCTAGAAAAAAAACCATAAATTACATTTATTTTAATATTTGTCTAAAATCAAAACTTGGGACCAGTTAACTACCCAACTCACCTTCCTCATTTGGTTCCCCTTCAAAATATTCTGACATCAGAGATATAAACACATTGATATATACAAATAGATGTGTTAAGCTGACATAGCTTAGAAGGAGTACAATAATAAGCTCTGGGAAATTTAATAGACTTCATAAGTGATATCAACTAAATGGGACTTAGTTTCTTGGCTTAAACCATGAAGATGGAGCGATGTTGTAATGATCACTAACTGTAAGCTGCCTTACTTTGTAAGAAAATATTATCTGCACAAATATATCGTCATATATTTACCTCCTTATTCATGTTGTCCCAATATCACTTTGGAGACTGGCTAGTTTACACTCTTTTCTGTGGTATCACGTTTGAGATGCGTTCTTTCTTTCTTAACTAATTTATTATTGTATATGAGGCACTGTGCCAAGCATTGGAGTAATACAAAGACAAAGATTAGCCTCAAGAATTTGTAAGTCATGAAACATATCAGCTCAAAAAAAAGTAACTGCCAGGGAGGTTGGGGGTAGGGTATAGCTCAGTGGCAGAGTGCATGCTAAGCATGCACGAGGTCCTTGGTTCAATACCCAGTACCTCTATTAAAATAAAACAAGTAAATAAATAAACCAAATTACCTCCCCCCCAAACAAACAAAAATAAATTAATAAAATAAAATACTAAAAAAAAGAGTCAGTGATGAATAAAGCAAGTACATTGATTTCTCAAGGTGAGAATTGTTCTTTAAGGGAAAAAAAAAAATGTGACTGCCACAGGGATACAAAAAAGAGAGGTAAATGGTACCCGGAGGTAGTTATGGTAAAAAGCTTTAGAGAGAAAGTGACTTTGAATTATGTGAAGTAAGAGGGGGAAGGTGATGGGTTGGGGTGAGGGATGTGGGGTCAAGGTAGAGGTAAGCCATTTCAGAAAGAGAAAGCATTTATACACAAGATAGCAGGTATCAAGTGATTGTATTTCCCATCCGTAAAATGTTCCATTTTATACCCATTTTCAGAAACTTAGCTGCAGTTACTTGTCTCGATGGTAGCAATATACATTATGATATTAACCTTTTGTTTCTCCTATAAATTAATCCCATTTCTTATAAATCAGGTTAGAAAGGTGGGATAAAGGAAACTAACAACTTTTGATTCAAGCATCTTCCACATAAAGGAATACTAGAGTCACTATGTACAAGTTGGCTTTTACTCCGTATAAAAATCCAGCCAGAAAAGTAAACAAAAGATAGTCTCAATAGCACAACAGAAAGAAAAGGTGAAGAAAATTTAGATTCGATCCCAACTTTGCCCAACATAGTTATGCTATCCTGAGTGGGCTTAAAAAAAATCAACAATAAAAACAATGCCAGAGAACCGATGGGTCCTGAAATGAATCCTGGTTTGAACACTTTCCCACTATAGGTCCCCTTTAACCTTCCAAGAGTCTTTTTCTTCGTTTGTCAAATTATGTGGCTGAACCAAATGGGTGGCTGTTGAGTGTTGGTCAATGAGTATCAGACTTACAGAGAGAACTTTTCCTAAAATATTTAGGTCTTCTTAGATCAAGTAACTATGGGTCCCTAGGCATGGAGTATCAGTATTTTTTTTAGGATTTCCAAAAGATTTGGAAGTATAGTCATGTTTCAATGAATGACCATTTACCCCTTTGTTTCCTATAATAACTTATAAAAATATCTGAAAACAATATCCAAGTAAAATATTCAATTCTCTCTCTTTCTTCTCTCTCTCTCTCACACATGCAAGACACAAAACATAAGTCCTTCATCATGGCTCTCTCAATCCTACTCTCTCCTCTGCAGAGGTAACTACATTCACATATTAGTAATGCTGTCATATATTGACATACTGCACATTACATTTTATTTTAAATTTTATTTATTTACTTATTTTTGAGAATTTAATTAACTAATTATTTACTTAATGTATTTTCTGGTCTTCTATGTTGGCACAAATACTTCGGTCTTTTTAATGGATGTATAGTTTACCTTTGTATGGATGTCTCATTTTTATTAAACTATTCTCCTATGGATGAGTATTTCAGCTTTTTCTATTACTATTTCCTATTACACATAATGCTGCAAGAGAAATCCTTGCATAAAGCAAAACTTAAATTTTGATTCATGCTGCCAATCTGCCTTCCAAAAGACTTTTTCATTTTACACTCTCACCAACAGTGTTTGAGAATCCAGTTTTCCCTGAACCTTTGCCAGAAATAGTTATTATGAATCTTTACATTTCTGCTACTGTAGCATGCAAAAATGCTATCTCATAATTTTATCTGGCCTATCTCTGATTTACTAGTGTAGCTGAACATCTTGTTATGTTTGTCATTCATACTTTCTATTCATGCCATCTTCTCATTTTTCTATTGGGTTATCTGACTTTTATTTATTATTTGTAGAAGCTCTTTTACATATCCCAGATTTTAACAATCTATTAAATACGTTAAGCATTTTCCTCCAGTTAGTGGCCTGTATTTTAATTTTCTTCAGTGTCTCTCATTGTACCCTGTAAATGTTACGTAGTGAAATGTCAATATTTCCTCTATAAATGTTTGGACTATTCTCATCTAGGATGATCATACCAAGCGAGTACTATTATAAAATGTTATTTCAGATTTTTATTTAACACTTTTATATTACTATTTTACATTTAAATTTACACTGGAATTTATTCTTGTATATGGTATCAATTAGGACTCTAACGCATTTTTTTCCAGCTTCAACCAATTGTTCTAACACCTTTCCTGATCTGAAACGTCACTATTATTTTTTTTTTTAAAGTTACCATATAGATAAAAATATACTCTTGGACTGTTTCTTCTACCCCATTTGTTTATGTTGATACTAATACCACACAATTTTAAATACTATACCATATCATAGATAGATAGATAGATAGATAGATAGATAGATAGATAGATAGAGATAGACAGATAATCTGTTAGGGCAAGTTGTTTATATTTTATGTATTTTTATCCAGATTTTCTTCCAGATGAACTTGAGGATCTCAGTATCAACTTCAGTCACTCCACCCCAAAAATTCAGTTCAGATTCTAATTAGCAATTGCACTGAATTTACCAATGAAATTGGTAACACTGAGTCTTTTTCATCCTGAACATGTTATTCCTCCATTTATTCATGTCTTCTATTATATCTTCCTCTAGAAGACTTGACACCCCTCATGTCAAAAGTTTATTCATAGACATTCAAATAGATAAAGGTTTTTAAAAGAAAACTTATTTAATTTGCTATTTTGTTGCATTATGTTCCCTAATTGATGCATAGAAATGTATTGATATTTGTTTGTTGAGCTTTAAGTCCTACTAGCCATAAAAAGTTTTCCAAATGATTCATTTGGACTCTCAAGGCAGATTAATTGTATCAGTAAGAAAACATGAGTTCTCTCCACCTTCACCCCAAACATGAAAACACATTTTTTAAAATTTTATTCATTTTTTAAATGGAGGTTCTGGGGACTGAACCCAAGACCTTGTATATGCTAAGCACGTGCTCTACCACTGAGCTATTCCCTCCCCTCCACCAACATACAAACATATTTATTCGAGAGGGGAGCTGTACCTGCTACCTTCTGTAACTAAAGAAAGAGAAGGAAAGAGGGGGCTAAGCAGCCTAGTTGTTTCAAATAGTTTCTCAGTTGATCATTTTTATAAACTGTACTGCATTACCCTTATAACTCCCCTGCCTCTACAATATTCCTCTCCTACATCCTTTTTTGGGTGGGGTTTCTTCTGTTTGAGTCTTCTACCAATCTGTGTCAGCACTGAATCTTCTAAGAAGTCCTTAAACTTTGTCTGCTCATGGCACTCATTTTTATTCTGTGTGTATATACAATATTTGACATTGGGAAGCAACAAAAAGCAGGCAGAAGAAGTAAGATCTAAGTCTACTCTTGAAAAACAGAAAAATTGCAATGGGTAAGATTTATACATTTGCAGTTTTTTGCCTGAGGGCAATCCCACATCCTGCACAAGGCAGAGGGTAGCCTTACAAATATGAGGTGTCAGTGGACAGAGTAAAGGCAGGAGTGGCAAAGCACCCAGAAAATTGAAGAGGAAATCCTGAAAGGGGGGAAGCAGCAGAAGTAATTAACTCTAAAATCTGTATATAAAAGCCACCTTAACTCTGGCTGACACTTAAACATTTGCATGCTCAGGAAGAACCCAAAGCCTCAGGAAAAAAGCAGTTGAAAACTCAAAGAAATGAGTAGAGGTAACTGTTCACCCAAAGGGAAACAGTATGGACTGCAGGTCCAGCCAGACTGCACTCATTTTTAATACACTGTCCCACTTGGGACAAACATGTACAGGTTGTCCCTATCACTTCTACAATCAAGCTATTTCTATCACCCTAAGATATTCCCTGTGCCCCTTTGCAATCAGTCCCTCAAACCCCCAGGCAACCACTGACTGGCTTTCAGTCACTATGTATCAGTTTTGCTTGTTCTACAATTTAATATAAACGGAATAGTAAAGTATATCATATAGTGTTTCATTATACAAAAACATAATTATTTTTCATCCATTCGCTTATTGATGGATGTTAAAGTTAATTCAGGTATGAGTTATTATGAATAAAGCTACTATGATCATTTGTGTACAAGGTTTCATATGTGTTTCCATTTCTTTTGGATAAACACCCAAAAGTGGAGTTGCTTAGAGGTGTATATTAATAATTTTATAAGAAATTGCCAAACTATACTTTCCAAAGTGGTTGTATCTTTTTGAAGTTCTACTAGCAATTCTTAATAGTTGCTCTACATCTTTGCCAAAACTTAGTTTTATATGTTTTTAACTTTTCATCTATTGTAGTGAATGTGTAGTGATATTGTGGTTTTTACTTTACATTTCCCTGACATAACCTGTAAATGTTTAGCCCTTTATCAGAGCAAGAATGTTCCTTTCTTTTCTAAGTTTATGAATGGGTGTTGGATTTTATTCTATGCAAAGTATACCTCTTTATACTGATTTTTGAAAAACCCCATAAGCTAGTATCACACTTGATGGTGAAACACCGAATACTTTCCTAAGACAGACAACAAGTCTAGTTAGTCTGCTCCCATCACTTCTATTTAGCATTGCCCTGGTAGTCTCAGCTATGTAATAAAGAATGAAAAAATAGTGGGGGGGGGAGGGGGGGAAGAATAAAGACTGGGAAGGAAGAACTAAAACTGTCCCTATTCACATATGACATGATTTGTACAGAAAATCCTAAGGAATCAATGAAAAAAACTACCAGAAGTGACAAGTGAATTTAGCAAGGTCTTAAGATACAAGGTTAATGTAGAATCCATTGTATATCCTGGTTTATCAGGAATACAAAGTTGGTTTAAAATTTTTAAGTGAATGTAATTTACCATATGTTTACATGACAATCTATGTAGAAAATCCTAGGGAATTTACAAAAAATGACTAGAATTAATTAATAGGAAGGTTGTATAATACAAAATAAACTGTATTTCTATATGCCAGCAATAAACACTTGGTACCTGAAAAAGAAAACCAACAATACCATGTGGATGGTTCGTCTATCTACCAAGATGCCAAAGACAGAATTTGAGATATATTAAATTCTTTGAATTCATTCTCTCCCCATGAACCTACTCTGCCTTAATCAAATCAGCAAGTCCTGTTGACTTTATCTCCTAAATATTTTGAGCACTTACTCACCACCCACAGCCAATCTAGTGACTTCACTATCACAACAATCTCCCACCTGTCTCTAGTTTGCAATTTTGCCACTGGCTATTCCGTAACCAGGGTGATATGACTAAAATACAAGTTTCATGTTACTTGTGTAAATAAATCCTTAGGCCAGTATTAATTAAAAGCACTTGATGATCTGTTGCACTACTCAACTCATCTTTGACTCATCTGCTCTTCCTAGTCTATACTCCATTGACAGGAATTAAGGTTTTTTTTTTCTTTTTCAGTTCCTCAAATGCAACAGTCCTCTCTCTTCACTCTAGAACTTCACATGTTACTGCTTCTCTCTGAAATACTTCTCTGCTCATGCTAAAACATGGCTTGTCAAAATACCAGTCATCCTCTATGTGACTTCTATATTTCCTCAAATCTGATAAAGGAATCCAAGAAGTCTGAGTTATGTAAAATTCATCTTCAAATGATAGACCAAGCTATTCTTATCGAATTATTTCCTACATTAGTAGTCTTAATTAACAGCCTATTGGGTTAGAGGAGTGATTTTCAAAATGTGGTTCCTTAGACTAGCAGCATTAGCATTATAGGGGGATTTGTTTGAAATGCAAATTACTAAACTCCACACCAGACTTTCTGAATCAGAAACTCCAGGCATAGGGCCCAAAAATCTGTAATTTAAGAACTTCAGGTGATTCTGATGTAAATTCAAGTTTGAAAGCCTACAAGGTTAGGGGATATGGAAACAGAAGTAAACCAGTACAATATTTTAACCACAGCACAAACTATAAGAAGGATGAAACTGCAGAAAGAATAAGTCAACAGTAATCGATAATCTACTCTTTGTCCCACTGAATGGCACTGTAACTCACTCTGGGGACCAAAAAAAAGCAAACATACTACTCATGATGCACATGAGTAATACAATGTCAAGGCTCTGATGACTATCATGCTGATAAAGGCTGCTAAGGGACAGCCACCTTTAAGTGCTTATAAAATTAAATTATGGATAATGAATTACAATCATGTTACTCATTATTTTGTTCACTCATTCAATACACATTTAGTGAATACTACTACTACATAAGACATTCTAAGAGCTAAAACTATGATAAACAGGTTTTAAAAGAAAGGAGAATAAATTTCAAAAAGTCAAAGCTTTTCTTCAAGTAAATTTGTTTGTTGCACTGGAACTAATTGCCAAGGAAGATTCCAAAGCAAGGAACAGTCAACTATGATTGTGTGTTTGTTATGTATAAATCTACAATAAAATGCTAGGTGCTTTTTTAGTTTATCAATTATAAATCCAATTAAATTAACTTCTGTATCTATGTGCCTACGACAATATTAATTCTGATCCTCTAAAACTAATATATATCATATACATAAAATATATATTCAACATACACATTTACACATACTATACATATGTATATATAACATAGATTAAGCTTTAAGATGGAAAAACTCTGAACTAATAAGAATTGACAAGGATTAATTCTTTAGGAATATTACCAAATTCCTTTTGATCACTGTGGCAATTTTATTGCATTATTATCTCCTCTCCTCTAGATGTTCTTTTTTGTAAGTCCTGTGTGTCTATGTTATTATCTCTTGGGAAACAACACTTTGTCATAGAGTCAGATAGGTATGAATTTAAATCCTTTCTCAGCTATTTAATTACCTATGTAATTAAACAAGTTTTGTAAGCCCCAGTTTTTCATCTTTAAGAGAATTTTAATGATACTTTCATAAAATTATTGTAAGAATTTGGTTTACTAAGAAGCACAATAGATTTTTCATAAATGTTATTCCCTTTCTCCTTTCTCTTTTTAGAAATGGCATCTTTTTCTCTCAGTCCATTAATTATCCTCAAATTCTTGATAAGTTTCATACTGACTATCAGAAATGGGACAATAATTACATTTGTATTCTAAAGGTCCTTCCTTAGACATGTTTTAGTATTTCACAGATTGTTCTGAATGTTTAAATACTGAAGTTGTAGTGCTGTGGAAGGGACTTGCAGGGGAAGTTAGGAGATCCAAGTCTAGTCCCATTAATGCCACCAAGTAGATTGGGTTTTATCTCCTTGGATTGTGGTAATTTCTTATAAAAAATAAAGGTAGTAGACAAAATAATCTCTTAGGCTTCTTTTGCATCTTTAAAATTATATTTGGGGAGAAGAATTATTTTGGATCATTAGCAATTGTTCCTTTGGACCTGGGAATGTATCTTATTTGGGAAGGAATGCTCAAGACAGAAAAGTAAAACAAAGTAAGAAAAAAGTAGTAAATAACAAAAAGATCAGCCCAGCTCAAAATACCTCTGCTTCCTCACATTTATCCTGCTGTAACTGTTTTAGAGTAGAAATGCCTTCTTATATACAAATTTATGTGATAAGAATTTTTATTTCTTGTAATATATGTGATCTCAATATTAGTCCTTCTAGAAGACTTTCTCAAGAATGATCGTTTTTCATACTCATGGGAGTAACTATGGTGATAAGTAGCTGGTCTCTTTATCCTTTGCTGTCTTGTCACTTCTCCAATCAATCTAAAGACTGGCTTATATCAAGAGGATCTGACCTATAAGTGTCAGCAAGATAAACTAAGAATTATTTATTTTTTAAATCTCAATATTGCACATAGTGATGTGCAGCAGACACCTTTCAGGTATTTGTCTGGTTAACAATTCACCTTCCTGTGAAAGGTTGCATGACACTCATTTCTACTTACTTCCATTTTCACATGTGTTTATTTATTGAGAAATAACACGATTCCTCTAGACCCTTGGAACAGCTCAAGTCATCTGGTGAAGTCATGATAGTATGAGGAAAGTTTGTTTTTATTTCAGTTCAGTACAAAAGGATTTATTTTCACTAAGACTAGCAGGCCCTTGCTTTATTTTATCCACATCATCCTAGTAGTTTTTCACACAAAATCAGTAAGTAACACCAAGAAAAGTAATATTTAACATTTCATATTTACTTCCCACTAACCATTTATTCAGACACATAGGATCCTAACCATTAGAGAAAAGGAGAGCAAGAACAAGAGATAGAGAGAAGCCCCACTTTTCTCATAAGAGTTATTTTTATTTTCAATAGCCATTCTTTAACAAAGCCTTAGAAACTGATTTCTAAAGCACTGATTCAGAGAACCATTTCTTCAGCCTCCCAGTTTTTCTCAACTACACAAAATGCTTCCTTTGAAATACTCATTCTCCTTTACTACTTAAAAGGATATCAATTCTTTTGTGAAAAATCCTGACTGTATAACCATATAAATTTACAAAGAATTCACTACTTGTTATTCATCACATGCTATCTTTTATTTCTACGATGTGATTTTTTCCAATAAAAAGAACCATTATTACATTTACTGAGGAATTAGTTAACAGTCTAAGGAACTTAATAATTAATGCCCAAGAATTGTAGACCTCGATGTTTAATCTCTATCTCATTTGGAAGGGTCTCCTTTAAATCTTCCTAACTGGAAAAGTTATAATTTAATAAATTATGAAATTTGGTTAGAAACAGCTTGCCATGAATGCCACAAAAAACTAATTTCATCTTAATTCAGGCTAAAGATTCCAAGTACATTAATATTTTAAAATATTTTAAATATCTACTTCAATATTTTAATATTAACATTTTAAACTTTATGCCCAATATTCTCTCCAAGAAGCATGAATTAGATTTACCTGTCAGTTGTCTGAGACATACAGAAAAAGAAACTGACATAATTATGAAAACCTTAAGTAAATAACCTAACAGATTAAAACATCAGGAAAATGAGGTTCAAAGACAAACGAATTACCACTAATCATTTAAATTAATTTTTTTTTTAAATCACGAAATCAGTGAACATTATAAATCAGAATGGACTTATTATGAAGAGAGAAAAACTGAAATGACAATGACAGACAACAGCTTAAACTCACTGGGTTATCTGTGGAATCATCAGCCAACTGTAAGCCAAAATAGTCACGCTCAGTCAAATCAAGATGCTTGAAGACTATATCCAACAGAACTTGCCCCTGATCTTGTTTCTGGAAGAAAAATAAAAGGAAATTGAACTGATAGGCAATATACTTTCAGATTTTTAAACACTTGGACTTTTTTCCTATTTTGGTAAGTCAGCAACTGTTTCCATATAAATGACTTTGTTGAGTATAAACACTCCACATGTTACATAGTACTTTAAAAAGTCTGACTTTTAGGCAAACTGGTTCAAAGAGTACATAGTAAAGATAAACATACAGGAAAACCTCTGATTGAAAATGCCTTCTGCTTTCAAGCTATTATCATGGTATTTTTGTAATTTCACATTGTTGCCACATTAAACTAATGTATATATCCGTATCATTTGTCTTACTGTTTTTATTATCTTTAAATTATGACTACAAAGTGACATATTTGACTAAATACAATTTAAAATTTGTGTGTGTGAAATAAATAATGTCACATAAAGGGAAACATAAACAGTGAAAATTATTTGTAGCAAACTGATAATTATTTTAATTATAAAACTATACAGAGAATTTTAGAAAAATATATCATCTTAACCTCACACTAATTTTATCATGTAGGCATTATTTATTATCCTACTGCTTTAGTAAGAGTAATTATAACTTCCCTAAGTCCCATAGCTACTAAGTTGTGGTACAAAGGGAATGACTAGATAATTCTCTAAAAAGAAATGTAACTAATAAATAAAACATGGAGAAACTATTAACATGTACAGCAGTAAAAGAAATCAAAGTGGAAAACTATAATGACATGTTATGAGCAAATAACAATCCAAAAAATAAAATCCAATGAGTAAGATAAAAAAAATACGTAATGCTGCTCACATTGTAGGTAATCATAAGCTGTTGGGAAAGCACTTTGGAAATATTACACAAGGGCAGTAACAATAATGACTACTTTTGGCACCCTAACCTGAGTGAAAAATAAAATTCAATATTGGGAGAAATAGCTATTCATACCAATATGTTCACTGCAGTATTACTTATATGAGACAAGTATTAGGAAAACAAGTTAGTAAATAATGGTGTATTTTACAACTAAGTTTTTCTCTCATTAGTTATAGAAGTTTGGTAGCTTTAGCTACTAGTTAGAACCAAAACTCAGAGCTGAAACGGTAAGGACATATATTTTTTTCATACAGTGGAAAGTAGAGAGAACAGATTCTAGAGTTGGCTAGTTCAGCAGATGTGAGATGTAATCAGGTGCCAGGTTTCTTTCCATCATTCTTATCTGCATTCCTGGTGTTGGCTGCATTTGTAAGCGGTTAGTAAGATGATCATAGCAATTTCAAAATTCATATCAATACATGACAATGTTCAAAAGAACAACCTTCCATGCAAGGTTAACTTACAAAGAGCTTCCTTGCATGTTTCAGTGGGTCAAATAGCTATTTGCAAAACTCATCAATGGCAGGAAATATGTGTTTCAAACAGTGCTTCAAAATGATGGTCACCATCTGAATAATCTGTGAAAATTTTTTTGTCTTGATGCAACTCACCTCCTCCACCCTTCTCCCATTCTCATTAAATTGGCCCAGGATGGAGAGCAAACATTAGTCTTTTTAAAATGCTACTAAGGTAAGCCTAATATTGTTCTAGAGACAAGATGGAATAGATGAATTTCTCCCTAATACTTCCAGCTAAGTTAAACAAACAACAACAAAACAAATTAAAAATGCTTTTAAACTCTGAAAGGTAAAAGAATGTAGCAGCCTAGCTAGAGAACTCCATGAGCTTTCTTTCCATTTCTTTTTACTGAGGTAAAATTCATAGAATATAAAATTAACCATTTTAAAGTGTGCAATTCAGTTGCACTTAGTACATTCACAATATCTTGCAATCATCAGTTCTACCTAGTCGCAAAATACTTTCATCACACCAAAAGAATACTATATCTATTGCCCCAGGCCGTGACAACCACTCATTTGCTCCCTGTCTCTATGGAAATACCTATTCTGAATATGACCTTCTGTATCTGGCTCTGCTCACATAGCATACTGTTCTCAAGGTTCAATGCTGTACCATGTATCCACATTTAATTCCTTTTTATGGTTAAATAATATTCCATTATACGGATATATCACAATTTGTTTATTAGTTGAAGGACATTTGCACTGTTTCTACCTTTTGGGTACTGTGAACAAGCACTAGGGTACAAGTATCTGAGTATCTGCTTTTAGTTCTTTTAGGTACGTACATAGAACAGGAATCGATGGATCATATAGTAATTCTGTTTAACTTTTTGAGGAACCACCAAACTCCTTTCTACAGCAGCTATACCATTTACATTTCCAACAGCAAGGTATGAAGGCTATCATTTTTCCACATCCTTGCAACATTTGTTATTTTCTATTCTTTTGATTAAAGCATCCCAGTGGGGACTGGGAAGATTTCCAGTCAACATGGTAAAGCAGTAGGACTATGAGCTCGCCTCCTCTCACAATCACAGCAAAACCACAAATGACTGATAAACAACCACTGATTAAAAAACGACAGGAACCTATCAAAAAACGACCCTCTTCAAATGGCAACATAAAGAGGGAAGCAGAGCAGGACAGTACAATGAGCACACTTGTGATATAATTGGGTCCCAATACCCTCCCAGGGTGGATGACCCACAAGCTGGAGAAAAATTATATTGCAGAGGCCGTCCCATGGGAGTGAGAGCTCTGAGCCCCACATCAGGCTCCCCAGCCTGGGGGGTCAAGCACTGGCAGGAGCCCCCAGAGCGTTTGGTTTTAAAGGCCAGAGGGGCTTAATTGCAGGAGCTCCAGAGGACTGAAGGAAACAGAGACTTCATTCTCTTAAGGAGTGCACATAGAATCTCATGTGCTCCAGGACCAAGGGCAAACAGTGATTTCATAGGAACCTAGGCCATGCCTGCCTGCTGGTTTTGGAAGGTCTCCTGGGGAAAAGGAGGGCAGCTGGACATAAAAGCTGGTGGAAGACATTCAGGGAGTATTCATCTACACGAGCTTTCCTGGAGGCTGACATCTTGCTTAAGTCATTACTGCCAAGACCTGGCCCCACCCAAAAGCTTGTAGGCTTAAATTCTGGGATACCTCAGACCAAACAATATACTGGGTGGGAACACAGCCCCACCCATCAGCAGACTTCCTGAGCCCACAGATGCTTCTAGACATGCCCCTGCGCACCAGAGGGCCAGGAACTAGCTCAATCACCAATGGGCAGGCACCAACCCCTACCACCAGGAAACCTGCACAAGCCTCTAGCCCAGCCTCACCCACCAGGGGGCAGACACCAGAATTAAGAAAACAATGATCCCACAGTCTATGGAAAGAGTCTGCAAACACAGGCCAGAATCTACCCTGTGCCTAGCTGGACCTTGGCCTTTGGGTGGCAAGAGGGGAGTACACTGCTGGGATGCACAGGACGTCTCATACAGAGGAACACTTCTCTGTATGTAACATAACTAACCCACATAAAAATACAAATAGAAATTTAGACAAAATGGGGCCACCGAGAAATATGTTACAGGCAAAGGTACAAGATAAAATCATGGAAGAAGAATTAAGTAATGAGGAGATAGGCAAGCTACCTGAGAAACAGTTTGGAGTAATGATTGTGAAGATGATCAGAGAACTTGGGAGGAGAATAGATGCACAGAGTAAGAGGTTAGAAGTTTTTAGCAAAGAGTTAGAAAATATAAAAACAACCAGAGTTGAAGAATACAATTACTGAAATGAATAATACACTAGAAGGAACCAAGAGCAGACTAAATGAGGCAGAAGAATGGATCAGTAATCTAGAAGACAGAGTAATGGAAATTGCTACTGCAAAACAGAAAAAAGAAAAAAGGATGAAAAGAAATAAGGATAGTCTAAGAGACCTCTGGGACAACATGAAGCACACCAATATTAGTGTTATGGGGTCCCAGAAAGAGAAGAGAGAGAGAAGGGACCTGAGAAAATATTCCAAAAGATAATAACTGAAAACTTTCCTAACTTGGGAAAGAAAACAGTACAGAGTCCCATACAGGATTAACCCAAAGAAGAACATGCTGAGGCACACAGTAATCAAACTGACAAGAATTAAAAATAAGGAGAAAGCAACAAACAATATATAAGGGAATCCCCGTAAGGTTATCAGCTGATTTTTCAGCAGAAACTCAGCAGGCCAGAAGGGAGTGGCATGATATATTTAAAGTGCTGAAATGGAAAAACCTACAACCAAGAATACTCTACCCAGCAAGGCTCTCATTCAGATTTGACAGAGAAATCAAAACCTTCACAGATATGCAAAAGCTAAAAGAATTCAGCACCACCAAACCAGCTTTACAACAAATGCTACAGGGAATTCTCTAGGTAGAAAACAAAAGGCCACAACTAGAAACAAGAAAATTGGAAAATGGAAAAGCTCACCAGTAAAGGCACACATACTGCAAAAGTATGAAATCATCCACACACAAACATAGGGAAGTTAAAAGACAACAGTAGTAAAATAATCTGTGCCCACAATAAGCAATTAAAGGATACAGAAAACAATTAGATGCAAAGCATGATATCAAAACCAGTAATCATGAGGGGAAGAGAGTATGAATACAGGGTATCTAAAATGTATTTGAAATTAAGAGGTCAGCAATTTAAAACAATCATGTATATACAGACTTCTATACCAAAACCCCAACAAAATACTAGCAAATCGACTCCAACAATGCATTAAAAGTATTATACACCATAATCAAGTGGGATTTATCCCAAGGATACAGAATTTTTCAATATCTAAAACTCAATCAATGTGATACACCACATTAACAAACTGAAGAATAAAAACCATATGATTATCTCAATGGATGCAGAAAGAGCTTTTGATAAAATTCAAAATCCATTTATGATAAAACTCTCCAGAAAGTGGATATAGATGGAATATACCTCAACATAATAAAGGTCATTTATGACAAACCCACAGCTAACATCATACTCAATGGTGAAAAGAGGAAAGCATTCCCTCTAAGATTGGGAACAAGGCAAGGATGTCCTTTCTCACCACTTTTATTCAACATAGTTTTGGAAGTCCTAGCTACAGCAACAGAGAAGAAAAAAATTGAAAGGAATCCAAATTAGAAAGATGTAGTAAAACTGTCACTGTTTGCAGATGACATGATACTATACATAAAAAATCCTAAAGATGGTACCAGAAAATTACTAGAGCTCATCACTGAATTTGGTAAAGTTATAGGTTACTAAACTAATATACAGAAATCAGTTGCCATTTCTATACACTAACAATGAAATATCAGAAAAAGAAATTAAGGAAACAATCCCATTTATCATCACATCAAAAAAAAAAAAAAAAAAAACCAAAAAACCTAGGAATAAAACTACCCAAGGAGCAAAGGACTTGTACTCCAAAAACTATCAGACACTGATGAAAGAAATTGAAGATGACAAAAATAGATGGAAAGGTATACTGTGTTCGTGGACTGGAAGACTCAGTATTGTTAAAATGGCCATACTACCCAAGGCAATACATGATTCAGTGCAATTCCTATTAAATTACCAATGACTTTCTTCACAGAGCTGGAACAAAAAAATGTAAAAATGTGTATGGAAACACAAAGGACCCCAAATAGCCAAAAGAATCTTGAGAAAGAAGAACAGAGCCGGGGGAATCTTGTCCCCTGACTTCAGACTATACTACAAAGCTACAGTGATCAAAACAGTATGATACCAGCACAAAAACAGACACATAGATCAATGGAACAGAAGAGAAAGCCTAGAAATAAACCCACACACCTAGGGTCAACTAATCTATGACAAAGTAGGCAAGAATATACAATGGAGAAGAGATAGTCTCTTCAATAAGTGGTGCTGGGACAACTGGACAGCTACATATAGAAGAATGAAATTGGAACATTCTCTAACACTATGTAAAACAGAAACTCAAAATGGATTAAAGACCTAAATGTAAGGCTGGATACTCTAAAATTCCTAGAGTATAGAAGCAGAACACTCTCTGACATGAATTGCAGCAATATTTTTTTCAAACCAGGTCCTAGAGTAAAAGAAATAAAGGCAAAAATAAACAAATAGAACTTAATTAAACTTAAAAGCTTTTGTACAGCTAAAGATACTATAAACAAAATGAAAAGACAGCCCACAGAATGGGAAAAAATATTTGCAAACAATGCAACTGACACAGGACTGATTTCCAATATTAAGCTCATTCAACTTAATTAAAAAAAAAAAAAAAGTAAGCAACCCAATCAAAAAATGTGCAGAAGACCTAAATAGACACCTCTCCAAAGAAGACATCCAGATGGCCAACAGGTACATTAAAAGATGCTCAATATTGCAAATTATTACAGAAATGCAAATCAAAATTATGAGGTATCACCTCCTACCAGTCAGAATGGCCATCATTAAAAAGTCTACAAATAATAATGCTGGAGAGGATGTGGAGAAAAAGGAACCTCTCCTACACTGTTGGTGGGAATGTAAATTGGTGCAGCCACCATGGAGGACAGTATGGAGATTCCTTAAAAACTAAGAACAGACTTACCATGTGATCCATCAATCTCACTCTTGGCCATATATTTGGAGAAAAGTATAATTCAAAAAGACACATGCACCCCAACGTTCACAGCAGCACTATACAATAGTCACCACATGGAAACAACCTAAATGTTATATATGTACAATGGACTATTACTCAGCCATAAAAAAGAATGAAATAATGCCATTTGCAGCAACATAGACTGGTCCTAGAGATGATCATATTAAGTGAAGTTAAGTCAGACAAAGACAAATATGATGTCGCTTATATGCGGAATCTTATAAAAAAGATACAAATTTAGCTTATAAACCAGAAATAGATTCACAGACGCAGAAAACAAACTATGGTTGCCAGAGTGGAAGGGGTGGGGATTAGAAGCCTGGGATTAACAGACATACATTACTGTATATTAAATAAACAAGGACCTACTCTATAGCACAGGGAACTATATTTAATTTCTTGTCATGAGCTGTAATGGAATAAAGAATCTGAATTATATATATACACACACATATATATATATATAACTGAATCACTTTGCTGTACACCTGAAACTAACATTATAAACTGACTACACTTCAATAAAAAATAAGAATTTAAAAAAATTTTACAAAACGATCCCAATGGTAATGAGATGTTACTTCACTGTGGTTTTGATTTGCATTTCTATAATAACTAACGATGTTGAACATTTTTTCATGTGCTTGTTGGCCATCTGTGTATATCTTTGGAGAAATGTCTAATCAAGTCCTTTGCCCACTTTTAAAAACTGGGTTGATAATCTTTTTGTTGTTGAGTTTTAAGAGCTCTTTTTATATTCTAGATGTTAGACCCTTAACAGATAACATGATTTGCAAATATTGTCTCCCATTTCAAAAGTGTTTTTTTCACTTTCTTTTTTTTTGACATTCTTAACATGTTTTATTATATTGGCTAGAATGCTCTAAATGCAGAAAAGCTTTTGAAAAAAATCTTCAATTCCCAACCCCTTAAAAAGGTGTGTTGAACCAGGAGAAAAAGAAAAATAAATAAAATTAATCATCTGGACAGATACAAAACAGGATGCCTCAGTTCCTCCCATATCCCCAAGCTGCTATCTGGTGATGAAGAACTCTCAGAAAGCAGGGTGTTTTTCAAATTCATTGCATAAGATCTCACCAGTGTAAAGAACCAATAACAACACTGATCTGGTGCCTCTGCTTACTCTTTGCAGACCATATTTTAAATTTCTAAGGTGTAATTATACATTTTACAAGCATTTGTGAGATATGTAATATCTGTGTTCATATCCCACATGAGTCAAGCTAAAGGCTTTCTAAATACTGTGTATGGCACTAGAAACTTCATGCTGCATCAAATCAGTTATCAGTATTAAGCTACTCGAATCTGTAATGAAATATCATAGGCAGACATTTACTGAAAACCAATATAAAAACCTGGCCCAGAAAGACTAGAACAGAAACAGGCAATTTTCTTGATTTAAGATGGTCAAAAGTGTGCTGTTTTGTTTAAAAAAAAAAAAAAAAGCTGTGCACACTGTTTAAGATAAGTATGTATAAGAAGTCTTTTTGGGTGTGCTGACTTTATCATGACAACTCTAGTTGATTCTTTATGAAGGGTTGGGAATACTCATCTTCAGCAGCACATGAGAAATAAACTCTGGAAAAGGCAATTTCTGGGGTTTAGGAAGGACCGTATTCTGGGAAGTACTTCAGAGGAAAGGACTATAATTCTACGATTATAACCAGGAAGGACTGTAAGACTTCAGGAGATGCTTCAGCTTCTTCTAGATTTTGAATGTCGAATAAGCCACTGAAGTGTGATATCTGTATTACCCTTTTCTTCACAAGAAATTGAATAGCAGCAAATCTCTCTACCCTGAATAGCAGACAGATTCATTTTTTCAATTAGCTCTTTCTCATCCAAGACATTAGGAAGATCTCTCTTGCTTCCAAGAACTAGTATTGGAATTCCTTGTAACTGTGGTTTATCTAGAAGATTATGTAGTTCATTTCAAGAGGATTCTCTCTTTTCACGATCTGCAGCATCTATCATGTAAACAACAGCCCTGACTCCTCTGCAGTATCGTTCCCACATGCTCTGGAAGCAGGGCAGTCCTCCTATGTTCCAAATCTTTATTGTGATGTTACCTTTAGCTACTTTCGTCAAGTTGAAGCCCACTGTGGGTATCATATCTTTACTGAATTGACCTGATGCGATGACATTGACAAAGGTGGTGTTGCCCAAGTACCTGATGCGATGACATTGACAAAGGTGGTGTTGCCTAAAGCGTCAACTCCATCTCCTCCTTCCAGAAGAGCAAGCGCAACCAGTCCAGCAGGCGGGAGCTGAGTGCAGCATGATGGCAGCCAGGAGGGAGGACGGACCGGCAGGTGGGTGAGCGAGTGGGCGGGCGGGCAGGGGTGGTGATGGTGTCCACAGGAGCGGGCCTCAGCCCAGATCCCCCCAAATGGCTCCTGGGCCCGGCATGACGCTCATTTTTTTTCACTTCCTTGATCATATACTCTGATACACAGAAGTTTTAAATTTTTGTGAAGCCCAATTTAGTCATTTTTTCCTTTTGATGCTTATATTTTTGGTGTCACATCTAAGAATTCATTGCCAAATCCAAGGTCATGAAGAACTGCCCATGTATTTTCTTCTAAGTTTTATAGTTTTAGCTCTTACACGTAGTTGCTTCTGCCTTTTTGGACTTATTTTTGTATATGGTAGGTATATACCTTGGTAGGGGCACAATTTCATTCTTTTGCATGTGGACTCCAGTTGTCCAAGCATTATCTGTTGAAGAAACTATTCTTTCCCCACTGAATGCTCTTAGTAACTTTGTTGAAAAATCTGTTGACCATAGATGTGTGGGTTTATTTCTAGACTCAAAATCATGAGTTTTCTTTTTACCTCCCACATACCATACACTTGATACTAGAGAATCCTACAACACAGAAATACCAACATGCCTAATGGAAAGAGGCCAAGAAAAGCCTGCTTTCTAAGCAAATAACCAGAAAAAGGTTATCTAAGAGGATAGAAACCTTCCTGACATCGCTGACTCTAATCCTGCCAAACCCAATGGGAGAAAACTGAGACTGCCTCCAACAGTGCCATGGATATCAAGTAGGGAGCCTAGAGTTCCATATGCCTCCCGGTACTAGCTGGCATCAAGCGGAAAGCCTGGTCTTCTACTGTCTGCCAACCAACAGCAAACTGCAATACGTAATACCACCTCAGGGGTGGTATCAGCAAAAGCTGAGTGCGCAGTCTGAACCTCAGCCTAGTGGTAACAGGCAGTGCTCAGATTCCTCATTGGGTTGGTGACAGAAGAAGCTACTGAAAACAAAAGAAAAAGGAAAAAATCCTGAAAGCAACTAGATTCAAGTATCCAGGTGAACCTCAATCAAAATGAATCCAAATAAATCTACCCCAAGATACAACATAATGAAACTACTAAAAACAAAAGAAAAAGGAAAAAGTCTTGAAAGCAACTAGAAAAAGAACTTACCTATACGGGATGACAATTCAATTAGAATAAATTTCTCACCTGCAACCATAGGAACAGAAGGAAGTGGTACAACATTTTCTAGGTGCTGAAAGAAGAGAACTATCAACCCAGAATTCGCTAGTAAGAGAAAATATTGTACGGCAATTAAGGGTAAATAGTAACATTCTCAGAAAAAAAGAAAATTTAAAGGAATTAATCACCAATAGACCAATACTGAAAGAATGCCTAAAAGAAGTTCTCCAACCAGAAAGGAAGTAATAACATGAAGAAAGTCAGAAAAACAGAAAAGAAGGAAAAGCAGGTTATCTGGCTCAAGAGTCTATGCTTATAGCCGCTATACAATACTTGGCTTCAAAGAATAACTTTGCTGTTGTCAACAGTGGAAGACTATATTTATTCTTCCATCTGAAAGAGAAATTATTTAAACTGACAATACACAATTGCTTTATATAGCCTATTTAAAAATACCAACTTCCTTTTCCAGCAATATGCCACACTAGAATAAACTAAAAACTCTCTGTAACAAAATCCCTAGAAGTGCTGGATAAGATGTACTAATTCTTTTGATTACATAGCTAAGCTGAAAAGAAATCTCCACGATGGAGAAAAAAGAAATAGAAAACCTAAGCAGTTGGGTGTAAACTGTGCAAAGGCTGCACATGGAAAGGGTTGTTAAAGAATAAACAGTCTAGGTTTATCACTCACAGGTGGGACAATGAGTAGAACAAGGGCTCAAATAAGGTGAGATATAGAACTAAGACTTAACCATTAAAAGCCCAGACTGGACAGCAACATTCTAATGAAAGGTAAACTAGAGAAGAAAACAAAAATCTTCCCACCAGCCCAGGATGAGACCAAAGAAGTTTCTCTGCCTCCACCTGGAATATGGATGAAGAAGAAAATTCTCCCCTGAAAATTCACAACCACAAGGCTGCCCTCACGTGGGTCTAAAGTTTGCTATTACACTATTGTTTGTAGAACCCCAAAGGTGAAAAACTACGATAAAAAATTAACCCTGGCTAAAAAACCAAACATTTCTCAAGGAACATATCCTTAACCCAGACTACAGATGACTCCCCAAAGTTAACGTTTATCTGAAGACAAGGTCATAATCCAAAATTATAAAACATAAGAGGAATCCAGAGCAAGTCAGCAGAACTGGATGACATCCCTCTAGAACTTCAATTAATAGAACTATAGAGACCATAAACTTAAAATGATTAAATATATTAAAAATATAAAAGGATCTGCTGTATCCAATACAATAAAGCTAAAAAATGAAGACAGTATAAATTGGTAAAGATAGATCAAGAGACCATTAGAATAGGAGAAAGCACCCAGAAAACAGATCCACACAAACTTTATTTACAACAAAGTAGTATTAAAAAGCAGTAGGGAAAGGAAGGCCTCTTCAATAAGATGGCAAGGAGCCAACTGGATATGCACATGGAAAGAATAAAACTTAACCAAAATCAAAACTTCACCATGCCCTAAAATTATTTATAGATGGAATGAAAAGATTAATAATACACAAACCTTCAATAAGGCTAAATAAGAACAATGAAAAAAGCAAATTAACAATAAAAAATATAAAAGGAAACAGAAACACAGAAAGCATACAGACCCACAACAATGAAAGAAAATCAGTAAGTAGTTTAAAATACCACACATAAAAGACATTAGACATATAGTTTTACCAAATCTGTGAAATTCTAAAAACCTCCAAAGAACACACATACCAAACTATCCCAAAGAACAGAAAAACAGGGAAGGTTATCCATTTACTCTTATGATTTCAATTCAAGAGGGAATAACAGCAAAAGACCATATTAAGCAAACCAGACTAATAAACAGAGATGCAAAGATATCAAATAAACTATTAGCAAACTAATTTGAATTTGGCCTCACGGGAAAAAAAACCCCCAACAAACAAGACTTGTGGAGAATTTAACATCAGAAAAGCTATACATGTAAGTAATAATTTAACATTAACAGAATAAAGGAGAAAAACATACAAATAATCTCCTTACACAGGGTGGGGGAAGTGAAATGAAACCGTATGAAAACAAATTTTGATTCCTAGTGCACATTATACTGAAAAATTCGAGACAAATTTAAAGCACAATTATAAAATTTCTGGATGGAATTATATGAAAATATCTTCACATTTTCCTAGTAGGAAAAGTTTTCTTACAAAAAGATCCCAAAGTATGAACAATAAAAGAAAAAAAGTAGGTAAAACTGACTACAGCAAAATAAAAACTTTCTGTGCAAATTAAGATACCATAAACATGACTTCTATTTCTGACAACAGAGGAGATTATAAACTCTAGAAAAATCCTTCCAAATACAATTAAATTACTAGGTAAAATATTTTTGAAAAAAAAATGTTGCTTTAATCTGTTACTGAGCTAGTATTAAAAGAAAAAAAGGTAGAAACAAAGATTCAGAACAAAGTGAAGTCAGGAAGCCCAGCTATTCAGAAATGCTAAAGTCAGGTTCTAGCCTTAAAATTTCTAGCTTCTACTTTGACCACAGGATATATATAGGAATCAGAAGTGATCCCAGAGTCTCTTTAGGATGGAATTATAACAAGAGACCCATAAACTTTGTACTGGCTACACTTTCAGAGTAAAAGTGAGTAACAAAAAAATCATGCCATGCAGAATGGCACTGAAAAACAAAACAAGAAATAAAAAAGTAAAAATAAAGGTTAACTATCTGGTCATAATTCATGCTACAATGTAGTCTGAGAACCCCAAGTTAAAAAATAAACTTAAAAGTGGTCCTGGTGTGACAGTGCCACCAGTTGACTGGAAAAAGCAAATAAAAAGCCTTCTCTGGAGGAAATCAATTATCAACCATGACTCAGAGATTGGTAGAGAGCATATAAAAAATGACCCAGCTATATGCTGTCTCCAAGAAACTCCAGATATAAAAATACGGGTAGGCTCAAAGTAAATGATAGAAAAGATATACCAGGTAAAAATTAACCAAAAGAAAGGAGGCGTGCCCATACTGATATTAGATAAAACAGACCTCAGAGAAAAAATATTACCAAAGAGGACATTATAGAAAGATGAAAGGGTCAATCCATTAATAAGATTTGGCAACCCTAAATGTGTATGTACCAAAACAATCTTGAAAGAGAACAAATGTTGGAGAACTCACACTTTCCAATTTCAAAACTTACTATGAAACTACAGAAATTAAAACAAAGTGGTATTCACACAAGGATAAACATTAGAATAGAAGAGTATAGAACTGAGAGTCCAAAAGCAATATTTTACATTTATTATGAATTGGTTTGTGGTATCATGGGTATCAAGACAATTCAAATGAGAATGAACTATTTTTACCAAAAATGGTGCTGGGAAAAGGGGATATCTACTGTACATGTAACAAAAGTAGAAAGAGAAGATTAGAATCCATCAAAGATCAAAACTTTTGTGTTTCAAAGGATACCATCAAGAAAGTGCAAAGACAACCTATGGAATGGGAGAAAATATTTGCGAGTTATATATCTGATAACTGACTTGAATCCAGAATATATAAAGAATTCTTTCAACTCAACAATAAAAAGGGAAATAATTTAAAAATGGGCAAGGGATTTGAATATTCTTCCCAAAAGATATACAGAGAAAAAATATTGTATAACCCTACCTATATGAGATGTCTAGAATAGACAAATTCATAGATTTGGAGGTCAGAGAAAGTGGAGAATTAGTGTTTAATGGTTACAAAATTTCTGTTTGGAGTGATGAAAAAGTTTTGAAATAGACAGTGGTAATGACTGAACAACAGTGTGAATATAATCAATGCTACTTAATTGTACACTTCAAAATGAATCAACTGGTTAATAAAGTTTATGTTTTATATGTATATTACAATATTTAAAAATTAATATTGTAAATATCAAACATATACCAAAAACTCCACTGAATTATAAACTTAAAAAAGATGAACTGTATATTTTAAATGTGAGTTAGAATTCAATAAGGCTGTTAAAAAAACAGTATAAAAAAGCTGAAAGATCCTATAATGAGAAATTGATAAATCTTCCCACCTAACAGAAGATTTTAGCAAAAGGAAACCAAATTACTAACAAACTAAAGCATGAGGTAAGAGCTAGAAACCTAAATGATCAACAATTACATGGGGTAAGAAATCATATAAATAACACAAAAAGCAGAATGAAGAGGTAATAGTGGACATTCTTGTCTTGTTTCCAGTTTCAAAGGGAAACTTTCAGTATTTCACTTCTAGGTAAGATGTTTGCTTTAGAATATTTGTAAATACCCTTCATAAGTTAACAGAAATTCTTCTCTATTTCTAGTGTACTAAGTTTTTATTTTTAATACAATGAAGAAAATGATTACATGGTTTTTCGCCTTTATTTTATATCTCACGTACTTTGAATAAATCTAACCTGATATTAAAACATTTATATGAGTGTGTGTGTAGCCACATGTATAGATTTAATTTGCTAATAATTTGGAAACTTTATAATTTTTGCTCATGAGAGACTAGTCTATAATATTCCTTTGTGTTTAGGGACAAAACAAATCTTAACTCTTTCAACTTTCAGAAATAAAAATTCCTAACTGGTAGAAAACTACAGCTAAGAGAAGATTCTTTTAAAAATTAACTTATTCATCAAAAAAATTTTATTGAACACTTTAGAACACAGTTTCTCAACCAACCTTGGCACTGTGAACATTCTGTGTCATAATTCTCCATTGTCGGGGCCTGGGGAGGGGGGACTGTCCTATGTATTTTAGGATGTTTAGCAGCATCCCTGCTTTCTACCCACTAGATGCCAATAGCTCCCACCCAACTTTAACAACCAGAAATGTTCTGGCATTACCAAATGTCCCCTAGGGGAGGGGACTTAGGTACAAATCAGCCCTATTTGAGAATCATTGCTATAGAGGCACATTTACAGTTCTGGATATGGGCTCAGAACCTCTTGCTAAAGACTACCCTTATAAAACTATAGATTAGTTTCTCATTCAGCTTCAGGAAAATACTAAACAGAAAAACCCTACTCTGTGATTGAGGATGACAAGAAGTATAAAACATCTGGGATTTGACATGGATTTTGATTCTGTCCCATTTAGTATATGTAATGAACAAACAGGAAAATGTGCTCTATAAATAATGGTTAATTATAGAATGTTAATAAGGCCAAGGCAGTCTCCATTCCTCCCAACTGTTTCTCTGCAAGGCCAGAGACTACATGTACCACTATTATCTTGTGTATGCATTTAAAATATAGATTCCTGAGCCCCAACATACCTGAAATTGAGAAGTGGGGGGCAGTAATGTGAACTTCCAGTAAGTCTTCCTTAAGAACTCACAATTAAATTCTTATAAAGTAAACAAATACACGAAAATAGTACCAGAAACTACTCCAATCTTTCTTGACCAGACTTCTAATACGTTTTAAATTTGTCACTGATTACAAGGACATACAGAGAAGCAACAGAAGATTGTTCAACTCATAGATGATGTAGAAAATAAAAACACCAGTTTGAATGGTCAAAGGACCAGGATGCTAGTCTCAGTTCTACCAGTTACTTGGCATGTAGTTATGAGCAAGGCACAAAATCCCTGGGTTTGAATTCTCTGTAAAAAAGAATTAATTGTTATACCACATTGTTATTGACAAAAAGAGCCAAAAACAGATGAAAAAGCTCTGAGGAAATAGTACAGCACCAGTATGAAGATTAGTACTACTTAATAGATATTAATACAAAGCTACAATAGAGAGCCATATTCTAGTAAAATTATCCAATGTAATATTAATTAGGATATATGAAAAAACCTGTATCTGCAGAAACATATTGTAAATATTACCCAAAACTGTTAAAAATAAAAGTGTATTCACTTTTTTTTAACCTAGAGAGGTATCTAGGTTAAGAAAGTTGAAAAATGGAGAACATAATGATAAGCTTTCAGAAAATGTCTATGGATGAGAAGCTGGGAGGTTAGTTAAGTGTCATTCTACAGAAATAAGTATGTAAGTAGGAAAGGTCCTATACAACTACCAAAGAAAAAGTTACTTTGGTATAATGTAGCTAAAAAAAAAGATTTATATTCAACTCCTGGTGCAGACATAAGCTTACTAGAGGCTGCTTTTCCCACTGATTACAACCAAAGACTCCAGATAAAATTATAAAAAGCAATTATATGAGTAATCCAAGAAGCAAATTATAGCAGGCAGTATAGAGAGAAAAAATCACTAGTTGAAGCATGGTGAGCTTTCTGTGTTTTCTTTTCTTTAACTTTCTGTACCTCTGCCTTTGACTCAAAGATGTGTTGAATTAGAGAACTGCACAGTGGGCATGGGCAGCACAAGAGACAAGGGAAACCCAATTTTCTGGTAAGATGAGCCCTATGAACTGGACAGTGTGTGTTGGGGGTGGGGGGACACTACACTTGTTTCCCTCTCCACCAGCCTTGTCCCAGGAATAGCCCCAGTCACAGAATGGCATAGCCCTGGTGACGACACTGTGCAAACTGAAACCCTAAGAGAACACCCACCTCTTAGCAAAGAAGACTCAGAAAAAAGGGAATTGGTTTCTCAAAGAGCAGGGAGTAATCTGTTTTTGTTGTTTTCTTTAATTTTCTCTCATAGCATTGCACCTTAAAGGAGTCCCAGTCCTGCAGGCCTGTGCAACAACACAAGGCTAAAACTCTGAAAAAAATCTCATCCTTCTGGCCAGAGTAACTATGAAAAGTGGCCACTGAGAGCCAGAAAGTGTGGAGAAAAGCCTGCAAAGTATGGGAGAATATAAATTAATGTAAGTCCTGGGCTCATGCCAAAAATGTACATATGCAGAAAAGACCCAAAGCAACACAGCAACGACTCTGGGAACCGAACTGCAATGTAAGCCTTAAACTAACCCTCAAATGCTGCCTGCAAAGATCAGCCCAAACTGCACAGCAAACACACTGAAAATTGAATTGACACTGGAACAACTGCCCAGAAAACATGAGACAGAATTTGAGAACCAGTTAATCTCCTGCTAAAATAACAGTAACAACAACAAAATCAACATTATCTAGTGGATTTTAACAGAGACTCATAACATAATATTCCAAAATGTCCAGGACGTAACAAAAATCACCTGATACACTAAGAACCAGGAAAATCTGAACAATTTTCAAGGGAAAAGACAGTCAACTGATGAACACTTTGAGATGATTCAGATGTTGGAATTATCAGGCAAAGGCTTTCCACAGGTATTCTAACCATCCTCCATAAGTAAGGAAGGTGAGCACTCTAAAAATGAATGAATATATAGAAATTCTCAGCAAAATATAGAAACTTTAAAAAACAGTAAAATGGAAATTTTAGAAATGAAAAATACAGTTATCTAAAATAAATAACTCACTGAATGGGCTAAATAGAATGAAGAAAACTGATGAGTCAGTCAATTTGAAAGTAAATAAACAAAATAATCTGAAATAAAGAGAAAGTTTATTTTAAAAAAAATGAACCAAGACTCAGGAACCTATGGGGCAAAATTTAAAATTCACATTACTGGAGTTTCTGAAGGAGAGGAGAAAGCAACTGGTATATTAAAAATATTTGAAAAGATAATGGCAGAAAAGTATCCAAATTTGGTGAAAGAAATACATTTAAAAATATAAAGATGTCAGTTACATAAAATGATGCCCAGACCCATCAAAATCAATCTGCTAAATACTAAAAATAAATTTTTAAAAATCTTAAAGGAGACTAGGGAAAAAAGCCACAGGGAAACAATTATTTGTATGATTTCAGAGCTTGAATTAGAAACTACGGAAGTCACAAAACAGCCGAACTAGATATTTAAAGTACTGAAAGAAAAGAGCTATTAACCCAGAATTCTATATCCATTGAAAATAGCCTTCAGGTATGAAAGCATGCAACTCAAAATGTTACATAAAGGAAAATTCAGAGAATTTATTGTCAGAAAACTTGCTCTAAAAGAAATGTTTAAGAAGTTCTTCACTGAAAAGAATGATACCTGAGGGAAATCTGGGACTTCAAGCAAAATGAACGGTAAATACCTGGGTAAACATAATAGACTATTTTTTCCTGCTAAATTATTTAAAATATGCATTACTGTTGAAAGCAAGACTTACAGCATGTCTATGGAGTTTTCATTCTATGTAAAAACAAAATACATGACAACCATAATCAAAAAGGGGAGAAAGAACAGGAAACTATATGAATGAAAGTGTCCAGGTTTAGTTGAAGTAGTAAAAGATTAACTTGAAGTAGACTGTAAAATATAGGTATGTATAATAGTTCCTAGATCAACCTCAAGAAAGCAACAAACAAAAGAAGCCACGAGATACATTAAAATAGAATACTAAAAATCTTCAAATAACCCCAAAAGGCAGGAAAACAGTAAGAAAGGAACAAAAAAACAGAAGAGACAAACAAAAAGTTTAAAAATGGAAGGACTAAATTCATTGCTGGAATTCAATAATTTTGCTAAATTAAAAGAAACTATCAGATTTTTTTTTAAAAACCCAACTATATGCTGTCTACAAGAAATCCACTTTAATGCAAAAATGTACATACACTGATAGTAAAAACGATAAAAAGAGATAAAACATGCAAACACTAATCAAATGAAGGGTGTACTATCAAAATAAATGTCAGAACAAGGAAAACCAGTAATCAAATTCAGTACTAAAAAGTAATGATCATGCCACAAAAAGACATGGAGAGAGGAGGGTATAGATCAGTGGTACAGTGTGTGCTGAACATGCACGAGGTCCTGAGTTCAATCCCCAGCACCTCTATAAGTAAATAAACAAACCTAATTACCTCCTCCCTCCTCTTCCCCCAAAAAAGTGAGAATCAAAAGTGATATTTGGACTTTAAATCCCTGTCCCTGCCCAGTATTGTCTTTGTGTGACATTCAAGGGCTATATGTCCAAGAAAAAAAAAAAAAGCTTAAATGTGTATTACTAAGTTAAAATCTGAAAAGACTACTTACTGTGTAGTTCCAAGTACATGACATTCTGGAAAATGCAAAACCATGGAGAAGGTAAAAAGCTCAGTGGTTGCAAGAGTTGTAGGAGGGGAAATAGGCTGAATAGGCAGAGCATAGAAGACTTTTTGGACAGAGAAATTACTATGTATGATACTTTAAATGGTGAATACATGTCATTATACATATGTCTAAACTTAAAGAATGTACAGTACCAAGAGTGAACTCTAATGTAAACTTGGACTTCTGGTTTTGATGCATATGTTCATCACATGTACCACTCTGATGGGGATATTGAAAATGTGAGAGGCTGTGCTTCTGTGAGAACAGGAAATGTATGGAAAATTCCTGTACTTTCTGCTCAATTTTGCTGTGAACCTAAAACTGCTTTTAAAAAATGTTTTAAAAAAATGTTTAAGTTTACTGTAAATGTGCTAACTGAACATCCGTTTACCTTTGCTTATTCCTGAAAAGCTCACTATATTGAGGGAAAAAAGAGCATAAACACTAAAAACAAAAACCACAAAGACAAAGAGTAGAGAAGACATCACACGTTTTAGAAGAAATATAAACACATTTTAGAAGATGGAAAGCATAAGGAAGAGACAGTGGAGCTAAATACCAAATACCAGAGAAACATCCAGTAAGAAGCAAGTCAAACATCAAACACATGCAAAAGCTCAGAAACTGAAGGTATATATATATCATAAAAGGTGAGAATAAAGCATGAGGCTAAAATTTAGAAGAAAAGTGGCTGAAAATTCATGTAGGAAACAGTTACATCTCTCAGTTTTCAATTCCAATTATTAGAGCTAAATGACTATACAATTCCCCTGAGACATTCCAAGAAAACAGAAGTGGTTTCAAACCCAGGGATACTAGGCATAGTGGAGGAATAGAAGAGTGTCATTCTGGGAATCAGAGGATTTTGTAAATAAGTTACATGAACTTTCAAAACCAGATGACGGCATGGATGAGTCTAGTTATACACCAAGTGTATAAAGCAGCCAGTCCAAAAAGGAGCACATCAGAAGGTTCTTAGATTTCTCTAAGAGGTCGTGAATTTGACAAAACATCTCACGTAAAGAATATATTGAGAAGATTCAATTACTAAAGAGTTTAGGGTAATTAAATTATACAGAAAACTAAACAAAAGAGAGAGAGAAAGAAAGGGGAGCAAAAACCACCAACTCTGTGAAAATCAAGACGTTTTGCACAAAAGAAGAGAATAATTATAATGTGCTACATGGCTCAGCTATGTAGAGCATTTACACGGACATATTCATGTACATGCTGAGTATGAGCATAAACATATTATAGAAGTCAATTATACTGATAAAATGAGGAGTAGAGGTTAAAGGAACTAAATCTTATCTTTTCAAATGGGAAATCAATAAATGCCTAAAACTGAAAACTTAGTGGTAGCAACACAAACACGGCATTTAGAGATATATAGGCAAATACCAAAAGAATCTATTAAAAAGAATCAAGCTAGTTGTTTCTAGGGAAGTGCGATAAGGACGGAGGCAGATGACTGCTAGTTTGTGATACACCTTCTAATACAGGTGGGACTATGTGACTCTTTAAATACATATACGATTTGAAAACAAAAAACTAGAAACCTACAGAAAGAAGTTAAGTATATTTTTTTAAAGGGGTAATGAATAATTCCACAAGAACAAAATATAACATAGTACACTAGATGACTTAGCAGTGAGTTAGCTTGCACAATCATAAAAAGGTAAACAATAACAACAATTAAGGCAGAAAGTGCTAACTGCCTGTGTCATACCTATTCTATCATTTCTTTAAAATAAAACTCCAATATTGTTTGGGATAGCAACAAGAATATAAAATATCCAGCCTTGTACGCCAAACGAGGACACATGACTAAATTTTCGTCAATACAATGTACCTAGAAGCTGCAGGGTAGAACTTCTAAGCAAAGTTCCTTAAGACTGAGAAAGAAACTAGCATGTGTGCCCTTTTTGCTTCTCCATCCTCCTCCTCTTCCCTGCCAGTCCCCTTGCCTGAAAACTGACATAATGGCTTGAGCTCTAATAACTATCTTGGATCCTGAAGTAATCTTATGTATAGCTGTGCTTTCAGGAAAGTGAAAGAAAAACAGGCAGCCTGGTTCGCTGATAACTGTGAAGTTGCTGTCCCATTCCTTCGACTGTCAATCTTTTATGTGAGAAGAAAATGAACTTTAGCTCATTTAAGTTATTGTTATTTCCCGTTTCTTCTACTAGAAGCCAAACATAATTCTGATAGAAGATTTAATCAAAAATTATAACCTAAGAATTTTAGGAGGGGGAGTGAGGGAGTAAACAAGACTAAGAATATTAAATTCTCAGCTTGTATAATAGGAAATCAAATAGATAATGTCCAAAACAGAAATACAAACCAGCATAGAAAAATGGGAGTAAATACCTAAAGGACATCTCCAATCTACTTGGAAGACAGTATTAAAAGAAAAGACTAGGAGCATTTTATTAAGCTTTTATTATACGCTTTGTCTTGCTTGGCTTTTTTGTACTGTTTAATATTGTACACTATTACTTGGATAAAAATTAACCAAAATATTAAGTACTGAATATTTAATAAGCACTACAAAAATATAACACTAATGTATAGTAAAGAAATAACCTTCTCCCAAGAAAGGTCTGGGTTTGTCCTCAGCTACTGGGAGGTGATCTCTAGGCCCCTGGAATGTCCTACCTGACAGGAGTGTCTTTGTTTGCCTGGGGGCTTTGGTCACTGGACAGTCTAACAATGTGATTTATGATGGGGGCTTTGGGCCACATGGCATCAGCTCTGACTTCAGAGGAACTGGAGACTAAGGGTATTAATTAGCCTGACCTCTGGGAGAGGCTAGAGATTGGGTAAGTTACACAAGTAGCATGTGACTGAGTTGCAGCAAAAAGTTTGGACGCTAAAGGCTGAGGGGAGCTTCGCTGGTGGGAAATACTCAGATTGGGTAAGTTACACAAGTAGTATGTGACTGAGTTGCAGCAAAAAGTTTGGACGCTAAAGGCTGAGGGGAGCTTCACTGGTTGGAAATACTCTGTATAACGGCCACACACAGTAACCAGGGGGAGGTAATGTCATCCATGACTCCACAGGGACTAGAAGCTCTCCATTTAGACTCCTCCTGGACTCTGCCCAATGCATCACTTCTTTTGGTTGACTTTAATCTGTATCCTTCCCCAGTAATAAACAGTAACATATGAGTAATACAGCTTTCAATGAGTTCCGTTGAGTCCTTCTAACAAATTATTGAAACTTGGGTGGTTTTAAGAACCTCCAAAGCCTGCAACTGACGTTAGAAGTGAGGGCAGTCTGGCAGACACTGTGCCCTCTAAGCTGTGCTTTGGCTAACTCTGGGTAATGAAAGAAGGAGAGGAAAGCAAATAAAAAAGATGAGAAGGGATGTTACATTTCTAGAGCACCTACTAGAGTACTTATTGGGTGTCTTATACATATTCACTTAATCCTGATAACCTTAATACAATGATATTATTTCTACTTTATAAATAAGGAAATTATACATAAAGATCAAGTAAGTGGAACAATGCCACAGAGCAAGTATGCGTACATGCAGGACATAAATCTAGCCTTTGGGATTGCAAGGCCCATGCACTTTTCATTAAACTATGCTACCTCCCTATACCACAATGCTCCCTAAAACAATTACTCATAGAATGCTAGGGTCTTAACTATGACATCACTATATGCTTAAATGATCTGTCTGGATAGTCTAACAACTAGAATCCAGGACCAGATCTATGCGGTTGTTTGTAGAACTACCATAGTTCCCACTGGAGTTATTCTTGATGAAGGAAAATAAAAGTCACCTCATAGTAATTCAAAGTTAAGTGATATCAAAAAATGTATAGTGAATCCAAAGCTATAAATTAACCAAGTGCTAAACTTAAGTACCTAGTCAATGTTACTAAGGGCTTATTTCCTCCAGATTTCTTTAATGTGGGAAAAAATGTTACATAATTGCAAAAGAAACAGCATTAACTATAAACTCTGGAGTTTATTATAAATAAATCAAAGGAAGCATCAAAAGGAAATGTCTGCATATTCAGAAAAATGTTAGTCATAACGGTATTGCTATTTCCTCATATATTACAGCTGTTGCTTTATTTTGTGGAAACTAAACAAACTGTTACATTAAAAATAATGTGTAGAATTCAAAAAGTAAATGAAAAAATAGAGTCATAAAATGAGTTACTAGGAAAAATATTTTTAAGTGGAAGACATTTACTATACTGAATTCCCAAACAGGAGGGAAAAATAGTTTCAGGATAAGTAGATTTTCAAAAGTGATAAACCTTGCTGTATGCATACATGCAATGTATGTACATACCCAAGTCCAGGATTGTTTCATTTCAAACTTTTAGAAGCACAATTATTTTAAGTCTTTTTTGTTGAAAACAATGTTAAAGAAATGCAAAGACTCAAGACAAATGGATGCTATCTTTAATATAAAATCAAATTTTTAATATATAGATATTGAACTATCCTAATCTGAGTTATGAATAACATTCTAAATGGGTACAAAGATGAGGAGCAACTTCCTTTCTACAGTATTGTGATCAGCAAAATCCAACCACAAACGCCAACATGAACCTCTGGGCAGACAGTCACGTTGGGCACCAGGGCTTCCTCTAGGGGACTGTTGGGTTCACAGGGGACTCAGAACAGAGAATTACCCAGGGGAGGAGGCAGCACAGGTGTCACAGGCAATGGGACATCAGAAAGTGAGTCATGTAGCTTATGTAATAAAACCTCTCTTTTTATGGTCACCAACACCATTCCAATGCCTACTGAAAGCTTGTTTCCAAGTTCTAGTAGGGAAACAGAGCTATGTTATATATCCTTCTCCAAAAAACAGGTCACATCTATCTGAGAAGGGCATGCTATTCAACTTCAAAAAAGACACACATAGAACAAGAGAAAGGAGGCAGACCCCAAGCTAACCACCTAGTTTCATCAAATTAATCAGTGGCCTAGACAGACAGCCCTTATATTCAGTATGATGCAAAAAACCCATATAACAGCAAAAATATTTAAATGAGTGTTCCCTCAAAGAATATGAAATAAGCCATAAGGTAGGGCATACCACCCTTGTATTCTATGCACATTGCAAATATGGTAGTTAAGATAAAACTCTGGGTTAAAATATTTATAAATTGTTTTAAAGATGCTGGATATATAAATGACAAGCACAAATCTGTTAAAGAATTATTAAAAATAGATCAGCCAAAGAAAGTTTCTCTGATACTAGCTGAGCCCAGTTCAGCTAGGGTTAAGGTGCATCTCAAATGTGGCAGTTGACTCCTGAGTTGAAATCTTCTAAAAAAACAAGCCACTGGCCCGCCAGTTTAGGGCCTCATTCTTTGGAAAGCATGTGCCATTTTATCCCCTTCACCAAATCAATATCTCTTAGACTAACTTGACTTTATAAGGTACATATGTTTACCACTATTGACTGAAATCTGAGTCCTTCTATTGGGCTCAACTGAACAATGGATCAAGAAAAAGAGCAAGCAGTATGTTAAATGTTTAAAATCCACTATTATGTCATGAGATATATGGTCACATTTTAAAACAATCAGAATTTTCAGTCTTGTCATGATGAAGTAGCTAGTGTAGCTAGCGTTAAAATACCCTCCTACTAAAAATATCAATAAAAGCTGGACCAAATATCCAGAGAGTAGGGAGAGAGAGAGGGGGAATTCTCTGTAGGCTTTAGACAGCAACCAGTATAGCACTATGATCCTCCATAGAAGAGAACAAGATTAATCAAACCCCACATGCACACTGGCTTTCTCCTTACAGGCATTTTCAAAATCATGATGTAGAGAAATAGAGCCCAAGCACAGTGGCAGTCTTGCTAGGATGAGAAAACTAAAATTATTGTTTGGGGCTGCTAAGGTGGCTGGGTTTGGAGGGAAAGAGTCAAAGAGAAAAAAACTACAGAAATCTACATAAAAATTCTCCCGTGGTCCTCAGCTGCCTCCTAGGCTGTACGTGTACAGGGGGCGACTCCTAGAGGCCGAGGAGAAAATAGCTGTTGGGAGGTTATTAGCTAAACAAAGATTTCGGAAATTGCATACTTCTGAAGAAATAAGAGTTCAGGCTCAGTCAGAGGAGAGAGATCTTGACGAATAACCCAGGCATTTAGTTGAGACCCTAGACAATCCACACCCTAGGAATGAGAACAGTTAAAACAGACCTACCTTATTAGACAACAGCTAAAACTAAGCCTCCACAGGACCAAAGTGATCCACTAGCAATCTGACTGCCTGCCAGAATAAATTCAACACTGTTCAGAGGAAGATAACAATTCAGAGCTTCTACAATAGGGAGGTGAAAAGGGGTCAGCAAACCTTTCCCATAAAGGGCCCCAAAGTAAATATTTTTAAGTTTTGTGTCCATAGTCTCTGTTGCACATTCTCTTAAACAACAACAAAACCAAAAATATTAGAAAACTATAAAATCCATTCTTAGCTTCATGGGCCACACAATAATAGCCACTAGACTGAATTTGGCTCATGGGCCACAGTTTGCTACCTGCTACTCTACATTACGCTCACAGTATCAATCAAACAAGGCAAAATGAGTAGACGTGAGAAGAAGGGAAAGTAACTGATAATCAAGAGAAAAAGCAGTCAACAAAAATACACAGACTTATGAGTGATCTACACAGTGATCTTGGTATGTGAAGGCTTCAAAATAATTATGAGTAACATATTAAAGATAATAGAGGCAGGATAGAAAAAATGGATTAAAATGTGAAATATGTCAAAACAGAATGAGACTATAAAAATGATTATATAGACATTCTAGAACTACAAAATATAATATGTGAAACACAGGGACTTGGATGGTTTTAACAGCAGAATAAACACAGCAAAAAACAGAATTAGCACATTCAAGAACAGGTTAATAGCTATTCAAAACAAAGAAAGAAACTATAAACAACAAAATAGAACATATGTTAGATGTGCAATGTAGTCAAACAATCTAACATATATGTAACTGGAGTCCAGAAGGAGAGAAGAAAAAAATGGGTCAGAAGCAATGTTTAAATCTGTAAAGAATAAGAAGTTTTCAAATTTTCTAAGACATCAACCTACAGATTCAAGAAACTCAGTGAATACTAAGCAAGGTAAATGCTAGAACACAAAACCATATCTAGGTATAGTATAGACAAGAGACTAAAAATCAAAAATAATGAGAAAAAAATTCTCAGAAACAGAGGAAAAAAGAACATATCTCTTGCCCTGCCCAAGAAACAATAAAAATGAAAGATGACTTCTCAAGAGAAACTATAAAAGCCAATGAAATGACATCATTAAACTACAAAGAAAAAAGCTATCAACATTGCATTCTATATCCAGCAAAAAAAATCCTCCAAAACAAGGAGTAACTAAACACATTTTCAAACAAAAAGGTGAAAGACTCTGTCATTAACAGACCCTATTTCAAAAAATAATAAACGAAGTTCTTTACGATGAAAGAAAATGATTCCAGATGGAAGCACGGATATATAAGAAATGAATAGCTGCAAAAAGTATAAATACAGAGGTAAATATAATAGACTACTGACTGTTTAAAGCAATAAAAGCATCCCTTAGGGTTTACAACGTACGAGGAGGATGGTAAAAATACATAACAACAATACCAAAAAAGCAGGAGGCCAGTAAATGAATTTAAACTGCTTTAAGGTTTTTGCATTTGGGGGGAACATGGTAGAAATGCAGTTGACTCTTGAACAGCTCGGGGGATCAGGGTCCCGACCCTTCACACAACTTGAAAATCTGCGTGTAACTTTACAGTCAGCCCTCCATATCCATGGTTCTGTATCTGCATATTCACCCAAATGTGGATCATGCAGTACTGCAGTATGTATTTACTGAAAAATATCTATGTTTAGGTGGACTCATGCATTTCAAACCTGTGATGTTCCAGAATCAGCTATAGTAAATAAAGGTAGATTTTTGTTAAGTCAGGACACATTTTGTAATTTCTAAGGTAATCACTAAAAGTATGACATTAAAATGTTAACCAAAAAAAGCTAATAAAGGAGATAGAATGGAGTCTGAAATACTTAAAGGGACATGAGGGAATATTTTTTGGTGAGAGAAGTATTCAATGCCTTAATCTGGTGGTAGTTCCACAGATGGATATATATATAAACATCCAATGAGTTATATACTGAAGATCTATGCATTGCACTGCATAACATGTATATATGTATTATAATAAATAAGAAAAAAAACCTGTACATAATTTCTAGAGCAGGGACACTAAGCTACACAATCTTTCTAAATAGTATCTAGTCTATTTATCAAAATTTTAATGACTTAGAGCTATTTTCAGAAAAATTTTCCCATAATGTATACTAGGTACTAGATAACTGTTGTCATTAAATAAAGTAACATCTGATTTTACTCAAAAAATCTTGGTAAATAGTAAATACTCCTTCAGAGTAGATGTTGTTGAAAATCAATCTAAGAGATGTCAAGGGTAAGTGAGGAAGACAGGCAAACAAAGTAAGTGTTTGCTTAAGATGCACTAAAACAACAGTGAAGGCAGTAATTAGAGTGAGTCTGTATAAGTTAACAGCACTCTCCATGACCACCTCTCACTTCCCTCTTCCTACAGCCAATCAGTGTAGGAACCAGAGGTTTACTCTCTGAAGAAAATAACCCAGTAATAGTCTGGACTCAAGGACATCAGGTACAGCTGACTAATTTTTACTGAGCTGAAAACAGGGAAAATCTACACAACAAATGAAAGTCAACATCTGAAGAGTTGAGACCTCTCCAGCCCCCTTCTCTCACTCAGCTCTAAGAAGACCCAGTCAGGGCTCTACAAACTCCAGGCAGAGAACTGAAGGGTTTCTCTTGAGGGAAAAGAAATTCTGAACTAACCAAATAATATTATATAACTACTTTGTTTATTGAGAGGATAGCAGAGAGGAAGTCTGTGTATATGGAGAAGGGAAGAGAGGTCTAAGAGATCAAAAGTCTCATCCTCCAAAGTCAATACATAATAAAAACAACAACAACAAAAAAAACAGAGCAGACAAAACTAGAAATAATGTAAGCATGTTTCTTAGAACCATGGTAATAAATATGAGAGTAAAACTAAATATGTCGAATGCAGTTACTTCTAAGGAGAACAGGGTAGGGGTCTTAGTTTTTTGTTATAACACTTTATAGAATGATTATTTCAAATTGCATACATGAATAAACCAATAAATGTAAAAAAAGTTTCTCAGGGAATTTGAGTGATGTGTAAATACAGAATTTTAAAGGAATTAACATATCAAATTTAAGTAAGTCTAGAAATAATAATAAATAATACTTAACAAAATAATATAGTGTTGACAATAAAAGGTTCAAACAGACTTTCTCATACACACACACACACACACACACACACACATTCCTGGATCTGCCACTGACTCGGCAAGTAACCTAATGACTCTAAACTTACTTTCTCAAATGAAAAATAAAGTCAATGAAACAATAACCACGAAAAAAATCCCTCAAATCCTATCCTCCTGTACAAATATAACTGTAAAATGATTCCAAGTAAATAAGTTTCACTTAGGTAAATCCATCATCCTCATACTCCTTTTGCTTCCCATTTCGCCTGCTAACTCCACCTTTATAATTCTGTTTATACTACTGATTTGGTTAACAAATATTTTAACAGATTAAAAAAAAGCAAGATTCAGCCAACTAAATATTCATCAACCAAAGTTATAACATAAGTAGAATATGTATTAACTGAATTTCACTTTATTTCAAGGAAAAAAATCTATGATTTACTGCATCTTTCACTAAAAACTGAAGTGCTGGTATCATTTTTTAAAATTATCATTTAGAAAGCACAGAAATAAATTCCTGCACCCAGGGTCAATTAATCTACGACAAAGAAAGCAAGAATATACAATGGAGGAAAGACAATCTCTTCAATAAGTGGTGCTGAGAAAGCTGGATAGTTACATGTAAAAGAATGAAATAAGACATGATATCATAAAAATCCTAGGCAAAAATCCATAGGCAAAACACTCTGACTTAAATCCTGGCAGTGTTTCCTTAGATCAGTCTTCCAAGGCAAAAGAAATAAAAGGAAAAATAAACAAATGGGACTTAACTAAATTTAAAAGCTTTTGCACAGCAAAGGAAACCATCAACAAAACAAAAAGACCACCTGCGGAATGGGAGAAAATATTTGCAAATGACGTGATTGTTAAGAAGTTAATATCCAAGATATACAAACAGCTCTTACAACTCAGTATCACAAAAACAATCTAATCAAAAAAAGGGCAGAAGACTTGAATAGACATTTTTTCAAAGAAGATATACATACAGATGGCTAACAGGCACATGAAAAGATGCTCCACACTGCTAACAGAGAGATGCAAATCAAAATCACAATGAGGTATCACTTCACACCTGTCAGAATGAAAAGTCATCAGAAAGTCTACAAATAACAAATGTTGAGGATGTGGTGAAAAGGGAACTCTCATACACTACTGGTGAGAATATACATTGATGCAGCCACTATGGAAAACAGAATGGAGGTTCCTTAAAAAACTAAAAATAGAACTACCATATGATCCAACAATTCCACTTCTGGATATGTATCTAGAGAAAACAAAAACACTAATTCAAAAAGATGCAAGCACCTCAGTGTTCACAGCAGCATTACTTAGAATAGCCATGACATGGAAGCAACACAAGTGCCCATCAACAGATGACTGGATTAAGAAGATGTGGTGTACACACACAGACACATATAGACAGACACAATGGAATATTACTCAGCCATAGAAAGAAGCCATTTACAGGAACATGGGAATATTACTCAGCCATAGGAAGAAGCCATTTACAGGACCTAGAGAATATTATACTTAATGAATTAAGTTAGAGAAAGATAATGCTATATTATATCACTTATATGTAGAATCTGAAAAATAATACAAATGAATACATATGCAAAACAGGAACAGACTCATAGACATAGAAAATAAATGTATGGTTAACAAAGGGGAGGGACAAATTAGGGGTACGGGATGAACGGATACAAACTACTATACGTAGAACAGATAAGCAACAAGGATTTACTGTATAGCACAAGTAATTATACTCAATATCTTGTAATAACCTATGATGGAATATAATCTACAAAAAAACTGCATCACTATGCTGTATGCCTAAAGTTAACACAATACTGTAAATCAACTGTACTTCAATTAAAAACATTATCAGTTATTCTTTACTGAGTACATAAGAGATATATAACAAGGAAAACAAAAAGGAAACAGGTAAAATGCCATGTGGACAAAAATGAAAAGAAACAAATGAAAATCCTCAATACATAAGTTTTGTTCTTATCTTTACTGCTACCTACAAAGTGCTTCAGAATTGTGCACTGAATCATGTGTGTTGAATTAATTACCATACATTTTGAATATTATTTCGGTTTTTCCAGATATAACTGTATACATATGTCAATTTTATACATAAACAGATAAATCCCAGAAGCACAAATCAAATGATATAGAGGTAGATAGTAAAAATTAAACCTCTTTCTTATCTCTCATCTATAATAAGTCAGCTCTCTTTCAAGTAGTAAGGGAGACAGTTCCGGGAAAATATTCCTAAGTATGTATGAAGGCAGAACACAGATATAGCTATGTGATGAGGTTGTAGTAAGATGGAAGCCTCCACCAGGAGGACATACTGGCAGACTACACTTTCCCAAAAGAGTTCAGAGCAATCTTTTTGATCCCACATGATCTTTTAGAACCTTGTCACTTTCCATCAAGAGATAGTCTATTTCCCTTTCCTTGATCCCAACTGTGACTTTGTGAAAGCCCTGACAGACAGAATATGGTGAAAGTGACATTGTGTGACTTTCAAGGACAGATCAGAAAAGGTAATATGGCTACAGCCTGGGGCGTCCTCCCTCTAAGGATGCTCGCTTTTAGAAGTCAGCCCATTGTGCTTTGAAGAAGCCCAGGGCACACAGAGAGATCATACATAGGTGTTTAAGCCCCAGCTAAGGTCCCAGGTAACAGTCATATGATGAGTAAGCCTTCACATGACTTAAGCCTCCAGCCTTTGAGTCTTTCAGCTGAGGTCCAACACATGGAGCAGGTATAAGCCACCCGTGCTGGATCCTTGACTCACAGAACACGGACAATAAATACACCACTAAGTTTAGGGGGCTTATCTCATTCCTATGTTCACAAAAGATAAAGGACTAATGAAGTTACAGTAACTCCTTTAGTACATCATTTTCTCTCTGGAAAATATAAAAGAAAAGCTTTGATGGGATGAATACCAGATGGGGAAAAAGCAGACTTTGGCAAGAATGGATATTTCATCTGTGGTACAGAAATCTTTTAGGGAAAACAATGACTCCACAGCTAAGACATCACAAATCACTACTTGGTGATCTCGAAAGGAAACTGAGTGGTTCTTCCTGGTGAAGACAGAGAGATGCAGGTGAACCAAGCAGCTGCCCACAATGGAGATTTCTGGGACTGAAAGTACTTAAGGGACATAAGAGAATAAATATCAGAGGTTCAAGCTCCCCTACTAGTTTGCAGGCCATGATGAACCACTGCACAGGTTATAAGCTGTGTAACTAGGGAACCATTCACATAGATTAAAATATGCAGCATCTACAACAAAAATACAAAGCAACTCATACACTCTGAATGGTTTTAGTCCTGATACCCAGAAGAATAAATACATTACACATCCAAGAATTAGTTTCTTATATTCCTCTTCCTGAGTTTTTTGATGACCTGAAATAATGGTAGAGAAAAGTTTCTAGTAATATATTCAACTCTATTAGAAGTTAATATATATTTAATATGTAGTTTATAATATATTTAAGTAATTTATAATACATCTAAATATATAACATTAAAAAGATCTAAGTATAACACATTTAAAATAAATACACTAAATATATGTCTTCCTAAAAGAGTAATAATTAGATAGTGCACACTGACTACTACATTGAAAAGTACAATACTATTATCAACTGAAGTGCCCAAAAAGGAAAATTATGCTAGATCCAAAACAGAGCAAATCCTTTTAAAATTTTTTTAAACAAACTTGGAACTATAAGTTAAAATGAAAATTAATATTAACTAATTAAATACATATTTAACTAATATTAAACTAAAACAAGAATTATTAAGTTTAACACCCCCCAAAAAAAGAATTCTAATGAGTCAATAATGGGGGAAAAAAAGGCTTATTTTCTTTTATCAATTTTCTAATACATGGGAGTTTGCATTAACTAGAATTTTTATCAAGCGGAATTCTCTTCAGTGAGTTTTCTCTCTGCTTGACAACCTATAGTCCAACTTAACAGATGACAGAATACAATAAAAATTAAAATTTTAACTTTTAGGAAAAGCATGATAGTTGGGTATGTTAGATAACATCCTTGGAGTTGCTACTCTACAGCCCTTTTCCCAATGAGAAATGGCTTGGAATTTTGAATAAACAAGATAAATTAGTGGTCCTGTTCAGTAATATAGTAATATATATAGAAGTTTTTAAGAAATGGGTAAATAAAGAAGATTAAAGTTTTATTTATTTTTAATTAATAATTAATTGACATATAACATTGCTTAAGTTTAAGGTATAATGTGATAATCTCACATATATACTGTGAAATAATCACAATAAGATTAGTTAGTATATCCACCTGACATGTTTACCTTTTGGTGTGTGTGTGGTGAAAATATTTAAGATTTATTCCCTTAGCACCTTTCAAGTATATAATACAGTATTGCTGCCATTAGTCACCATGCTGTACATTAGATCCCCATAACTTATTCATCTTATAACTGGAAGTCGGACCAACATCTACCCATTTCCCCCATCCCTCAACCCCTGCCAACCACCATTTTCCTTTCTGGTTTTCTGAGTTCAGCTTTTTTAGATTCCACGTATGAGTGAAATTATACAGTATTTGTTTTCCTCTATCTGATGTATTTCACTTAGCATGATGCCAAGGTCCATCCAGGCTGAAACAAATGGCAAGATTTCAGAAGACTAATATTTTACATTACTTAAAGATTTCAAAATATAAATACTGTGCACTAACTGACTGCACCACTGGAGCTTCAAGATTTCAAAGTATAGAAATACCTGGGTAACACAGCAAGAAAAAAGATGAAGATGTTATTCTGGAGATGTGGAAATGAGGAATGAGGAATTCCAGTTTCAATATGGACTATATATAACATACTATTATTTTCATAATGTTGAGTTTTGGTGTGTGATAATGATACAGTGGTACTTTTTGAGACGCTTAGGCTGCTGAAACACAAGTGAAATATACCACCTACCTTCAGGTTTGGAAAATACACACAGATAAAAAGAAAGATACAGGAAATGAGCAAAATGTTAACAACAGGTCACTCTAGGAAAAGGGTAGGTGGGTATTCATTATACTATCCTTTCACTTTTTTGTAGGTTTGAAATCTTTTAAATAAAAAAGAGGAAGGTACCCCTGTATATATCAAAACATGTATAAGAATGTTCACAGCACTATTACTGATAAAGAGCCTGAAGTGGAAACAATCCAAATATACATGAAAAGTACACTGGCAAATAAATGGATAAGTAAATTATGGTATAATCATACAAGAGAGTACTAGCAATGAAAATGAACCAGCTACTGTTAACACACCACAGAGGGGAAACTCACAAATAATGCTGAGTAAATAAAGCTAGACACACAAATAGGATGAACAAATATTTATTGAATAAATATCTCAGATAAGACTCAATAAGATCAAGGTTGTTAATTATCTTTGTTTTTTTCCTTGTTCTTTTTTACTTTTTTATTATTTTTTTCAACTGAAGTATAGTTAAGGCTGTTAATATCTTTGTTTAACAAAAATTTTCTTCACAGACAACAAAATCACAATGGAAATGTAAAAATTATTTACAAGAACAAATTCCTTTTAAGCACCCTCAAGCACATTTATTAAAAACACCCATATACTGTTGATCTGCTCCACTAATAATGCACTGCCAGCCTGTCAACTTCTTAAAAGCCCCAGTTTGAACTAGAATGTGAATTTGACAGTTCCAAACCCATACTAACAAGACTTTTCTCATTGAATAGGTTTTACAAACTGTACTACAATTAAACAATCTTAGTTCTAAAATTTAATCTATATTCAGACTTACAACCAGAGGTTATTATTTTTTTTTTTAAGACATAAAATACTTACATTAACTTTGAAAGCCTGTACAGTGTTATCCAGAAGAAGGATGTTGCAAACCACCTCTGTATGCTGTCTGTCTCGGGCCAACTCTGATGCTCGGACATTGTAGGTTCTGCCAGCAGGCAATCGGAAACGAGAGGTCATTACTGTCCACACAAGGTCTAAGTTGAAAAAAAAAAAAGTTAACTAAATAAGAGGATAGTTGAAGATACACGGTTATTTATATTAAAAAATACAAAGTTATTATATATATTTTCAACTAACACTTTGGTAAAAAGCAGTTACAAATTTTTAAACACCGGGATAAGAATTATAGGTATAAAAGAAGGTGTCAGATATAGTTCATCATCTAAACTAGAATTACAGTTGCCTGGAAGAGGAGCTTTATTTTGAACTCTCCATTGAGAAGACAACACACAAATTGTTGATGAAATGGTATTTCAATTCAAAAAATATAAATTTGGGAGTAGCCAAAAAGGAGGAAGGAAAATATGCTGCCTCAGGAAACTGGACATTACTCATTGATGCAAGGATTTAAAAAAAACACTGTAAAATTGCAACTTTGAAGAGCCTTTCCTTTTATTCAGCTTAAGATTTAGGGGAAACATAGGAGTTCATTAGTTTTTTTAATGTAACTATATCCTTCATTTTAACTATCCTCAAGTTCAAACTAATTCTAATAGAACTATTCTTACTATTCCTAAGAAAACAAAACAAAATAGAAAACTTAAGACTACAGGTCTTTACTTCTCAATTTTTTAACCTAAGAGGGAAAAAAGACATTGCTTATAAAAGAACAGATATCACATCGTTATCTGCAACACTTAATGTTAAAAGACAATGAAGATGTAGCTTCAAAGTTCTGAAAGAAAATGATTTGAAACAGAACTATATTCTGCCCAAATTAGCATTTACATGAAAGAATAAAGCTAAAGACATTTTCAGACATTCAAAGTTTAAAATTCATAAAACTTCTCTCTTAAAAGATATTTGGATAAAAGAAACAAACTACACTACAAACACAGTTATACAGAATTTTTAAACATGAGTAAGCTATAAGTACTAAGAAATTTCTATAATGAATAAGTAAAAATTAACAATAAAAAGAAATAGCAATTCAAATTAGTGGTATTCAAAATTGTAACTGATACCGTATTGTTCATGTTAAAAGGATTAGAGCTAAGAGTAAAAGTCAATGTTACAGAAGTATAAAAACTACATAGAAGAAAACAGCTTTAGCATGTTGACAAAGAGGGGCTATTCGAGTAAAATTCACCAATTAAAAGACAGTGACTGGCAGTTTCCAGTTCCACATGAAAAGAGTTCAGAAATCCCTACTCCATCTTAACAAGTAGAAGAAAAACAGAACAGACTGGAAAATCAGCAACTCTTCTTGGATCCAAAAGAGAGGACACAGGGCAAACTGCTGTCCCAGAAATTGGAGAGACAGGTGAAAATGAATGAGTCACAGCTATGGGAGTAGAGACTCAGAAGCAGAAACTGCCATGGGAAACAGTGCATGAGTAGGAAAGCCTGAATCCAAATAATGACTTGAGGGAGGTTCAATGTGGACAATTTCAAGTTCAAAACTCCAGAATGGCCCAGTGATAGCGGGACTCACACAAGCAGGTAGACCTCACACTGGCTGGAACCAGAGGTTAATGATTAGGATTTCTAAAACATCACCCTGTTCCACACCACCAAACAATCAGAAGAATGTCATGCACCCTGCAGTCCTCACCCCAAATGTTCCCTGAAAACCACTGGGGAGTTCAGGTCTTCTGAGCATAAGCCACCATACTCCTTGGCTCTGCAATAAAAACTGTACTTTCCTTCATCACAACCCAGTGTTAGTAATTTGACTTTGCTGCATGGTGGGCAAGCAGACCCAAGTTCAGTTTGATAATGATATTCTAATAATTTCGTATGGTATGTAAACGAGAAAAATATAGAACCACTATGTTGTATACCTGAAACTAATACTGTACGTCAACTATATTTCAATTCCAAAATAAAAAAAGTCACTACTTTTACAGACCAGGAAACCTAAACATGGTTTTCCTAAATACAGAATACCAAACCAAAAAAGAATAAGACAGTAGGACATTATAACTAACATATGTAAATGGTCTTAATACAATAAAATACACTTACACTCTACTCTCAAATTCTCACATTCCTTATGCTTATGTTCATGAATAAAAATATTTCTTTCTAGACAGTGGCAGTTTTTGTGTATTTTTCAAAATTACACAAAACTTTATATACAACCTCAAGTAACTATTATTGCTAAAACGCTCTTCTCAGTCTCAAGACTCTCAGACATAGGAAACTATCCTTCAGGAAGCTATCACATTGAACTTCCTCAACAAAGATTAAGTATTATAAATATTTTAAATAAAATAAACCACAACAACAGAACTAAAAGAACAATTATCACACCAAATAGAGAAATAAATAAAAACATAGAAATTACTTTTTAAATAAGCAAATCAGAATTCTGTAGTTAAAAAGATAATTGAAAATTTTAAAAGTAGAAAGGCTTAACAACAGATTTGAGCTAATGTAAGAAAAAATTAGCAAACCTGAAGATAAGTCAATTGAGAATATGCAGCTTGAGGAAAGCAAAGAATAAAAGAATAAAGGAAAATGAACAGTCTCAGACCTAAAAGACACCATCAAGCATACCAACATATTCATAACGGAAGTTTCAGAGAGTCAACAAAAAAGGAGGCAGAGAGAATTCAAAGAAATAAGGGCATATATATCCTCAAATTTGATTTTTTAAAAACTCTCATCCAAGAAACCAAATAACTTTCAAAAAACATAAACTCAAAGAGATCCACAAATAGATATATCATAGTCAAACAGTTGCAAGCCAAAGAAAAAGAAAATCTTGAAAGCAGCAAGGGAAGAGTGACTCATCACCTACAAATGATGCTCAATTACATTAACAGACCATATCTAATTAGGAAACTTGAAGGTCAGAAGGCGGATGATGACACATTCGAATTACTAATAGAAAATAACTGTCAACAAGAATTTAATATCTAGCAAAACAATACTTAAAGGAGAATTTAAGATATTCCCAGTTAAACAAAAACTAAAAGAATTTGTCACTAGCAGATCTGTCCTGAAAAAAAAACAAAACATTAAAGATATAATGAAAATATATTAGATGTTAACTAAAATCCACAAGAAGGAATAAAGACTACCAATAAAGGTAACTACATGGCCAAATGTAAACAACAGTATAAATTAGTTTTGTATTTGTAACTCCTTTTTTCCTCTGACAAATGCAGGAAGCAATATTTGTAGCACCGTGTTGATGGGCTTATACTGTATAAAGAAATGGGCTATATGACAATAGTACAAAAGAAGGAGAAGGGAAAGTGAACTATAGGAGGAGCAAAGTTTCATACTATTGAAATCAAGCTTCTATTATCCCTAACTTCTAAATCCCCAAGGAAACAACAGTTAACTCTTTAACAACATGGGTCTGAATCTTGCACATCCACTTAACACAAATATTTTTCAGTAAATATACAGTTGCCCCTCCATATTCACAGATGCAAAACTCCAACTGTAAGGAACTTGAGCATCTGTGGACTTCAGTATTTATAGGGGGTCCTGAAACAAATCACCCACAGATGCTGAGGAACAACTATTCTAAGAAATAAACTCAAAATAATAGGGTAAAATAAACAACAGAATTAAAATTACAGCTAGAACATACTATTTAAGATGAAAGCTCTGATGGAGGAACAGAGAAAAAAGAGGACAAAAGACATAAGAAAACTAGCAAAATGGCATTACCTTATCAATAATAACATTAAATATAAGTGGACTAGAAACTCAAATCAAATACACTGGGAGAATGGATTTTTTTTTATGCTGTTCCATTTATATGCTCTCTATAAAAGACACATTTCAGATTTAAAGACACAAACAAATTGAATGTAAAAGAATGTAAAAAGATACACTACAAAAACAGTAACTAGAGAGAGCTAGAATAACTGTACTAAGATCAGTCTGGTTGGAACTAATAAACAAATTTCAGCAAAGTTTTAGGATACAAACTTAACTCACAAAAATCAGTGGATTACCATACACTGGCAATTAATGATCCAAAAAGGAACTTAGGAAAATAAATCTACTTACAATATCAAAAATAATAAAATACTTAGAAATAAATCTCACTAAGGAGGCAGAAGACTGGTATACTCAAAACTACACACACACACACACACACACACACACACACACAGAAACACTATGCTGTATCCTGGAAATTAACAAAACATTGTGAATTGACTATACTTCAATTAAAAAAAAAAACTCATCTATATAATGCTTACAAAAGACTCACTTCAGAGCTAAAGACATACAGAGACTGAAAGAGAGGGATGGAAAAAGATATTCCATGCAAGTACTCATACCAGACAAACTAGACTTTAAAATAAAGCCTATAAAAAAAAAATGAAGAAGGGCATTATATAATGATTAAGGGATCAATACAAGAGAATATAACATTTGTTAACATACATGTACTTAATATAAGACACCTATAATGTATAAAGCAAATATTAACAGGTATAAAGGGAGAAATTGACAATAATACAGTAACAGTAGGAGACTTCAACACCCCACTTACATTAATGGACAGATCATCTAGAAAGAAAATCAATAAGGAAACAGTGGTCTTAAAAGACACATTAGACCATCTGGACTTAACAGATCTCCACAGGACATTCCACCCAAAACAATAGAATACACATTATTTTCAAGTGCTCATGGAACATTCTCCACAATAAATCACATGCTAAGCCAAAAATAAGTCTCAACAAATTTAAAAGAACAGAAATTATATCAAAAAAATTTTGACCAACATGGGATGAAACTAGAAATCAATTACGGGGAGGGGATGAGAAAACACAAAAGCATGGATATTAAACAGCATGCTACTAAAAAACCACTTGGTCAAAGGAGAAATCAGAAAATACCTCCAGACAAATGAAAATCAAAACACAACTTTCCAAAATCAATGGTACACAGCAAAAGCAGTTCTAAGAAGAACTTTAGAGCAATACAGGCCTACCTCAGGAAACAAAAAATATCTCAAATAAATATCTAAAGGAATTAGGGAAAAAAAGCCCAGAATCAGAAGATGGAAGGAAATAATAAAGATCACAGGAAATAAATGAATGGAGGCAAAAAAAGAAACCAATAGAAAAGATCAATGGAACCAAGAGCTGGTTTTTTGATAAGATAAACAAAATTGAAAAGCCTTTAGACAGGTTCATCAAGAAAAAAAGCCTAAAGTTAAAAATGAAAGAGGAGAAATTACAACCAATATCATTGAGATATAATAAACTATAAGAAAATACTATGAACAGTTGTATGCCAACAAATTGGACAACCTAGAAGAAATGGATAAATTTCTAGAAACATACAATCCTCCAAGGCTGTATCAATTCGAACATACCAATCACTAGTAGTAAAATTGAATTAATAATTCAAAAACTCCAGCAAAAAAAAAAAAAAAAAAAAAAAAAGCCCAAGGACTGAATGGCTTCAGAGAGGAATCCTACCAAACATATAAAGAACAGCTAATATGCATCCATCTCAAACTATTCCAAAGAACTGAAGAGGAGGGAACACTCCCAAATTCATTCCAAGAGGACACCATTACTCTGATACCAAATCCAGCTGAAGAAACTACAAAAAAGGAAAATTACAGGCCAATATCTCTGGTGAATATAGATGCAAAAATCCTCAACAAATTATTAGCAAACTAAATTCAACAATATGCAAAAAAGATCATCATGATCACCATGTACACCATGATCAGGTGAGATTTACTCCAGGGATGAAAGGATGGTTCAATATCCATAAATCAATCAATGTTAATACACCACAATAAAAGAAAGGATAAAAATCACATGATCATCTCAGTAGACACAGAACATTTGACAATATTCAACATCTATTCATGATAAAAACTCTAATTAAAGTTGGTATAGGGGGAACATACCTCAACATAATGGCTATTTATGACAAACTCACATCTAACATACTCAGTGTTGAAAAGCTGAAAGCTTTTTCTCTAAAATCAGGAACAATATGAGGACGCATACTCTCGCCACTTCTATTTAACACAGTATCAGAAGCCCTAGTCACAGCAATCAGATATGAAAAAGAAATAAAAGGCATCTAAATCAGAAGAGAAGTAAAACTGTCACTACTTGCAGATGGCATGAGGCTGTATATAGAAAACCGTAAAGTTTCCTGAAAAAACTATTAGAACTAATAAATGAATTTGATAAATTTGGAGGATACAAGATTAATATACTTAAGTCCGTTGCTTTTCTGTATACTAATAATGAACTATTAGAAAGAAAAAGCAAGAAAACAATCCCATTTAAAACTACATCAGAAAGAACAAAGTACCTAGGAATAAACTTAACTCAGGAGATTAAGGACCTATACTCTGATAACCATAAAGCACTGATGAAGGAAAATGAAGATGATAAAAAGCAGTGAAAGATATCCCATGTTCATGGATTGGAAGAATTAATGTTCTTAAAATGTCCATCCTACCAAAAGCAATCTACAGATTTAATGCACTCCCCATCAAAATACCCATGAAATTCACAGAACTACAAGAAATAATACTAAAATTTATATGGAACCACAAAAGACCCCAAATAGCCAAAGCAATCTTGAGAAAAGCTGGAGGCATCACACTCCCTTATTTCTACCTATACTACAGTAATCAAGAGTATGGTACTGGCACAAAAATAGACATATAGATCAATGGAACAATAGAGTCCAGAAATAAACCCACACATTTATGGTCAATTAATCAAAAACATACAGTGGGGAAAAGACAGTATCTTCAGTAAGCGGTACTAGGAAAACTAGACAGCTACATGTAAAAGAATGAAATTAGAACATTTTCTCACATCATATACAAAAATAAACTAAAAATGGATTAAAGACCTAAATGTAAGACCTGAAACCATAAAACTCTTATGTCAAAGAATGTTTCATCTATGTTCTCTTCTAAATGATAACAGAATTTTTTTTATCTGTCTCCTAAGGCAAAACAAAAACAAAAACAAAAACTAAACAATTGGGACCTAATTAAATTTAAAAGCTTTTGCACAGCAAAGGAAACCATTAACAAAACGAAAAGACAGTCTACTAAATAGAAGAAAATATTTCCAAATGATATAACCAGTAAGGAGTTAATATCCAAAATATAGAAACAATTCATACAACTCATTATCAAAAAATAAATAAACCAGATTTTAACATAAGCAGAAGGCCGGAACAAACATTTTTCCAAAGAAGACATACAGATGGCCAACAGACACATAAAAAGATGTTCAGTATTGCCAATCATCAGAGAAATGCAAATTAAAACCACAATGACTTATCACCTCACACCTGTCAGAATGGCTATCATCATAAAGACCACAAATAACAAATGTTTACAAGGATGTGGAGAAAAGGGAACTCTTTTACACTGTTGGTGGGAATGCAAATTGGTGCAGTCACTATGGAGAACAGTTTGGAGTTTCCTTAAAACAGTAAAAATAGAACTACCATATGATCCAGCAATCCCACTCCTGGGTATATATTCAAGAAAACAAAAACACTAATTTGAAAAGATACATGAACCCCAATGTTCACAGCAGCACTACTTACAATAGCCAAGTCATGGAAGCAACTCAAATGATCATCAACAAAGAATGGATTAAGAAGATATACTATATACATACAATGGAATATTACTTAGCCATAAAAAAGAATGAAATACTGACATCTGCAGCAACATGGATGGACCTACAGAACATTATCCTTAGTGAAGTAAGTCAGAGAAAGACAAATATTGTATGATATCACTTATATGTGGAAACTAAATAATAATACAAATGAACGTACATTCAAAACAGAAACAGACTTGCAGATATAGAAACCAAACTTGTGGTTAACAAAGGGGAGAGGGAAGGGGCAAGGGACAAACTAGGGATATGCGATTAAAAGACACCTATCATTATATGTAAAATAGATAAGCAACAAGGATATACTGTATAGCACAGGAAATTACACCCATTTTCTCATAATAACCTATAATGGAATATAACCTGCAAAGACACTGAATCATTATGCTGTAAACCTGAAACTAACACAATATTGTAAACCAATTACACATCAATTTAAAAATTCAAAAAAAATTTTAATTTATATATATTTGCTATCTCTGTCCACTGTTAGGGCCTAGAAGCAAAAACATTCCAATATACTGAACATACATAATGCCCTATATACTGCTCCACACTAAAGAAATCAGGACTCCTTGGGAGAAATGGCTGATTCCAGAGCTGGGGCAAGGAAAACACAAGGTGAGGCTGGTAAGTAAGGAAGTCTTCAAAATCTGATGTGAACAAATCAAAAAACATGAGAGGTAGTTTAAAGGGGCTCACATCAGTCAAATGTGGCAATTTAAGTTTCAAAATAAATAATAACAAGAATAGATAAAACTTTGAATAAAACAAGAATCCACAGGTATAAACTGATCCTAATTCTTTAAAGTGAGGCAGGGGAGTAACACTTCTCTGTAGAATAAAGTCAAATGATAAATGTAAAGAAATAACACCAATAGAAAATTGCCATTTTATAAATACCAAAACTGATTCAGGCAAGAATCATCAATGAATGCTAAAATCTGGGTAAAGTTTATTGGCGAACAAGATATACATATAATTTCATAAGTATTTTCCCACTCATTACTTATTTATTACAAAGGGGAAAAGGTACCATTACAATGGAGACATGGTGCCTGTCACAGGCACTATGATGTTAGTCATATATTGATAAGACAATATATATATACCTATACAATATTTTGCCAAAAAATGTTTAACCTAAATCTAATTATGAAAAAAAAATCTTAAATCAGACAAATCCAAATTGAGGGACACTCTACAAAACAACTGGCCTGGAATCTTCAAAAATGTGAGGGGGATGAGGAAGAAGGAAGAGATATTGAAGAAGGCTGGGGATGTGGTATAAATTAAGAGACATAACAACCAAATGTAATGTGTAGTCCTTGATCCAATCACGAATCATATAAATATAAAATGGAACTTGTTTGTACAATTGGAGAAATATGGAATGTATTTCAGATTACAGTACTGATAAATTTCCTGAGTGTGACTGTATGGCTATAGAGAGAATCTGTTTATTCCTAGAAGATGTGTCCATCCTGAAGCAGTTACACTTATGATCATGATGCCTACAACCTTCAAACAGCTCAGAAACTTTAAATGTATATACAGAAAGATAAAGTAGCAAAATGTTAGCAATTGGTGAATCTATATGAAGGGTACATGGGTGTTCAATATACTACTCTTGCTACTTTTCCATAGGTTTGAAATTTTTTTAAAAAGTGTGAGGAAAGAGTTAAAAAAAAATTCCTTTCAAATTCTGTTTTCACACTTAAGAAAAGAAACAGACAAAACTTTTGTTATTCAAAATTATGAAGCAATTAACCAACACAAAAAGTTTTCTAGAGAGTTGACAATCCTTTACACTTACCATTCTATATGGAACGTTCTCCAATGAACCATCTGCTTTGCTACAATCTTAATTTCTTACAGAATGCTTTGGATGTGACCATAAATCAAAATGTTGGTATTGTAAGATGTTGCACCGAATAACTTAGCTTACTGTTTTAACATTATATTCAGTGAAGGCTCCCTCAACCCTTCTGATCTGAACTTGACAATATAAAACTGAATGGGCCAGATTCTGTTAGGACAGTGCTATCAAAACTATGAGCCATAACACTGACACCCTGTAGAAGGGAGAAAAATCAAATGTACCATTAGTTTTGATCTAAAATTTCTCTCTATATTTAATATACCCCAAACATTTATATATTATGTGTATATTATTAACATCTATCATATATATATATATATAATGCAATAACTTATGCAAGAAACTTCTTATTTAAGAAATGGTATAGTACAACAGAAAGTATCCCAGAGAATTATGTACAAACCAGCCACCTAAGCCATGAATGCGTAAGCATTAGACATGTACGCTGATTCACTGACATACATGCAGCATTTTCCAAATGTATTTTGTATATCCTCTATTCAACTTCTACTGATCTGTTAACTGAATGCTGAATTATAATGCCAAAATAAATATGACATTCATTGTGAACTATGGACTAAACACAGGACCTTAATTTGAATGATTTCTTGCAACAAATTTACTTACTTTAGGATTTTCCTTTTTTGCTACCTAATTATTTTACAGCTGATAATTTTCTATTTACACATCATAGCATTTAAAGTACTACTTGTCTGTGTGTGCGTGTTTGTGAGAGAAAGATACAGAACCCAACCTACTAAGGCCCACAGAGAGTTCCCTAATCCTGTGCCCTCAATACGCTGTTTACTCATGTAAACATGTCAACAGCTCCTAGTTGCTAGTCACAGCACTAGATGCTAGAGACATGAATAAGTACACATCTAGATCTCTGCCCTCAATGAGCTAACAGTCTAGTTGGAGAAAGAGACTTTAAATAACGCAGTGAAACAGTGTACTAAAAAAGATAAAAACAAACTGTTTCAGTGAGTCAAAGAACTGCTGTCTCTTCCTCCTGTCTACAGTCATTACCTAAGCACGAGTTCTTTCAGCAGCTCCTGGTTCTTTCCGTCTCTTTCCCTCCTCACTTTCTAAACTTCTGATCTAGTCTCCTCCATACGAGACTCCAACAACAACTTCATAAGCACCGCCAGCCAATGAAAAAAATTTTTTTCTTATCTAAAAAGGACCAGCTCTGTAGAATATATCTTTTGGGCTTTGGTGTGACTGTCTTATTCAGCAAAAACTATTTTCTTATTACTGAGGGGTTTAGTGTAGAGCATTTTTAGGTGGGAAAAAGAAAAAAAAAATGCTGGCCTCTAGAGTTTTTATCCTTTCTTTAGAAAGCAACTGTATCATATATGCAGAGATTTCTTCATAACTGAACACAAACAATAGTTTTTATAGCATCTAAATGTTTAATGAAATGTTTCAAGCTATAATTTGAAACTCATTGTCTATGAAATCAAGTTAGTAGATCAAAAACCAATCCTTTTTTAACAAAATACAATAGAGTAAAATAGAAGCTATCAAGAGTATGATGTAAGAGGTACCTCTTAATTGGGGTCAAGTTTAAATAGCGGGAAAGCTACTGACTTTACATTTGCTCATAATCCCATCCAATCCTATTTATTACCTCAAATATGTTTTCATGAGTCCTTACGTCTTTTGTAAAGAACTAATTATCAGTCTTTCACTAAGTTAGAAACTGAAAGAGAAGGGGTTCTGCAAAAAGCCCAAAACTATAAAAATACAAACCATTAGTATATATGGAAAGCAATGCTACTTAATAGATAAGACTGTGGGCTCAGGAATCAGACTATTTTAAGGTTCAAATCCTTATTACCTTTATGACCTTAGAGAGTTACCAAGCCACTCTGTGCCTCCGTTTCTACTTTCATCCATAAAGTGAATTGTTGTAAGGATTAAATGAGATAATACAGAAGACGTCTTTAGCACAGTGCCTGACACATAAAAGTGTTAGCCGTATTATTATCATATGCTCTCTAAATATTCAAAACAGACTTTTAAAAAATCTGGAAATACCCACTTTGCTTTTATTAAAATATTCTAGCTACACCAGAATTAAAATAGTATTATTAAAAGCCTCAGAAAGCAGAGAATTTCCAAGAAACAACAGTAATGCAGTTAGATGGAAAACAATTCATCAGAGGAACAGCAACAATTATAGCTGGAAAGATCTTTGGGATTGTATTGTGGAGGAGTCTGAATTAATTTGGGCAAAAGTCACGTAGTCTAGGGGTCAGCAAACTGGCCCACAGGCCAAATCTGCTCACTGTCTGTGTTTGGGCCATGAATTAACGATGGTTTTTATAGATGAACATTCTCAACTGACCTGATGCTAGGGAACACTAACTTTGAACCCCACTTAAGGGAAATGTTATCCCATAAAAAATAATTCTATTCTTCTCATTTGTAGACCAATATTACAAAATATCATATTCAATTATATTCTGATTTCATCAATAAAAACTTGTGAAAACTAAAAAATAAAAGATGAGTTTATATGTCAGACAACTAACGTTCCTCTTTACTTTCCCTAAACCTTTCCCCTGCTCAAAGTATCTACTGATTGTCTCATAATGTGCCAGACAGAAGCAACATGAATATATCAACAAATAAAACAAGATAAATGCTCCTGTCCTTATAGAGTTTCCATCCTATTAAGGAAAGAAAAAAATTATATAGTGTGTTATAATATAGTAAGCAGGGAATGTGAGAGCAGGGAAGCAATTTTAGATAGGGTATTTAGAAGAGGCATGACTGAGAAATTCATTTCTTGGCAGACTTGAAGTCAGAGTGAGTCATGTGGATACTTTGCCTGGAACTCGTGCCTAGAAAGGTGTTCCAGGCAGAGGGAAGAACAAGCACAGAGACTTGAAGTGGGAGCATACCAGGCCTGTTCCAGGAACAGCAAAGAGGCCAGTGTACCTTGAGAAAAGCAGGCAAGGAGAGTGGCCAGAGATGAGGTCAGAGAGAGAGCAGGAGCCACAGATCACAGAGGGTAGGGCCTTGTCCACCATGGTAAAAACCTTAGCTTTTACCCTAAGTAAGGCAGGAAGCTATTAAAGGACTTTGAGCACAGGAACACAGTCATCTCCCTTACACTATAAGTACTTTTCAACTAAGTTTTCAACTTGCAGCACTTCCTACTGATAGGTCAGATACAAGAAGCTTAGAACATGCCACAAGTATGCTACTGTGCTAACAGAGTATCAGTGAATAGCTACAATATTATAAATGGGTAAGGAAAAAACATTGACTTGATCAGATAAACGAACAAAAATTTTGAAGAGTGTTTGTAACAAGAAATGAAATTAGTGAACTGAAAAAAAAAAAAAAGCCCAACTACCATAACTAAAAAGAAATTCAAAACAAAACAAAGTACCATTTATCACCCATTCCTAGGGAAATTGGTGGTAGTAAAAATTGGTTCAGGTCTACAATCCTGTATCTGAAACCTTTGGTTTCAAAACACTTTCAGAAGTGTTTTGAATTTCATAATATTTAAATTATACTCTGATATGGCACAAATTCCTTACCTTAAGTAACATTCTTGGTTGGGTCTAGGCAACACGCTGACACCCTGTATTAATCATACTGCTATTTAAAATTTCTTTAGAAAACTTTAAGAATGTTCGCCATAAGAAGAATAAAGAATAGTAGCCTCACATCAGTACAGCTCAGCTGCCAAATTAGTTACAAAAACTTGTTTTTCAGGGCCTTAGGGATCTCAGAATTACATACAAAGAACTGTTGACCTATATGATTCTTTTGTAAGCAATTTTGCTAACACAGAAAACCATAAAAATAGCCAGATGCAAGGTGAGTCACAATATGAGAATCACCTGGGAGAACTCTTCCAAATCATAAAACCCTTCCCAATGAAGATTCCCCATTTCCCTAGTAGCTTCTGTAGTAAACCACTGTAACTGACTATAGTTTGGATTAGGCTGGAAAAGGTAAGCTGGAAATATAAATGAACCAAGTATGGAGATTTTTAAAATTCCAATGTAAATAAAACAATTTGGAAATGCTTGGAGTCTGTAAAAAAAAAAATGTTTACTTCCATGCAATAAGAAATATCTAAAAAAGAAAGACAATAACATTATTTTAAAAACTGGTATTTCCCAAAATTTAATCTCCCTGGAAAATTCATTCATTCTATTCACTCAAAGTGTAGTCCATATTAGTTAGCACCTATGACATGCAAGGCACTGTGTGTACCAGGTGATACCAGGAGTGAGGCTTGGAGAGGTAGATTGGGGCCGATCATGAGTTCAGATCTTATCTTACCAGCAAATGAAAAGGCAATAAAAAATTCTGACTAGGGGTATAAAGTGATAAGATGTACCTGTCAGATAACTCTGGCTATAGTGTAGAGGAGTGTTAAAAAGGGCAAAACCAATGACAGAATGCACTTTAAGGAGGCTATTGTAAAAGTCCAGACAAGACATGATGACCTTTTTAAAAAAATCATTCCCAAAAATTTCAGAAGTTGTGCGCAAGCTTCATATTGCCAAACTGAAGCTCTTCAAGTGGTGACAGGGCTACAACAAGGGAAATTAGGGTAAAAAGGAAAACTCAACAGAGATGATGAGAGGCAATCGAGACAGGCAATTAGAAAAAGGTATCTACAGCTTAAACTAACAGGCCATAGGCAGTGATCCAAGCAAGTTGGTCCTTAGCTGTAAAGTTCAGATAAGCAGGTGGTATACCAGCAATCAGGAAAACACATTAGGTAAACATGTCTAATTTCATGGTTCTTGATAAAGGCTTAGAGCAGATAGAGAGCTCCAGCTACAAGACTGGAGTTCAGGAATTCAAAAATAGGAAACAGAAAATAGGACAGCAGCAGAAAAGATACAGATTCTGGACTCAAATTAACCTAGTTTCAAAACCTAAATCTGATATTTTCTAGCTGTGAAAGCTTTTTGAGCTTCAGCTTCTTCATCTATAAAAAGGGGTAACACTACCTGATCCACAGGGTTGCTGGAAGAACTAAATGAAATATCATACATTAAAGCATGCAGTAGAGGTCAACAAATATCAGTTTTGTCCTTTTCTCTTTTTCTTCTAAAAAGAGAAGCTACTGAATTTTTTTCACCTAAGCTACTGAAATAAGGAAGTCTTCTGCTTGGTCACAAAGTCTGAAAGTCTTATCCATCAGAGGACTTTAGGTGAAGAAAGTAAGGCAGGTCATTAATGCAAAATGCCTCATGAGAGCAGTTCACACAGAACAGGTGAAAGAGAACAAGATACACAAGTAAAAAGGCCAAAAAGTGAAGAAGAGTAAAAGTTTAAATAATTAGAGTCAGCCTCATAGTATAACCACACAACAGAACATGTCACTTTATTTTTAAAAAGAAAGAAAAAAGTGGGGAGCTCTCTGTATATTGAAGTCAAAGGATCTCCAAGGTATATTTTAAATTAAAAAAAAAAATTACTATACAAAACATTAAAATAGTATGCTACCCTCTACATAGAAAGGTAGGGGGAAGGCAGTAATTTATATTTGTATTTTGTTTACATTTGCTTAAATACTGGTAAGATATACAAAAAACAAAAGTGGTTACCTCTAGGGAGCAGGGAAGGGAAGGACAGAGACAGAATAGTATTGAGACATCTCAATATATGTCTTTTTACATTATTTTGAAATCTGAATCAAGTAGACATACTTAACTGTCTAACAGAAGGCAAGATATACATTTAATTAATAATAAAATAAGATTAACAATGACCCCTGAATGATTCCAAAACTCACCATAAGATGGCAATCATTTGAAATGGGGGCAGGCAGCTAGCCCAGATACCTATCAAAGTCATTCAGCGCATTTCTTTGATAGTAGGTATCATTACATAGTTTCACTTACCCTTCTTTCAAATAAGCATTACAGTTTCTTTCTCTTAATCCCCCAAAATGTTACAGTATATGTAACCTTTAAAAAATATATTTTGCTTGAATCTGCCCCCTATTCCTCCATGACCTAAGAGATCTTCCTTCTTCCCATAAGACCAAGTTTCTCAGCACTGCCTAGTCTATATTCATTATTGGTCTAGTTTCCTAGTTTAGTTTCTTAGTACATCCTGCTATTGTAACTCTTCTGCTACAATGAATCTCAAACTTTAGTACACCTCAGAATAACTGCAGCAGCATTTAAGGAGATTTCCTGTGTGCTCATCTCCTCATTCCTCACTCACCCTTTAAAAAATCTATACAGTCTGAGATAAAACCAGGGGAATTGATATTTTTATTCAGTATCTCATTTGATTCTGATACAGGTGGCCTGCCTGACCACATCTGACAACCAATTAGCTAAGGTCATAAATAACTTTCCAGTCAAGATCAAAACATTTTTGTTCTTATTTCTTTCTCTCAGCAGCATTTGATACCTTCCTGAAATTCCTTCATCACCTTCTTCCACACAACTTGACGCTCCTCTCTCACCACCATTCAGTCTTCCTCACTGGCTTCTTCACTTCTGGGAGTCCTTAACCTTTAAATGATAGTGACTGGCAGCCCTGTCAGTGGCCTGCTTCCTAAATTTACACACACTTCATAAGCAGTAACAGTCACATCCGTTGCTTCAACTACCACCTATACAACCCTAAATCCTGACACTTTGAATTTCCAACTATTTTCATGAAGTCAGAGGCTATGCAGTCAGTAATGGGGGGAAGGGAAGGGGAGAGATGCTCCAACATCGTGCACATCTGAATTCAAAATATTTGTCCTCTATATACATGGTAATACATCCAAAGTCACACATCTTTCTAAATTTCGGTTTTGTTATCCTTTAAAACTGGGAATAACACCTTTCTAACAATTTTTCATTCAGATTAAATGAGGGAAATAAAGAGATTCAGTGAGTTCTCTTCCCTTCCTAGCATACCTGACAGCATGCCCTGAGGACCCCACGCCAAGGGCCTTCAAGGTAGCAGACAGGGGACTACTAGCCTGGGGTTGGGAGACTGACAATTACAAGGGGGATTGAGCAAGTAAGTAAATAGACTGAGAATAATGAGAGCCAATTTCTCACTGCTGAAGAGGGATTTAAAAATACAAGGAAGGGGAAGACCAGAAAGAACCTTGAGGTATTAGACTGGAAATGAATGTTATCAGTGTGAACATTTAAAATACATATACATAATTAGATACAGAAAGAGATTCAGATGTGTAAATATATATATATTTCCTAGTCCTGTCTGCCTTAAAAATGATGACACCCCAACAGAAATAAGCACATTAAGCATCTAAATTTTGGTCTCTAAATACCACTTCCACTAAAAGAAATCAGGATTCCTTGGAAAAATGAATGATTCCAGAGCTGGGAAAGGAAAAGTATAAAGTAGGTCCTGAATACCCTGTTGTGCCAGCAAGTAAGGAAATATTCAAAGAATGGGGACATGTTAAAAAGACAAGGGAGCCATCTTGAAGGGCTAATCTAGCCAAATCTAGGACAATTTTAGCATCAAAATAAAAATTAAAATGATAATAACAAAACCCACCGAATAAGAACAGAAAGCATGGGTACATATTGATGTAAATAAATGAAGGAATAAACAAATACATAAAAGAAAGGAAACATCTGTTTTCAGTAGAAAAATCAACTAATAAGTACAAATGGCAACCTTCACAATAGTTGTCAATCCAGGCAAGAGTCATCAGTGGACCGAAAGACTGATGGGCAGAGGTCTGATGAGGAACAGAACATCAGCAAAGTCTTAGACATCTTCCCATCCACCAATTACAAGAGGAAAGGTGATGGCTTTATAATTGAGAAACCCAGCAGACATGAACTTAACAAGGTGTTCAAGTTTAAATGTCACCAGTGGGATAAGAAGAGCACATCGTGCCTATGGTATTCCTGGCAACAATGCATTCAGTCTGCACATGAGCAACTACTGGATGCACCAAAGTTAAGGGACATCTTACAGGAAAAAAAAAAAGTTAAGGCCATAACAGATAGAGAAATATTGAGGAAATGTTCCAAACTGAAATAGACTAAAGAGACATGACAACTAAATGCATGTGTGATCCTGAATTGGATCCTGGACCAAAAGGGAAAGAAAGACACTGTTGGACAGTTGGAAAACTTTGAATGGCACCTGGGGTTTTGAAGGTAGTGTTGTATCAATGTTGATTTCCTGATCTGGGGGTTATGCCCATGTTTTGGTAAATACACACTATATTTAGGAGTGAGGGCATCAGGTCTGCAACATGCTCTGCAATGGTTCAGAAAAAGTCTAATTAGATGAGAAATGGTGCATTCTTCTGAAATGGTTAGAAGTAGACATGAAAATGAGGGACTAGAAATAAGATGATCAAGTAGTCTCATTGAAATTTGAGAATCCATTAATAGAAGAGGGAAAGAGTCAAAGATGAAGTCAAGGTTCCTTCTTTGGGCATCTGAAAGGGAAGGCCTCACTGTACCCACTACAGTGAGCCAAGTACAACAAGATGCAGGCTTATCTTTTGTATACACATAGTATATATGCAGTACAATGTTAAAAATTGGTTGAAGTTCACGTGTGGGAACAGGGGGCTTATGACAAATCTCTGTACCTTTTCCTCAATCTTGCTGTGAAACTAAAAGTGCTCTAAAAAAATAAAGTCTTACAAGAAATTTTTTTAAGTTGCAAGAACAGTTCAAGGAAAAAGAAACTGGTTGAAGGGGATTTGGGAACTCTTTGAGCTGTCCTTGCAATGGTTCTGTATGTTTGAAATTATTTCAAAATAAATAATTTAAAAAATTCAGTGAGAACTCATGACAACCCTGGAGTCTAGCAAAATGCCTGGTTCACTATAGATACTCAATAAAAATTATTTGGTCTTCCCTTTCCAGTTGCCCAAAAGAGAAATCTTAGCATCAACATCAACTCTTTTCCTCTTTCCCCTATATCAAAAGGGACCCTCAGTTCTCATCAAACTACCTAATCAGTTTTCATTTCTAGTCCTACATTCTTATCTTTACTTCCTCATTTCTGGTTCTTATCATCTCTCACCTGGACCACTGCAAGAGCATCCTAATTGGTCTCTCTGCTCCTTCTAATCTCATCTTTGCACCATCCTTATATCCTTGCATCAACATCTAGATGTCAGGAGTTACCTTTCAAAAATTACATCTAATCTTATCATTCCCTTATTGAAATACCTGTAATTGCTCCCTAATGTAAATGTGGATTTCCCAACAGGCAGACAAAACACTCTTGTGGGGCACTAGCAATGCAGGAGCACCAAAAAGATATTTCACATACACACAAAACAATGAAGTAGTAATTACTGGGGAAGGAGAAGGAGAGAGGGGAGAAAACGGGAGGATTTTGACTCCACATCCTTTATGCTTATTTTAAGGTTTGGTATTGGTTTTATTTTTAATTACATACTGGGAATGTCAGGGGATATGTGGGTACCATAAATTTTCCAGTACTAAGAGCCTCTAAAACAGTGCTTTTCCCAATGCTTTCCCCAATGTGGCACAAAAGAAAATAATTTTTAGCACACTGGGACAAGCCAAGGAAACTATTCTAGGTGAAAAGAAATCATTCTGGGGGCTCCAATATGCCCTAGTCCCATATGCTGACAGTTACCTTGTTCTCTGGCACAGTGGTAAACCACTCATGGCACACCAGTTGGGAAGCTCTACTCTAAAGGTCTTAATATGATTGCATTCATAGCCCAAACTAGGACCCTCACAAGGTTTTATCTTCTATCATAGTTAACACACATATACAAGCACACAGACTCATACACAAAATCAGACATCAACACCTATCTCATAGACAGAGACGGATCATTTCTCTAAACACACTATGCATCCTTTCATACTTGTCTTTTTGTACATGCTGTTCTCTCTACCCAGATCAATTCCAACTCATCCTCCAAGACGCTGCTCAAATGCCAATTCTCCTTTCTCCCAGATCTTATTACACTTGTCACTCTGAATTGTAATTGTCTATTGACATATTACCACCCTAGGATTTGAGCACAAGGATAAAATCATGTCTTACTTACCACTATACCAGTGATCCCCATAACAGACATTCAATTATTTTTTTAATTAAAATACAAATGAATGTTCACTGTATCATTTCTCAATAAACAAAATTTTTCAAAATACATTAACTAAAACAATGAAGTCTATTTTTAGAACCAAATCAGTATTCTTTTTTCCAAAACAAGAATACTCATTGTTCTTTAAGATTGAGATTTGGCACAGAAATATTCATACCACTGGACCATTATCCCAGTCCTAGAGTTTTAGACTGAGGAAACAAATATAAACAAGCTATAAGCACAAAGATATTCACTGCAGATTATAACAGTGGAAACTTTAGGAACAATCAAAATATTTAACATAAGATAAATGACTAAATCACCTGATTGATAAATCACCTGAATATCTAAGCAATCGTTTAAATTATATTCAGGACAATAAGAAAACAGGAAAAATGATACCAGTTACCATTTATTGACCATCTCATCTTTTTAAAGAATAATGCTAGATGCTATATAGATATAGAAAATCCTAATCCTCACATTATCCTAATTTCATAGACAAGAAAATATGAAATTATCCTAATTTCATAGACAAGAAAATGAGCATAGGGGTTACATAGTTTGCCCAAGGTTTTTTTGCTTGTTTGTTTGTTTTCTGGGGGGGGGGAGGTAATTAGGTCTGTCTGTTTGTTTGTTTGTTTGTTTGTTTGTTTTTAGAGGAGGTACTGGGGATTGAATCCAGGACCTTGTGCATATTAAGCATGCACTCTACCACTTAAGCTATATCCTCCCCCTGCCCAATGTTTTTGAGACCAGATTCCAATCCAGATCTATCTGACTCCAAAGTCTTGTCATCTTTTCCCTACATTGTACTTCCTCTACTACACAATGTTTCCAATACAGTAAACTCAAAATTGTTATCTTTTATCATACAACTTTATTTTTAAAAAATATGGACAACTGCCTGGAAGGAAACAAAAATATCTATTAGAGTGGTGATTAAGGGTGAATGCTGTTACAGTATTTATAATCTTTTTTAACTAGTAACTTACTAAAGCAGAATTGCTAAGCAATAGATAAGGCAATACTCAAAAGAAACAATCCCCACTTGTAATTTTTTTTTTACATTTTCATTAAGGACACAGAGTAGGTAACATATAAAAACTTAAGAAGGATGGACTCAATTAACTATAGCTAAACAATCATAAATTAACCCCAAGGTACTTATTACCAGGATTCAAAAGTGGATCATTATGACTGGATTAAGCAGCATTCTTCCAGAAAAAGGTGAATTTTGTGGAAGACTTAAAGAGGAGGCACATGGATTGGAGACAGGAATGTTTAACTGTATTTAACTGAAGAAACAAGGGCAGAGGGGAAAAAAAGAATGTTTTCTTTTTAAGCAAGAATGAGAAACAAGGTTAGTGAGATGAAGCTGGTGGAAAGCCTTTAAGGCCAAGCAAACAAGTTTGGAATTAATTTGACAAGCAACAGGGAACTCTAACATATTCTCAAATGGGCTGTGGCATGCTGAAATAAGATCTTTAAAGATTCAAACTCTGGTCCAAGGTAAAGTACTGTCTTTGGTTACACAATGTTTTTGCCAAACAATTGGAGAGAAAATAATCCACTATCCTTTATGTGTGCTTTATATGTAATCTTTTCAAAAAGAGAAGCTGACTAAACAAACAAAAATCTTTATATAAGAAGTCAGTATATGGGGAGGGAAGTGCTTTCAGATATAATGCTTGCAAATATTAAATGCCACTGTACATTTTAATAAGAATCATAGAACTTCAGAGCAAGAGACACTGGAGATAATCTTTTAGTGACAACCTCTTCTTCATTTTCACAAGGAACAGGCTCAAGAACTAAGTAACTTGCCTAATGTCATATATAAGCTAGTGGAAGATTCAATATCAAAACTCAGATTTTCTAGGCAGCAAGATTTAAAGTTGCACTGTCCAACATTATAGCTACTAGCAACATCTTATTTAAATTTAAACTGATTAAAATTGAACACAATTTAAATCAGTTCCTCAGGCATGACAGCCACATTTCCAGTGCTCCGTGCAACACATGGCTAACGGCTACCATATCTGACAGAGCAGAAGAAGAGTATTTCCATCATTGCAGAAAGTTTAATTGGGCAGCATGATCTAAAGAATAAGCTTCAGAGTCAGACAGACTTAGTTTGAATTCTACTTATTAGCAGTATGATCCTAGACATGTTATTTAATTTCTCTTTGTCCCCACTTGGGGGAGGGAAGGGCAAGTAGGGGATTAATAACACCTACCTCCCAAAGTGTACTTGGTGACTATGTAGGATAACATGAAAAGCCCCCTTACATTGTCTGGCACATAACAGACAATAAACACTTCCCTACTGGATCCTTTTTTCTTTCTACTCATCTGTATAACCTTGTTAAAAGATACAAACACAGTAACTCTTCCAAATTAATATCTTCCCCTCAAGATAATTCACAGTACCTAATTTTCATTCTGTTTCCACCAATTTCTTCAAATACTGCACCTCTCTTCCAGTGTTTCTACTTGGGAATAATGAAATGAATAATGAATGTGGGGGAAAATGCCTCTAATGAAATGGAGACTGTAATAAATTTCCCGTCTTGTCTCCCATCCTGTTTGAAATACTTACTGATCACGCAAAGGAAAAGAAAGAAATTACATTGCTCCTAGGTACTGTACTTCCACACCAATAAAGAAGATTCTACAATACTTGTACACTATATTCCTTCTCACCATCTGTGCTACTAATTGAATATTAAATGAAGAAATAACACCTTCCTCCTCCAGTACTTTTCTGGCAAACAATAAAAAGGATTTCCAGAATGCTAAACTAATCTTCAAGGCTTCACAGCTTAATCTAGTAAACTGACAAATTTGACAAATTTAGACTATAGCATATAAAAAAACTTCCAAATATGCATGTTACTATTCAGAAAAACAACAAAATTCAACTGAGTTTGTAAATTGTGTATTTCTGCCAGTACTAAACTTTATTCAGCCACAAAGTCACATACACTCGCCATTTCTAGTGAAGTCACCAATTTTAAATTCTCAATAACTAACAAAGAATGAAAGCAGAACTTTTAAACATATGTCTTTAAACATCCACCAAACAAGATTTATACATATTTTTAAAGCTTTCTTGTTTAAAACTGATCATATTAACTTTCAGAGAGGTGGAAAGACAGTCCTCTCAATGACAGTTAATAACAGTGTGTCCCTAAAATTATCTGGTATACTTATTTTGTTCCCTAAAGATAATTTACTCAAAAACATGACCACTAACCTCAAAGAGTTCAACATAAGTCATAAATAAATACTAAATAGATAGCACTGCACACGGTTACTGTCACACTACAAGTTAATCATGTTTAACAGACAAAGCTAAAATACTTCGAATAAACAAATCAGAGTTTAATAAGTCTATGGGGGTCACATAAGTAAAAAACAAACAAACAAACAACCAAAAAAAGCAATGTAAAAAGTTTTTATTACTATCCTACATAAAGTACTTGATACATTAAATAAAGGCTTCTATGCCTGAACTGATGAAATCTAATTGTGAGTCTATAATTTTTTAAAGTCCTTCAATAATAATGAAGTGTATATTGGTCAAAGCAGAATAGTTCAAATGAATTTTCCTGAGGCTGCATTCTAAGTACATCTGACCCAGAAAGTATTTTTAGCAAGCGTGTTCAATCAATGCTGGTTTTATGCTAGCCTAAATTAGAAATTGAGTGTCACAAATTTAAAGTAACAAAGTTACTAAGGACATTTTAAAAGATATTCAACTAGGAAATAAGAAGAAAAACATCCACAAATTTTAAACAATTCAGTACCCACAGCCCAGAATCTAAACAGGTTAGAAAACAAGAAATAAGAAAGTCACATCCTCATCCATTAGTACTTTTGAGGAATCTGTGATTTTCTTACTTAAACTTTATCCTACTCAATTAATATTAATAAAAGTAGGAAACAATGATGGCTCTTTGTGCTTCCAAAATCTCTTGCCAAATGTTTAAAACAGATTAGCTAAATCACAAATATTCCTATGTACAAAAAAGACCATGTTTACTTCTTATAAACTACTCAAGATCATGATATTGTTGGACCATGCACATGTTTCAATGAAAAATGGTAACAAAGATACGTGTGCCATTAAAAAAGAAAAGCAAGAGAGAGAGATTGAGAGACATAAAAATAGCTTTTGTGGTAATTGGAGCATAAATTTATTTTGACAAAAAATAGTGGGGTCCACGAAATGACTGCACTCTTTTACTGAGTTAGTAAATAAGTTCTGTACAATAAACAAACTTGCTTTCAAAGTCTTTAAAAAAAAAAACAAACTATAGGATGAATTTGTCAAATTCAAGATTTAACTGATACAGTATCTAGCTCTATTCCATTAAATGTAGTTTGGGCTCTGAATAATTTATTTTAAGGTCCTCTCCTATCTCTTTAAAAAGTGAAAAATATTTTTTTCATCTCTGACACGTTAAGGTTCAAAAATCAGGGTAAAAAATGCCCTGGCTCTACTGTTCCACCGTCTTCTTTTCACCCAAGTCATCTTTCACAAATCGGATACTTTCTTTCTCCACTTTCTCTTTAAAACATGTTTTAAACTGTATTGTTTCAAATTGGGCCCACTATCTGGTCACATAAACCTAATGCTACTCCAATCTCCGATTCTAAAAACAGTTGGTATACTGCAGACAAACAGGTTCTCCTAGAACAAGCGCTTAAAAATCCTACAAATCGTCCTTGTCCATGGTGGTGTTCCCATTGCCTCCCAGACATAAAGTGTCCCATTCTAAGTTTCGCAGAACCATCCATACAGATATGTGTGCAACGGTAAACCGCTCATTTTAGGGGAACCCTGGGAAATGCATCCGTACGTCTACTTAGCTACAGCTCAACTTTTTTTTTTTTTTTTTGGCCCAACTACAGATTCCTAAATCCAAGTATACACGGGCAGAATCATACTAGGCTTAAAACTTCAATGGTAGGGACAGTATACCCATGCAGCATGTAGGAAGCGCTCATACGAGCCAATTAAAAAAAAGAAAGAAAGAAAGAAAGAAGGAATCCTACCAGCAGTGGAAAAATCAGAAGATTCTAAAACCTCACCTAGAGTTTAGGGCCGTGGAACATTCCATCTCCGCACCTATTCTATCCCTTCTCCCTTCGATCACCCGTAACAGATTCTAAACCCCCCCGGACCTCGGAAAGCAAGAGGTCCCGCGAAGAAAAGGAAGAGAAAAAAAAAAAGCATCATTTTTTCCCCTTCCTTTGAAATCAACCCTGTACCTATGGCTTGCCCTACCTGGCTCGCCTCCCACGAGCCCCAGGTAACAGCCTCGCGGACTATGCAGGGCCGAGAGGCCGGCGGGGACCCGAGAGCCTCTTACCTTCGTATCACAGCCGCGTCCTCTCGGCTGGAGAAGAAAAGCCTCGAGGCCCGGGCGCGCCGGGGAGAAGCGCGTCGGCCGCGCCGCTCCCGGGGGCTCCCTCAGCGCCCCTCCAGCAGCCGCCGCCGCAGCGGCCGCGCCACGGCCCGGAGCCGCCAGCACCACCTCATACTGCGGGGCTGCCGCGGGCCGGCGCCGCCGGGAAGGCGGGAGGGAGGCGGGCAGCCGGCGCGCTCTCCCACCTCCCTGCGGGGATGAGATAATCCACACCCCCAAAAAGTGCCGTGGGGGAGGGGGACACCGGAACGGGGGGCCCGGACCCAAACCTCCGACCCTTTGGCCAAAGCCAAGCCTCTCCCCTGCCCGACTCAAGCCTGGAATGCAATCCCTGGGGACCCAGGAGTCCTGAGAACAATGTAGGGGGGCCGCGAGGAGCGGAAAAGCGCGATGCGCGGCGTGAGCGGGCGGGTAATCCTGGGTAGCGTTTGTGTGTGAGAGTGCAATAGGAGCTCAATCCCTCCTCCTCCTCCTCCTCCTCCGTCTCCTCCTCCTCCTCCCTCAAGCACACCCCGTCTCCCAGGCCACAGCATAGCAACCGAACATGGCGGCTGCGCAGACGCCGCCACTCGGCGGCCAGGAGCGACGGCGGCAGCAACAGGAGGCGATCTCGCGAGAGGCGAGGCCAAGCCCCCTTCCTCGCTAGCGCAGGCTGGAAGAGGTTGCACCAGCCAGAGCGCAGGGAGACACGCAGGTGCGAGGGAGGCCGGACCTGGGTAGGTTGGCAGAGGGGCTGGGAGGAGGGGCGGAGCGCTATGGCTCCACCCCATGGCTCCGCAGCGATTGGTTATTTAAACCACGACCCCCTTGCTGGACCTACTGACCTAAGCGACCAGACAGAGGGGCGAAAACCTAAGTTTTAAAAAGGAAAACCAGACGTCTTGGTCCCAGGTTGTCCCAACTTCAATACTAAAAGAGAGTATAGGTTTTAGGATGCAATTTTGAATCATTTCCTCTCCTAAATATAGACTCTGAAACAAAGAACAAACAACGTTCATTTATAGAACAAACGTTTGGGTGCCTCTGTGTGCCCGGAACGGTGTGCTTTTAAAAACTGAATAAATTCATTCTAACCATGCATACGAATTGGGTGTTACCGCGCCAGGGTTATTAGCCAGGTGTATTCTAATATCTTACTGATAGTACAAACTTACTGGCGATGAGATAGATGCCTACGGGCTGGGCGCTAGCTGAAATGATGGGAGGAGGAATTTGGGGACTGTCACACTTCCTTTTTGCATTCATTTTTGTCAGAGTCCTTTCCTGTCGTCTGGCACCTTTTTGCTCTTCCTTGTTCTTAGCTTCAGCACTCCACCAGAGCCGGCCCTCATAAAACGTTCTTTCAAAAATCACTTTCCCTCCAAGCCGACAAAATGCCTATTTACTAATCAAGGATGGGTTTTGCAAGATGAAACCTTGCAAATTTGTACAAATTTGTGAAAGACAGCAATTCCCTCCCTCGCACCCCCGCTCAGTTTTTTCATTTTTAAAAAGACAACCCGTCAGTCCATATTTTTCTGCTTTACCTCTTCTACTTACTTTTCTGCTAAGAGCTTAATTCCAGCCAGTGCTCATTCATCCTTCCCTGACAAGCTTTCCTTCCTCTACTTCTCCATTTTCTGTGCCTTCATTCATACTATTCCCTCTACTGAAATGCTCTTCACTTCATCTCCGCCTATCAACATTCAATCCAACCACCGATTTCTTCTTCCTTAGACATTGATACCTCTACGTTCACTTATCACAGCGTATATTTTACTCATCACAATGTGTATTTTATTATATGATACTTGTTCCTGTGTAGGTCTTACCACCACTCCTACATGATAAGCTACTCCAGGGCAGGGATCTTGTCTTAGTCATTTTTGTGTCACTTAAAATACCTGATGACAATGACATTGCCTGGTGTCAAAAAAAAAAAAAAAAGGTTATTGAAAGAATGAAATGCTTAAATCTTAACTAACTGGTGGGATTTCAGGAAGGTACTTGAGACAGAGCAGGCTCTCACTCAGCTTCAAATCTGGTAAATTGCTGCCTCTGAGTGATACTAGTCTGGTCTAAATCTGCCCTTGTTGATGCCCTGTAAAGCCTTGTAACTAGTCCCCTGACTAATCTTCCTGTCTCCAGACCTACCCGCTTAGCCCATTCTTCCTACCCTCATCCTAAACCAAGGTCATCTTTTATACAAATAGAAATTTCACTTGTAATATAATGACAGCTGGAGTCTCAACATTGGAGGGGGACCCCCTTTGTTTTAGGAAACTCCACAGGGTGAGTCCTTCGGGTAAACAGATGTAAGCCTCATATATATCTATTATTCTTTAGGAAAACTGTGAAGTTTTTTTTTTTAAATGAGAGAGAATTCACATACCATAGCGTTTTTTAGTATATTTGCAAAGTTGTGTAGCCATCACCACTACTTAATTCCAGAACATTTTCATCACCCCAAAAATGAAATCCCGTACTCATTAGCACTCTCCTTTCCCTCCACCCCCTAACTCCTGGCAACCACTAATCTACTTTCTTTCTCTATGGATTTGCCTACTCTGGGCATTTCATATAAATGTCATCGTACCTACTGCAAATTCTCTATGAACATGTGTACATTTTTGCTTTTATTTACATTATAATCTTAAAAAATCAATATATGCCTATTCTGGATCATTTGGATGACCACCTTGTGACCAAACACTGCCACTTGACTTTGTATTTGGCACCAAGAACTATAAGTTTAATTTTCTCGGGCTAATGGGAAAAAAAAAATAGAATACCTCTTGTAGAGATGACAGCATTCTAGCCAGGTGAAGGTTAAGCATCCTCATGGCACACTGTACAAAAGTTTCACAAAAATTCAAATGGAGAAGTATATCGGGATAATTAAGTCCATTAAAAGCGTGCTTTAAAAAGCCTGTACCATAGCAGAGAGTTCCATATTCTCATCACAGGGGGAAATTTAATTTCAGCAAAACAGCATCATCTACATTACGTACCTAACATGAATTGAATTTTTAATTTTGTTAACTTCATATGCAAAATTATTTTAGTTTTATAGATGTAGAACTGATGTGAGAATAAGGACTTTATACTTAGTCTTATGTTTACACATAATTAAGAAAGAATCTAAATAATTTAACATTACATTAATTGAGAGTTAGCAAGATTTTTTTTTTTTCATTTAAAAGTGGTCTCAAACATTACTCGGTATTGGCAGACACTGCTTCTGACTGTGATTTTTTTCCCCTTGTCTGTGCCTGCCCTTGGCTGTGCTTGGGGAGAATAAGAGCAAGGGTTGTGTCCACACTTGGAGGGTATTGGCAGAGAAGGACTGGCCTTGCATTGTTTAATTGACTCCCAACCCTGGGTAGCTATAGCAGGAAAGGAATAGGCCTTTGTTCTAGCTTGTGCAGCCAAGCCAGACTGCCTGAGCTTTGGCAGTGACCTCTGGCAGCCGTAAGGCAGCAGAGAAGGAACTTTCATCAGGCATTGTGGCCAACTGACCAGCCACCGCCCTTCTCCCCCGCCCCCTCATCAGCAACTTGGGAGGACCCCTTTGGAGGAAGTGATAAGCCCTTGGATCACTAGGGATACATAAGGAGGAGAACTCCAAGGGAAAACTGGACTCAGCTTGCTGGGTGGTACTCAGAGTGGTATGAATTTTAACACTGAAAAACTAGTGATTTAAAGTGACTTGATTTTGTTGCCTAAGCTGGTGAGTGGGACGTACAAGGTACACAGGCTTTCAAATACCTGATCTCTGACATGTGACCTTAATTAGACATTTGTATGCCTTAGCTGGATAATTAAGTGGGAATTTCATCTTTTCACCTGTCTGGAATCTTCAGGCATAACTTAAAGCAAAGCAAAACAAAACAAATTTAGATTTAAACCTTTAAAGAAGTGTCATACATTTTCCCAAGAAATTTAGAATTGTATGGCTTGGGCTTCCTTTAAGCTGCTTTGAATATGTTTTTATTTTATTTTATTTTTTTAATTGAAGTATAGTCAGTTTACAATGTTGTGTCAATTTCTGGTGTACAGCATAATAGTTCAGTCATTCATATACATACATGTATTCATTTTCATATTCTTTTTCATTATAGGTTACTATAAGATATTGAATATAATTCCCTGTGCTATACAGTAGAAACTTGTTATTTATAAATATACTTTTTAAAAATATATATTTATTTTTTAAAATTACATAACGTGTATCTCTGAGGCAGGTGGCCCAGACTGGTCACCCTGTCAACAGGGCCCTCTTCCCCTTTACTTGCCCACAATTCTTTCTTTTTCTTTTTTCCTTTCTTCACTCCTTTCTGCCTCCCTCCCTACGTCCCTCCGTCTCCCTCTGTCTTTCCCTTTCTTCCTTCCTTTTTTCCTTCCTTCTTTCTCTCTCCCTCCCCCTCTCTTTCTTTTCTTTCCTTCCTTCCTTCCTTTCTGTAGCAGTAGAAGACCCAACTTAGCAATCCCTAGGATCAAGAACTATACAGAAAAATGTAAAATTTTTTAAATCAAACACTTCCTCCTATTTCCAGTTCCACTCTCCAAAGTCAAGCACTATTAACAGTTTCTTCAGTGTATACTTCCAGAATTTTCTCTGTATCTGTAAGCTTAGTCTATATCTTTATCTTTCTGCGTACAATCAGTATGTTTTCCATGCATACTATATTCCACTTACAAATGTCCTTAATAGGACATAAGGATATATGTCATTCTTTCTAAGGGCTGTATCTTTCTAAGAAGTGTATTTAATCTTCTCTAATAAATGGGCATTTTAGGCCATTTCTAGTTCTCTGCTATGGCATACCATGCTGTAAAGAACATTTTCATCACAAAGCATTGTATATTAAATAAGCATTTATTTGAGATAAGTTTTTGGAAATACAATTGCTGGTGTGAGGGGTATGGGCATGTTTAATTTTGATAATGTTACAGACTTGATTACCAATTGCTCCCACAGACTATGTATGAGTTACTGTTATCCACCTCTTCTTTATCATTTCTAGGTTTTGTATATTCCTCAATCCGAAATAAGCAATGACAACAAAAGTAAAAAACTTATTTTCTTCTAGAGTCTTTTTTAATACTTAACTCAATGACTCATCTGGAAATAATTCTGGTGTGAGGAAATAGGGATCCTGCTTAATTTTTTTAAAATAGTTTTCCAGTTGTCCCAATATCACTTTATTGAATAATCCATTGCTTGCGCGCCGCGCGCGCACACACACACACACACACACACACACACACACACACAATTGGTTGGTAAATTTCTTTTTTCAAATATTAAATTCTTAATTTTGATTCGGGAATTTCTTAGTTTACTCCACAGAACTAGCCATTCCATCTCTGTATTTGTTTTCTATTGATGCTATAACAAGTTACCCTAACTTTAGTGGCTTAGAACAACACAGAATTAGTATATTATAAATCTGGGTATGAGTCCGAAATGGATCGACAGGCTGTGTGCCTCTGGAGGGTCTAGGGGAGACTCTCTTTCCTTGTCTTTTCCAGCTTCTATAAGCTACGTGGCCCCTTCGTCCATTTTCAGACACAGCAGCCCAGCATCTTCAAGTCTCTATGTCTTATTACCTTCTCTGTCTTTTTTGACCCTCTTGCCTGCCTCTTATAGAGACCCTTGTAAGATCACACTGGGTCCACCCACGTAATACAGAACAATCTCCTCATCTCAAGATTCTTAATTTAATCACATCTGCAGAGTCTCTTTTGCCATGCAAGCTAACATATTCACATAATCACCCTGTGCATGAGGGTGTGAACATCTTTGGAAGCCATTACTCCATATGCCACAGTATCTCATCCCAAGCTTTTAAGCTGTTAGACTATCTAATAAGTTATAGTATCTGAGAGAGTTAATTTCTCATTGTGACTTTTTGCCAAGATAAACTTATTTTACTTATATGAATTTTAAATATATGAACCCCAGATCGTGATAAAAATATTAAATTACATCAATAGTATATAGTGTGCGCTTAATGTAGGATCTATATATTATCTGAAAGAAATATTATTTGTAGATATAGGTGAATATAGTATGTATATTTAAGTACATTTTTAAGACACTGATCAAACATATTATAAGCCACTTAACCTGTATCTGTCTTCCTAATATAAATATTAATGCAAATTAGTCCTCATAGTTTTCATTTGTTTAAAAACACATGTATTGCTCATGTACTATTTGCTAGGCACTGGGAATACAGGTAAGAGTTGGCCTCTGCCCTCCAGGAAAGAATTTTTCATTCTTAGGTTGTAACTTTTATAGAGAATTGTGAAATCAACCTGGTGGATCACAACTAGTAAACTGCAAAAAGAAATGAACTAGAATAGACCAGAACACACCAGAGTGCATCACACAAAGTGAAGGTAAACACAGGACTGTGAACCTTTAACTTTAGTTATATGTTTGTGTGCCTGTGTATTTCGATGTGAAATGTCTCTCTTACATTGGGTGTGGTGGCCAAAGAAGTTTGAGAGCATCTGGTCAGAGGGAGAATAATAAGTACATAAACAATACAAATTAGTATGAGAAGCACTTTCCTAGATTAAACTCCATGAGGGCAGGAACCGAGGCTGTGTCCCTCACTCAACATTGTTTTATCACATCTGGACCTAATGTCTGGTATGCAGTCAGCCCTGTTATTATTCTCGAGTAAACGAATGAATAAGGTGGGCCTAGGATGCCAGGGAAAGCTGTGAAAGGAGGTCAAATACTGGCACGTTTGTGCATTAGGTTTGTGTGGTTTCCACTGAGAGCTGTGGACTTGCGGGGACAGGAGAGGGAAATGATCTGACACAGAATTGAAGGCAGGGCAGAGCCTATGAGGGGGAAGCCTGAGGGACCTTGAGTGACATCTAGTGGCTTCTTTGACCAAATGAGAGATACCAACCTCAGGGATCTCCCATTAGATGGGTTATTATTGGATAAGCTATTTGCTTCAAGGGGGGAAAAAAAAAGAGCTCCATTCCTGCCTAGTGTCTAAGTGTTCCTTTGTTTGTAGATGAATATGTGGATGTATCAGTCTGTGCTCTTTTTCATGTGTTGGCTTTGTCCCAAGGGGCTTTCATATCCTGTTAGAAAATCTTGATTCCTCTTTGTGCCTTTGTAGCCTGTTACTCAGCACCTGGTATAGCATTTTCAGGTGCGCTTCAGGTGTGGAATAAACACCTGCTGTTGGCTGGCTGACATGTTTTAGTCATTCGTTCAACCCGTGGTCATTAATTGGATATGCTGACATTAAGAGTTTTCATCCCTGGCCACACAGTAGAAAACACCAAAGGCGTTTTTAATAAATGTAGAAGCCTTTACCCCAGCCTAACCCCAACTCCATTCTCATTTAATTGATCAGGGCGGATCCCAGGCGTCTCTTAGAGAGATGGATATAGATTTTTTTTCAGCTCCCAAAGTGATTCTACTGTGCAGCAGGGTTGAGACCCACAGCTCCCTTTTGGTCAGGCACCAAATGTAAGAAAGCGTCAGCATTAAACGGGCGTCCCTGCCTCCTAGGTCAGCGCTCCTCAAACTGCCTGGGGTGAAGGACCAGACTTCATGGACCCACATTTTTATAAAATTTAAATAAAAATAAATTACTAGAAAATTAAATGAGAAGACAAAAGCATATAATAAAATCCAAGCCCTGATTGTTTATTAGATTCAACAGAAATTAATTTCTCTGAAAGGTTCTAACTGCCTAATCTGAATGTCTGTACTTACTGTGAACTGGTGACAAAGCTCTTTGAGGGTGGCACTTTGAGTCACACTTCTCTAGGTTATACTTTAGATGGAGGTGGGGCATTAGAAGACGAAAGGAGATGCCAAATACACCAGGAGCGGTAGTAACAGGACACACAGGTTGTACTTGTTGTGTCTGAGCAGGAAGCCTGCTGACCCCTCAGGCAGAAGGGCCTTGTGGGGCCACCAGGGCTGAGGGCTCAGTCCTCGGCTCCCCAGAGCCAAACTTTGATCTTATCAGAACACCCACATGATTAGGCACTTGGCACTATCCATGCACTAAAATTAAAAAAAAAAAAAAAAAAGATTATAAAGCAGTCACTCTCAGGGGCGAGGGTATAGCTCAGTGGTAGAGTGCATGCTTAGTATGCATAAGGTCCTGGGTTCAATCCGCAGGACCTCCATTAAATAAAACAAAATTTTAAAATAACTCTAATTACCTCCCTCCCAACCCCTCACCCCCCAAAAAGCAATCACTCTCTTTTTAAAGCAAATATGCCTTTCTAGGGACCAGATACTGATGTTTGCTATCAGGATACCCTCTTTCCAGTATGAAGGTCCTCAGGCATGAGAAGATCATTTAGGGAGCAGAGAGTGAAGCTCTCCCCACCCTGCAATAAAGCACCCCTCTCTGGTGATGCAATACTCATTCCGACTGCATGCAGGTGTCTCTCTCTTGGACACTGCTTCATAAACACGGACAGACTTGGACAGCCTGTCACACTTCTAGGAGGCACCTGTGTCCTTCACCACCTCAAGCAGGCAAGTTCAATATACCAGAAATTTACCACCTTCTCTGGTTTTAAACCACTTCTGAGGATATCCTAACTCACCTTGGTTGGACTTGAGTGATCCCTGGTTTTCACTGGCAGTATATTTGTCAACTGTTCCCAGCACATGTTCCATCCACATATGACTCATCTGTCATAAGCCGATTACTCCTCCTCACCTCATTATATGCCGTCTTTTCCTTCTGCCTATAATGCCCTGCCATCCCTTTCTCTGCCAAACTCTTACTCATGTTTTGGATTTCAGCTCCCAGGTTGGTGGCCACCGAGAAACCTTCCTTTATCTTTTCCTCACCCACGACTCAACTCTACGCCCCCAGGAGAGAAGATGGCTCATGATGCAACAACTGGCCAGTTCCTCTCTTTTTCCCAGTTGACTTGCAGACTTCTTAGAACAGTGATCCTGGCTTTCATTTCCTCTTGGGTCCCCATAAGCCATACATAGTAGAGACTCCCCCAAAATGTTTGGTTAAATAAACCCATTTTCTATTTCCATTCTCAGATCGTGATGTTATGGCAAAAGGCAGGAGGAGATAAGGTTAATTTCTAATCCTATGAAGGCTTGGTGGTGGGGATGGCAATTGTTCCTTGAAAGTCAAGGTAAAGAATATGAACCTTAACTGGTAGATGATGCAGGGGCTAAGGAGAGAAGTATCATGCTACAATCAGTGACTTAGGAAAAACTGATTTCCATGCGATTGAGGCAGGGGAGATTAGATTTGGGCCAAGATTGAACTTGGAAGACTAATTAAAACAGTGATGATATCTCCCCGTGAGGCACATCTCAGGTGATTCTGAGATGCAGTATCAGGGCTGGCTGTCACCCTCCCCTCACCCGATTCTGATGTGTCACCCACAACTTTCCCAGGGCCCATCCCTGGTTAATAATCATGGCCACGGAGAACTTTGCTGTTGAGGGGAGTCTGTCCTATGCCTGAGGTGCAAGGGGAAGAAAATTCAAAAGTCTGTTTTAACAATCCAGATGTGAAATACTGGAATCCTGATGTATGACTGTTACATATTTAACCAGTTCAAATAATGAGTTCAATTTTATATCTGAACTTTTGTTGGAAGAGAAAAAAAACTTCTAATGGAAGATAACAAATGGTCATCTTAAAAGCTCACTTCTAGTCACCTATATTTGTGTTAATTTCTAATAAGGGCAGCTAGCCCCTGGACTGGTTCTATTGTATGTCAGTGATCTTTTTACTGAATGTTTAATAAATAGCACAGTATGTTACTAGTGGTCTAATAATTTTCATTGGAGAAACTATCCACATTGTTCTTATAGGCACTCAGCAAGTTAAACATTTTCTTCCTTCAATCTCAGCATCTAGTAATATATTAAACCACAAATTAAAGTCATGCTTCATTCTCTTTAGGTTGAACTTTCTCAGAAATGAAAAACGCTGTCACCGTGAGTGGAACAATTTTCTTTTTTAACCAAAATCAATCGATTACAAAATCTCATAATTGCCAATCCAGGTTTTCCACTTAGAGTTACAAATTTCTTTAGATTCTGCTAATAATAATTGTTGCTCTGAGGATTATCAAAGCCACACAATCTAGAACACTCTCCTTCCTAGCTGGGCATCAGGTTTAAGAGATACAGAAGGACAGAGACAGATGGAGGGCAGGGCAAGCTTTAAACTTGAGGCTTAAATTTTTGTGCATCATCCCTTCTTTTGAATGTCAGTCTAATGGAGCAGTCCAAACAGGTCTGTGTATATTCCTTAAACGCAGGCTTAAGTGTCCCTGGTGTGCAGAAAAGACACCATGGTGAAGAAGAAACTCACGTGTAAAGGGAATTTTCAATTAGAGGAACTTAGAAATTCTGATGAACCCTAAGGACTTAATCCAATAGGAATTTGCGGGCTATTAAAATCAAATTTAGATTTAAATGAAAGAATTTGGAAATGGGCAAAAGAGATACAGAATATTTGACAAGTCAATCAGAGAATATCACTTTCCTTTATTTGGCTTCCGGAAGAGCATCAGTGGTTTCAGCCTGGGTCTGATGTGAGAAGCAGAGTGCGAAGAAAAGTTTGCAGGCATTTTCTACTTACAGTGATTCATTTCTTGAGAATGGAGGGAAACTTACTCCAAAAGCCAAGCTGAGGGAGGCAAGGGCAGTATAGCTCAGTGGGAGAGCATATGCTTAGCATGCTCCATTTAAAAAAATAAAAATTAATTTTTAAAAATAAATAAAAGCCATGTTGGGCATGAAGGAGATGGGAAGACCACCACGGTGAGGAAGGGGGCAGAACAAGAATTCTCACAGATCAGAAATACCCTACAGAGTCAAGAGTTTCTGTGTTCCTAACAGAGCCTACCTGCTGAAACTGACACACATCCTTAGATAAATGCACACTTAAATAAAGGATACTGAGTTGAATTGTCAAGAGTCCCTCACCCCCACCCCAGGACCTAAAAAATAACCAACCTCAATGCCTAATAATAAGGGATAGGTTAATTTAGGATCATCCATGAACATGTAGAATATATTTCAAACATTAAAAATTGTGTTTATAAAAATAAGTTTTATTGACATGGAAAAATGCTCAGTTAAAAAAAAAAGAAAAATGCTCAGTATGTAATATTGGAAAAAACAGGATGTAAAATTAATATATGTAGTATAAGCTCTGCTGAAAAAAAAGTGACATGCATGGGGAAGGGTGAATAGATGGAGTACAGAGCTGTTGTAGAGCAGTGAAGCTACTCTGTATGATACTGGAATTGTAGATACATGGCATTACACATTTGTTAAAACCCAGAGAATATACTGCACAAAGAGGAATCCCTCAGGTAAGCTTGGACTTTAATTAATAATACTGTATCAATATCAGCTCATCAATTGTAACAGATGTATCCGCAGTAATGCATGGTGTTAATAATAGGGGAAGTGGAGTGGAGGAGAGAGAAGGTGTGTGGGAACTCTCTGTACTTTCTGCTCAATTTTTCTGTAAACCGAAAACTGCTGTAGAGAAAAAAGTCTATTCATTTAAAACAATACTCCCATGGGAAAAAGACTGGAAAGAAATACAATAAGATATCAGTGAGGCTGTGTAATCCTATAAGATAGTGATTAATTAAGTACTCAGGTTATAGACTCAGATTGCTGATTGAACTCTGTCTCCTCAATTTACTGCTTGGGCAGGTTACTTCAACTCTGTGTTTTAGTATAATGGGGATTATCATGTCACTTACCACATAAGTTTTGTTGTGAGCATTAAATTAGTTAAAACACCTGTTAAACAATGCTTAGAACATAGTATTATCATCTTTGGAGGGGTGGAATTATGGTGATTTGAATTAACTAATCAACATTTACTAATGTTTCTCCAGTAGATGTATATTATTATGATATTTACGGGAAACTATGTATGTGTATGTTATGTTATATTTCTAGAAAAGTATGTTTCTGTATTTTGTATTCGTTCTCTATTGTTGCTTGACATAAAACAACATTTATTATTTCACAACTTCTATGGGTCAGGAATCCGAAAGTAAGCTGCTGTCATGCGAAGCTGAAGGCTCTAGGGGAGCTGGCGGGTCCATTTCCAGGCGGCTCAGTCACGTGGCTGGCTGGTTGGTGTGGGCTGTGGGCTGTGGGCGGGAGGCCTCAGTTCCTTGGCACGTGCAATTCTCTGCAGTGCTACCTGAGCATCTTCACGACACGAGGACTGGCTTTCCCCTAAATGAGTGATCTCAGAGACAGCCATCCAGAAGCCTCCGTGGTTTTTGTGGTCTAGCCTTGGAAGTCACTCACCATCCTTTCTGCAATATCCTGTTGGTTGTGCAGGCCAGCCCTGTGTAAGGGGTGTAGGAGGGAACCACACCTGGGTGTAAACATCAAGAGGTGAGCATTGGAGACCATCTTGGAAGCTGGCTACCGCGCACATGTATATGTGTATGTCTATATATGTATATGTGTATGTCTATATGTGTCTGTGTATGTGTGTTGTGAGCGTGTGTGTGTGTGTTTTCCTGCCAGCTGAAGTATCACCCTAGTGTCCCTGCATGCACATTCTTGCCTTGTTTATTCTACTGAAGCTACTCCTGGCTCTCAACTCCTTTTTGGCTGCCTGTTACTTGATCTTAGCAAGCTCTTTCTTCCTTTTGTTTCCCTCCCTTCCTTCCTTCCTTCCTTCCTTCCTTCCATCCTTCCTTCCTTCCTTCCTTCCTTCCATCCATCCTTCCTTCCTTCCTTCCTTCCTTCCTTCCTTCCTTCCTTCCTTCCTTCCTTCCCTCTTTACCTCCACCCTCCCGTATTTCAAGAGATACCTACTGTGTACCCACTACTTACTCTTAAGTACTGATGAATTACCTCTGTCCACCCCCTCTGACCTATACTCCTCTCCTGCTCCCTGCCCTCCTTTGGGGTCCCCAACACCAGACTCTACGCACCTGACTAGCTCAGATTTCACAAGAGATTTTAAAGCTTCCATCTCCAGAAATGCCTGTTTCAAGACGCCCCAAACTCTGATCCCTATCCCACTCTCTTCCCCATCACCAAATCGAACCCCCTTCTGTGCTGGCCTGCACAGCCCCAGGAAAGTCTGGACTCTCTGAAGATCCCTTGCCATGCTAATACATCAGTCCTCCTTGTCCCAGTAAAAAAGCAGCTGAGTCTTATGTGGTGTGCAGCATAATAGCTGGGAAATCAAGAGGTAAACACCCAAAACAGCTCAAGAGGGACCAATTAGCTTCTTGAACATTGAACATAGACCAAAGAGCCTAATATTTTACCCTGAGGTTTTGATTCCCCTATAACTGTAAACCTCTGAAGATTCATAAAACCTTAGCTTGGACAGTTTACCACAGTCATTAACAATAGACCACTAATAAATACATGGTCTGTAAGTCACTTAAGGGCTCACAAAAAGGAACAACTGAGACCTACAATTCAGCTTCAGCGGCCTTCTCGCCCAGCAGTTGGGCTCCTAAGAGACCTAATGCATAGGTAGAGGAGAAGCAAAAATAAAAAGAAGCCAAGAGAGGCTGAGATGGTCCCCTCTGTGCTCCTTTGGCCTCATATATCTACCCTTTTATAGTAGTTATTACACTATATTGCAATTGTCAGCAAATTTGTCCCTTTCCCAATTAGGCTGGCAGCAACTTGTTGATGGAGAAAACAGTTTGGACATTGCTGATATCCAAGCATGCTCAGTACACAGAGTTGTCAGTCCTGGGAAGGTGTCCCCCGGTCTGCTGGGGTTTTTTTGTTTGTTTTTTGTTTTTTAATTTGGGGGTAGTGTGTATGATTGTTGTTTTGGTGGGGTGAGGAAGGAAAGAGTAGATTGATGCTGCTTTTAAAGTGTTTGAAACCACTGATGTAGATATTGTCTTAGGTTTCTTCTAGACTTAACTCTTAGAATCTGCAAGGGGAAGATAGAGCAGAGAGGGTTACTGGCATACAGTGAGACAGGAAGGAAGGGGGCAGGGCACAGCCATTCAAGGATCTTGAGCTTCATTATATGGTCATTGTAATACATTAACACAATAAATGACACTCCCACATGCGCCATGACAGCTTTGAGGCTAACGATAAAAGGTCAAAAAGTGACTAGTCAAAGTAGTTGGACTAATTGTCCCACTTGTGAGTATATGAAGCTACCAAACCCATGAAAACTAGCCACACTGCACCTTGCGGCCCCTCGCTCCCTTGTCTTCTGAAACAGCCTGCACTTTGCCTATGGAATATGTATCTCTCTAAATGAATCTGCGTTTACTCAACTGTGGTTGGCTCTTGAATTCTTTCCTGTGCGAAGCCAAAGACCCACACTTGGCAGGGCATGTCCCAGGGACTCAACCGAGACCTGGGACACGTCCATCCTCTTGCCCGACATTCATTTTCCTGTATCAACAGTAGGATGCCTGGCATCCAGTAGACCCTCAGTAGGGTGAATCTGAACCTGAGGGAGAAGTAGAAGGGATGCATTTGACAGAAAAAGCAAAATACAGCGACTTACACAAGGAGGGGTTCATTTCCTTCTCCTGTGAAAGACTGAGGGGCATCTGGCAGTCCTGGGATGGCATGGTGGCACCGTCCTAAGTCCTCAGGGACCCAGGCTCTTTCCAGCTCGCCGCTCTGCCATTCCTAGGGTGTGGCTCTCATCTTCATGGTCTAAATTGTTGACTAGAGCACCAGTTCATCCATATTTCAGGCAGCCATTGGAGAGAGGGACAAAGAAAAGGGGGCCATGCTAGTTACTTGCAATTCGAAGGAAGGTTTCCGGAAACTGGCACATGTCACTTCCTCATTGGCTGGTCTTGTGACCACACCTATGATGCAAGGGAAATTGGGAAATGCAGTCTTTATTCCATGGCTGCCATGTTCCCAGCGGAAATGCAGGGCTTCTTCACTTCTACTACTGGGGAGAAGGGGAGCCTGGGACCTGGGAGCTAAACAGCAGTGTCTGCTGCAGTGAGAATGACAGGTGGCTTGTAATTCAGCCTCGGGGACCCTCTCTTCACACTTCTCTTTCTCACTCTCAAGTATAATATTTACAATATGTGTTATAATTAACAAAAAAAGTTACATATATGTTTATGTATATTTTAAATTTATTGCATTTTACACCAATATTAAAATAATATATGCTCCTTGCTAAAAAAAAATGTATCACATAGAAGGCAACCGAGACCTGGGACACGTCCATCCTCTTGCCCGACATTCTCTATTCTATCAGGCATGCTTGAAGAGCTGCTGTGAGCCTTGCAAAGACACCTGCAATCCATATAAATGGGGCTCTACACCCTGTGCCGGGTGTTCAAAGACAGTTGTCCGGCAACACACCCAAAATCTGCTTCATTTTTTTTCAGAGTAGTGTGTTCATATTTTATTTACTTATTTATTTTAAATTAAGTATAATCTGTTTATAATGTTGTATTAACTTCTGGTGTACAGCAAAGTGATTCAGATATATCTTTTCATATTCTTTTTCATTATAGGCTATTACAAGGTACTGAATAGAGTTTCCTGTGCTATACAGTGGACCTTGTTGTTTATCTATCTTATATATAGTAGTTAGTATCTGAAAATCTCAAACTCCCAATTTATCCCTCTCCCTTCCTTTCCCCATTCAGGTTGCTTCCATGTCTTGGCTACTGTAAATAGCCACACCTGCTCCTTGCTGCCTTCTCTCAACACTCTTAGTCTCCCTGGAATCTCCACATGTCCTCACCAGGTCAGGGATCTGGATCAGGTGCTCTGGTTGAAGTAGATGCTTACTTTGGTTTTCATTTTTCCTTCTTGGATCAGGTCTTTGATCAGGCAACTGTCACAACAGCACATGCCCCAGGGCCCTCTGTTAACCTGTGCTCTAAGCCTTCTATTCTGAGCACTGCCCCCACCACCTGGACAAACTGGACTGTTCTCCCCGGTACACAGTGTCTGCGTAACAGTAGCTAAGGTTACTGGGTGCTTGCCGTGTGCCAACGCTGCTCTCTGCTCTTTAGTCTTGAGTCCTTGCAATCCTCAGCTGCACAGCTACTGAGCACAGTTTTAATAACATGCCAGGCCCTGGTTCTGTCTAAGAAACATAGGTTCTGCAGGAGGAGGGAAGCTGGGCTTTGGAGTTTTGCAGACTTATTTGCTGTATGTATGTTCTTAGGCAAATTACTCAACCTCTAAAAGGTTTATTGACACCTAGAAAGTTGTGGTGAAATTAAAAGAGATAATACATACAAGGCACTTAGCCCAGTGCCTGGCACACAGTGTTGTCAATTAATGGGAATACTCCCTCATGCAGATGAAAAGTAATTCAGTCCTGTCTGGTGGGAGAGTAGGTTATTTTAAGGTCCCATCCAGTGCTCAATCAAACAATTGCAAAGTGGTGGGGTGGGGAGGAATGACTCCTGGGGCTTTCTCCCTTCAACTGCTAGTTTTACTTGCTTCTACAATTAGGTCTTTGTCCTAAGCCTTTTTTTTTTTTTTTTAAAAAGGGCTTTAAGATACCCCGATTTAATCATGGTAGTAAACTGAGACTGTTTCCAAGGCTGTGCTTTGTTTCTGTTTTGGGCATACAACATTTGGAGTGATCATACATAGAAGAATCTTTCCATCTGAAAATCTCAAACTCCCAATTTATCCCTCTCCCCTCCTTTCCCCATTCAGGTTGCTTCCATGTCTTGGCTACTGTAAATAGCCACACCTGCTAAGCATAAAAACATAGAATGTTTTCTATGCTTAGCTAATGAGGAAGGGAAGGAAGCATGTCACAGAATCACAGATTTAGTCTTAATGGGAAAAGAGGAGGAGAAACATCAACCCAAACAGGAGAGAACTGAATTCATATCTTAATTTGGTTTGTAGGGAAGATGGAGCATATGTCATTATAAAGTGTGGTGACTATAAGGCACATCTTTTTTTTTTTGTTTTTTGCAAACGTATATCAGACTCTACACATTTAAATTAATACAGTCTTCTAACTTAGTCATTTTGGGAAGCTATGTGTTTTTCCAACAAGTTGATTATTTCTCAAATATTGTCAACCCCCATCTAATTTCATCTCTACCACCCAAGTTCCTATATGAGAAAATGCTGATAGCTGTCCCTTAGAAGTACTCTGCCATCCTAACCTTATTCTGAACAAATCCAGGTTGAAGCAGGAAGTACACTAGGGATTCTAATCCCACCAGTGGGTTTGAACATTTGACTTGAGGATTGATTAAGGATATTGCCTTCTCTGTGTTAGGCACCAGGCCAGGATCTGGGTTTGCAGAGATGAATACAACACAACACCTGCCCCAAAAGACTCTGTAGACCACCGGAGAAAGGGTTGACTTAAAGCCTGTATATCTATTCTCCCTCTGTTTACAAGGGGTAAACTTTCTAAGTGTTCATGGAGTTGAGAACAAGTCCTGGAAGACCTGTTTGTATTGACATAAGGCATACACTCCAGTTCCTGTGATGCACCTTTAAAGTGTATCCTGGAACTCCTCTAGGATTGTTGAAAGTTTGGCTGAAACCCAATCCAAGAGAAACTAGATAAATACTGTGAGTGCGGAACACTTTGCTCCAGATGAAAGTCAAGTTTATCCAAATGGTCAGCTACAAGGGCCCCTGTTTCAAGTTTCCTACAGAATGAAGGCAATGTGAAATGGCAGTTTTGAAAAGAGCCAAAATGTCAACGTCTCTTGGAAGCAATTTCCAAACTCCCTTATTTACAGAATGATAGATTTAACATTGGTCTGAATTATTTTGGTATCAATGACATCAAACCAATTAGTTAGTGGATCAGTTCAGCGGAGAAAAAGAACTTTTAAATTATTGAGAAGTGGGGGTGTTTTTGTATAGTTGAGGATATGTTATCAGCTTTATATTCACATTCTAGAAATTAGTTCTTAGATATTTGTGTCTCCCTCAAAATAATTTGTAACATATTTATTAGGAACTATGGTACATATAGCTAAAGCAAATGGACTGATTTAAATGGTCTCCAGTCAGGAAGAGGTAGGGTTGTGTAGTGGTTAAGAGTATAGCATCCAGATTTTCCTGTCAAGATGGCAGAGTGGTAGGACCACGAGTTTGCCTCTCTTCACGACTGCAACAAAACCACAACTGAAACAACCATCAAAAAAAGACTGGAACCTAGCAAAAAAGACCTTCTGAAACTGGAAACATGAAGAGGGAACCGCAGCAAGACAGTAGGAGGGGCATGCTCACAATATAATTGGGCCCCATACCCCTTGAGTGGGCAACCCACAAGCTGAAGATTTGTTAAGTAGCAGAGGCCTTCCCACAGAAGTGAGAGCTCTAAGTCCCACATCAGGCTTTCCAGCTTGGGTCTTAGCATTGGGAAGAGAAGGAGACCCTAGGACATCTGGTTTTGAAGGCCAGGGGGCTTGGCTCTGGGAGCCTCATGGGACAGGGGGAAATGGAGACTCCATTCACTTGAGAAGCATACACAGAAACTCACGTGCACCAGGTCCAAGGGCAGAGGCAGTGATTTTATAGGAACCTGGGCCAGACCTGCCTGCTGGATCTGGAGGGTCTCCTGGGGACGTGGGGAATGGCTGCAGCTCACTCAGGGGACATAAAAGCTGGTGGCCGTCATTCCAGGAGTGTTAATCTACATGAGTTTTCCTGGAGGCTGGCATCTTGATTGGATTATCGGAACCAAGACCTGGCCCCACCCAACAGCCTGTAGGGAAGCCTCAGGCCAAACAACACACAGGGTGGGAACACAGCCACACCCATCAGCAGACTTCCTAAGCCACAGAGGCCTCTAGACACGGCCCTACCCACCAGAGGGCCAGGACCAAGCTTCACCCAGCAGTGGGCAGGCACTGGCTCCTTCTGCCAGGAAACCTGCATAAGCCTCTAGTCCAGCCTCATCCACCAGGGGCAGATACTAGAAATAAGAAAACAATAATCCCAAAGCCTGTCGAAGGAATCCACAAACACATAGAAAGATAGATGGAGGCAGCAAAGGAATATCTCCCAGGCCAAGGCACAAGATAAAATCCCAGGAGAAATAGGTGATGAGGATATGGGTAATTTATCTGAGAAAGAGTTTAAAGTAATGATGGCCAAGATGTTCAGAGAACTCAAGAGGAGTACAGAGGCACAGAGTGAAGTCTTTAGCAGAGAGCTGGAAAATATAAAGAACACCCAAACACACTTGAAGAATAAAATCACTGAAATGAACAACACACTAGAAGAAACCGAGAACAGACTAAATGAGGCTGAAGAACGAATCAGTGAGCTAGAAGACAGATTAGTGAAAATCACTACTTCAGAACAGAAAAAAGAAAAAAGAATAAAAAGGAATGAGGATAGTTTAAGAGAACTCTGGGACAACATAAAGCACTCTAATTTTCACACTATAGGGGTCCCAGAAAGAGAAGAGAGAGAGAGAAAGGACCTGAGAAAAATTCTGGAGAGATAATAACCAAAAACATCCCCAACATGGGGAAGGAAACAGTCACTCAAGTCCTGGAAGCGCAGAGAGTATCACACAGAATCAACCCAAAGAGGAACACACCAAGGCGCATAGTCATCAAATTGACAACAATTAAGGATAAGGAGAAAATATTAAAATTAACAAGAGAAAAGCAACAAATAACATACAAGGGGACTCCCATAAGGTTATCAGCTGATTTTTCAGCAGAAACTCTACAGGCCAGAAGGGAGTGGCACGATATATTTAAAGTGATGTGAAGGGGAAACTTACAACCAAGGATACTCTATCCATCAAGGCTCTCATTCAGACTTGATGGAGAAATCAAAAGCTTCACAGATAAACAAAAGCTAAAAGATTTCAGCACCACCAAACCAGCTTTACAATAAATGTTAAAGGACCTTCTCTAGTCATCAAACTATAAGAAAAGAGAACAAAAAGAAGGAAGAGAAAAATAAAAGAGGACCTACAAAAGATTGCTTTGGCTGTTCAGGGTCTTTTGTGGTTCCTTATAAATTGTGGAATTGTTTGTTCTAGTTCTGTAAGGAATGTCAGAAATATTTTGATGGGGTTGCATCAGATCTGTGGATTGCTTTGGGTAGTGTGGCCATTTTGATAGTGTTGATTCTTCCAAACCAAGAACACAAGAAATTTTTCCATTTCTTTGTGTCATTTCAGTTTTCAGAGTATAGGTAAACTCCTTGGTTAAGTTTATTTCTAGGTATTTTGTTGTTTTTGATGTAATGGAAATGTCTCTGCCAGTTATAAAATGCTGGTTTTTGAAGTGAAAAAAAAAAAGTGAATGAAGGGCTGCAAATGGCAAAATACCCTTCTTTTTTATGGGTGAGTTGTATTCCATTATATATATAAATAAATATATACAACATATGTATATATACATAAATATATATATATGTGTGTGTATATGTGTGTGTGTGTGTGTGTGTGTGTATATATATATATATATATATATATATATACTGCATCTCCATGATCTATTCAACTATTGATGTGCACTTAGGATGCTTCCATATCTTGGCAATTATAAATAACGTTGCTGTTAATAGCAGGGTTTGTATCTTTTTGAGTTAATTCTTATTTTGTGGTTTGCTTTATTCCTTTGATAACTATGTAAGTTTAAAAAGCTAAATCTCTAAATGTTCGTAAAAACAATGAACAGTACATATATGCAAATTAAAAGCTGTATGTGCAGTAAAAAAAAAGACCTATCAAGCTATGAAAGACATAGAAGAAACTTAAAAGACATATTACTAAATGAAAGAAGCAAGTCTGACAAGGCTACAAACTATACGATTCCAACCAAATGACATTCTGTAAAAGGCACAGCTACAGAAACAATAAAAAAATCCTGGTTTCCAGGGGTTTGGGGAGAGGGAAGGAGAGAAGAATGAATAAATGGAGCACAAGGGATTTTTAGGGCAATGAAATTATTCTGTATGATACTATAGTGGCTACATGTTATTATGCATTTGTCAAAACACATAGAATGTACAACATCAAGAGTAAACCCTAATGTAAACTACAGGAAAAAAAAAAAAGAACTAATTCATGAGTCAACTAGTACTAAAGGAAGAAAAGTGGAAACCCTCAGTGCAGTCACAGAAGGAAAGCCTAGTAAGTTTATAAAAAAACAAAAACTAACAACAAAAACAATTATAAAAATGGTAGAATGTATTGAACTGAAATCTATATCATGGAAGCATTTCAAAGAGAAAGAGGGACTGACTGTGTTAAATGAAGCTGATAAAGAAAAGTGTGGGTTGAGAAATCTGTTTTTCCTGTGATAGAATTGTTCTAAAATGGGATTGTGAGGGAGACACGTCTCTGTACATTTACACACACACAAACCAAAGAGTTTTCTATTTAAATGAGTAAATTTATGGCATGTAAATTATACCTCAAGAAATCTCTTTCAAAATGAAGGAGTATTTAGCACATATCTACCCAACAGAGCTGCTCCCAGGTATTCGTCTCACAGGGTAAATGAGAACAGATATTTAGAAAAAAGATGCGTGCATATATATACAAAAATATTTATTCATAATAACCCACACTTGAACTAACCCAAATGCCCATTATTAAGAGAATGGATTAATATTTTGTGATATAATCTTACAAGGTCAAATTATTCAGCCCTACAAACAGAATGAATGGCATATTCAAATAAAAACACGTAGCTCTAAAAACATGACTTAGAGCAAAAGAGACAGACATCAAAGTACACATTGTGATTTTTTTCATTTTTTTCAAGTTCAGCCACCATCAGACTGATGGATGCTGTCATGAGAGTGTGTGTATTTCAGTGGAAATGTGACAGAGGGTATATATTCTGTGTTGATGGATGTGATTCAGGCATACGGTTCATACACTGACCTTTCCTATACTGTCAAGGGTTAGGAATTTGAAAGGTTTGTGAAATCATAAACTTTACATTGACACATTTCACTGTATTGTATACAGATACAAAAACAAAAATAAAGAGATAAGAAAAATTACTGTTAGACAATGATGGAGAAAATCACATTTTAGTTACAACCCTCTCCTCTGACAACCCCACACCCCAACACTGACCCGGTAACTGACCAATCCGGGATGTCAGCTGCTGGCTGGGTTCCAGGTGTAATGTTGGGGTGTCCCCTGGGGCTTGCTGTGGCTGGTGGATCCACGGTAACTGGGCAGAGCCCTGGATGGGTCAGTGCCATGGAGGGGCTGCTGTCCTCTATGGAGCCTGGCTTTGGGCTGATCCTTAGGACGCTGAGTGCGGTCCTGGTTTTGCTGCTGCCCAATGGCCTGTGTTCTCAGTTCATGTTCCAGAGTCTCCACTGGGAGACAGCGTTGAGTCTGCCTGTCCTCACCTTAATGCTGGGTGTCTTATTTACTTTCAGACTTATTCAGTCTGTTAGAAGTCAACTTAATGGAGACATGAAAAGCAACTGGCAAAAACACTAGCTGCACAGATCGAAGAGAAGTGCCACATCATTGACAAGCTTTATTTGGCTAAACAGGAGTGTGCCAAGATGGAGACAACTGTAAAGAATGCCAGGCTAGGAAAGGAGCCAGTAAGTACACCCAGCCTCGCTGACACTTACAGAAAGTCGATGATGGTCAACCTGAGCTCGAGGAAGGAAATCAATTTTCTCATCCGAGAACTGAAGAAAGAGAGATCCTTGCAGTCTATACAAGACGAGATGGCCAATATGCTAAAGGTGCTCCAGTTCCTGGAAGAGGTCACGAGAATCAGCACATCACAAGGGGCTTTTACCAACCAGCCAGGGGACCGAGAACCAAGTCCTGATGGTCCTTTTCCCAGGAGTGGGCCCTCGTATTAAAGCTATGCTACTCCCTCCCCTCCACTCAGGCCTCCCAAGCTGCCACGCTGCACTCACTCACTCAGTCAGGTCTCCACCTGAGCTGCACCGAGGCCAGTGGATGGAGGGCAGTCCCCTCCTCTGGACCAGAGTTCCTCCAGCTTTACCAATGAGCACAGCAGTGAACCCCTTCATGGTCAACATCTCTCATCTAAAATACATTGGAATTCCCAGAACACACCACGAAGCATGGGACTTTTTTTTATATTCAGCAAACGTTTGGATTATCTCTTAGTAGTCACGAAAGAAATGTTGTAATTGAGACTGATCTACTCAGTTTGAATCTCTATTAAGCCTCATTTCTCAAGACAGTTTGGGTAACTTATATATCAGCAATGTAAGTGAAGTGTATATATAGTTATTCTGTGTACAAATATTGCATTATAATTTAAAAATGTATGCAGTTTGTCAATATAAACTTTTAGATGGCCATGGCATTTATTTCTAGAGTTTAATTCTGAAGTCATAAGTTTAAGTCAAAGAGCCTTTTTTTACCTGTGTATAATTTAAAAAAAAAAGATGAACTTTTTTAAAAATGAAGTTAAATTATACTCTTATAAGAAACTTTTATCATTTCATTTTTATATTCTTCTATAACAATATCCATAATAAACAATAAATTTGATAAATTAAAAAAATTTTAAAAAGAGTATGTGCCCCCCTGCCAGGATTCAAATCCCCTCCCTGACCCTAGCTGTGTGATATTGCTCAAGGAACTTGTTTGGGGCTTAATTGTGTCCTCCCAGTATTCATGTGTTTGAAGTCCTAATCCACAATACCTCAGAATTTGATTGTATTTGGAGATGGAGATCTTTAAATAAGTAATTAAGTTAAAATGAGATCATTAGGGCAGACCCTAATCCAGTGTGACTGGTGTTGTTTTAAGAAGAAATTTAGACACAGACATGCATAGAGAGAGGACCATGGGAACACACAGCAAGAAGGTGTCTGTCTGTAAAACCAAGGAGGGAGAGCTCAGGAGGAAACAAGCTGCCAACACTTTGATCTTGCACTTGTAGCCTCCAGAGCTGTGGGAAAAGACATCTTTCTTGTTTAAGCCACCGAGTCTGCAGTAGTTTTTATAGCAGCCCTGGGTAACTAATACACGACTCAAACCCTCTGTGCTTGTTTTTCCATCCACAAAATGAGAATCATAATATGTACTTACCTCAAAGGATTTTTATGAAGATAATGAGAACTAACAAACACAAAGCACCTGGAACTGCCAGGCACAGAGTAAGATGGCTCTGTAAGTAGCAGCCGTTACCGTTGATTGGACACTTCCCCTGTGTCGAACCTATGAATTTACACCTCCTGTCCCACCTCTGAGCAAGCATGAGTATCCTCATTTTGCAGATAAGGAAACTCGAGTTTGAAGGTTTCAGCAAACCTAATCGCATTTAACATTGACCTCCCACAATGGAACTGTAAAAATCAAAAAGTGTTATACATAAATGCAAGTGACAGGTTATTAAAGGTAAAGCCGTGTGATGTCAGCAGCCAGCTCGAGAGAGTATAAGCTGAGAGGAAAGCACAGGAGAAAGGATGGGGGAGCTGGGCCAACTTTGCATTTGTATGCCATAAGCTTTGTGTTGGCAGCAGAGAAGAGCCTTAGAAGGAAATGTCATCATCTGTGTATTTTGTAAAGAACACTATGACAATAGTGGAGCCTAGACTGGGGGAGAATTTGGGGGGATCAGTTTCAGACCATTGTAATAACCCAGAGGCTTATGATAAGGGCTTGAGCCAGGTTGGAAATTGTGGATAAAGAGAACGGAGATACTTGAACTATCATGTGAGTAGGAACAAGATGACTTGATCGTGTATTACATGATCCAGGTGACACCTAGGTTTCTAGCTTTGCCAAGTGGCCGCATGGATAGCGGTATCAGTCGCCAAGATCAGGAGCATAAGATAAAAGGGAGTGGGTTTGAAAGCAACAATGATGAATCCAATTTAAAAGAAATTGAACTTAAGGTGGGGAAGAGATAGCTCGGTGGTAGAGTGTATGCTTAGCATGCACAAGGTCCTGGGTCCAATCCCCAGTACCTCTATTAAGTAAATAAATTAAATAAATAAATAAACCTAATTATCGCTTCCCTCGCGCCCCCCCCCCCAAAAAAGAAGAAATTGAACTTGAAGTATCTGTGAGAGTCTAAGCAGAACCATCTGAAAGTCAAATATACAGGTCTGCAGCTCAGGTCTCCAGCCTGCACTGGAGTTAGAGATTTGAGATGGTCATAAGGACAGTGTCTGGAGAGAGAAGAGAAGAAATAAAGAAAAGAATCTTGGAAAGTGAGCCCACATATTTGGGAAAAGTCCCCTGTAGTAAACCAGTCGGGGTGGGGAGAGAGTAGGGTCACAGGCTCCAAGGGAGGAGAGCCTGTCAAGACTATCGCGGAGGCTGACGGTGCCACATGCCGTGGAGCTCAGTGAGCTGTGGGTGGGAAAGTATGCTAAAGATTGGGAGTTCAATATTTATTCACGACCTTTGCTAGATAGTTTCAAAGAAGGCGTGGAGGTGGAAGGCAGACTGACAGTGAGTTGAAGAGGGAGTGGGAAGTAGAGACAGAATGAAGACAGTTACAAGGAGCTTAGATGATTAAAGAAAGTGAGGGAAATAAAGAGGGGGACAGGACCGAGGGGGAGATTTGGTTAGAACATCGTACCAACAATACTGTGTCATGGGATTCAAGTTTTCATGAAAGTCAATTAATATTCTCTTTTTAAAAATTATAGTTATGGAGGCGAGGGCATAGCTCAGTGGTAGAGTGCATGTTTGACATGCATGAGGTCTTGGGTTCAATCCCCAGGACCTCCATTTGAAATAAATGATAAACAAACAAACAAATAAAAGATAAAGTCAGAAAGTTTTTCAATGTTCCTGCTTTACAGGTATCCCATGCAGACTTTTAATTGGCTTATTAGACAAACACTGACCTTGAGTATTATTACTTGACATGTGTGAAGCTTGGTTTCCTCACTGCTGTCCTGCAGGTGAGAGTAGCTACTACATGAGCCTGTGGCGGGAACTCAGTGGCCTGTGTGAAGTGTCTAGTGCAGAAATGGTAGTGGAGGAGGACACAGCTCAGTAGAGCGCATGGTTAGCATGCATGAGGTCCTCGGTTCAATCCCCAGTACCTCCATTTAAAAAATTAAATAAATAAACCTAATCACCCCTCCCCCCAAAAAGAAGTGATAGTGCCTAGCTTCTGTTTTCACGTGGGTTCTTCACACACTCCCAACTCCCACGCCTTCACTAGGAGAACTAGGGATGGCCAGGGCCGTGGGTAAATTACTGAAAGCCAGCCCCCTCCCCAGAGCCCCCTAAGGAGAACTGAATCCCACTCTTTGCAGGCCCCAGGGTCTCCCTGTGATCCTTTACTTCCAGCTCAACCACAGCCCATTGCCATGGGCACGTCCCCCCTTAGCCAGCCTGACAGACCATGTTCCCCAGACTGTCCTGGGCTGCTAACCTGTTAAGCCCACAGACACAGTGCTCAGGCCTTGTGCCCACTCCTGCACCAGGCCTGTGGCAGTCCAGTTTCCCCAGTCCTTGTTCCCAGCTTCTGGCCCTGCCCACTGTTCAGCCAGCCAAATTTCCCTGGGCCTAACCCTGGGCCTAACCCTGGGCCTGTGTTATAGTAGGTGTCAGGGAGCCAGCCCCCTTTTCTGACCACAAGCCACAAAATAAACCCTGTAGCCAGGAGGTAACATCAACCAAATCCATACCCTTAGCTGCTTTGACACTCTTTGGGGGAAGAAGATGGGATGTCTCTGTCTGTTTGTCTGTCTTTCATCCTCAGCTTAGAAACAAGTGCTGAGTAATGAGGAGAATGTGTACTTCTGACTAAGACAATGATACAAATCCCAGCCTCAGCACGTAATAGCAGTTTTTAATTTGAGAAAGTTATGTAACCTTTTAAATCATAACGATGACAATAACGTTATCCAATATTTATTGATTGCTTATTTCTCCACTAAACACTTTACAATGTATTATCTCAATCCTCTCAGTTGCCCTATGAGGGAGAATTTATTGTTCTCCACATTTTACAGATAAAAAGCCCAAGACATTGAGAGTTAAGTAACTTGCCCAGAGTCACAGCTACTGGGTGGAGGAGCTGGATCTGCTTGACAATGGAGTCCAGGCTCTCTGGAACTCAACTTCCTTGTCTGTGAAATGTACACAATAATAACAACCTTGTAGAACCTGACAAGAACAAGAGACATAACTCCTATAAGGCTCCTAATAGATGTCCAGCAATGCTGGCTCCTTCCTTCTAAAGGAATCAACACAGGCTGTTAGGACAGTAGGTTCTCCGTGAAGATTTGTCCACAAGGCAGTCATTCTCTGATGACCTGATTTGCAATGAAGGATCACTGTTGTTGCTTTGAGAATCCTTCGTCAACCCTTTAGAAAGAGTCCTTACAGGGGGGGAAGCAGGTGGGAAGGGTTAAATTGGGAGTTCAAGATTTGCAGATACTAACTAATATATATGAAAAAAAAAACATTTCTACTGTATAGCACAGGGAACTATATTCAATATCTTGTAGTAACATATAATGGAAAAGAATATGAAAATGAATATATGTATGTTCATGTATGACTGAAGCATTGTGCTGTACACCAGAAATTGACACAACATTGTAAACTGACTATACATATATATATATATATATATATATATATATATATATATATATATATATATATATATAAAGAATCCTTACAGATGTCAGTCCCTTTGCACCTCAGTACATTGGACATGCAGAAACACTAAAAGGCTGTTTTCACATTCCAGCTTTCCAACACCAAATGTGTAGCTTTCTTTTTCCTGAGAACACCCTATTCTCCACCTCTCTGGACACCAACTGGGTGTCCTACCATTTAAATCAATTCTGACACTAACTACCCAGAGTTAGTGTCAGGCCCCACAGGGCAAGGACTCAGTCGCACAAGACTGCCCCCTCTTCAGATGCCAATCACAAGTTACCAGCCTCCTCTACTCACACCAACTGGCTATAAATAGGGGGGTTCCCAAGACTCCGTACTTGGCTTGATAGTTTGCTAGAATGGCTCACAGAACTCAAAAAAACAGTTTACTTACTATTACCAGTTTATTATAAAGGGTACAACTCAGAAACAGCCAAATGGAAGCCAAATAGGATAAGGTATGGGGTGGGGTGTGGCGCTTCCTTGCCGTCCCTGGGCAAACCACCCTCCCAGCACCTCAGTGTGTCCACCAACCCAGAAGTTCCCCCAAACCTGGTGGTTTAGGGGGTTTTCTGAAGGTCTCATTATGGAGGTGCGATTGATTAAATCATCGATGATTAGCTTAATCCCCAGCCCCTCCCCACTTCCTGGAGGTCCAAGGCTGGGGCTGAAAGTTCCAACTCTCTAATCCAGGCCCCCATCCTGACCCTATCTAGAAGCCCCTCAGCTGACAGTCATCTCTTTGTATACCAAAGGCACTCAATCACTCAGGAAATTCCAAGGGTCTTAGAAGCTCTTGTGCCAACGAGCAAGCTAAAAAGACTAAATATATAGTCCCTATGATATGAGAACATGACACAGCAACACAGCTGTTGAGAATGACATCTGCCAGAAACACACCTCTGTATTCTCAGAGGGCAACCAATGTTAGGCGTGGCAGGACCAGACTGTTTAGTCAGGTCTTGGGGGAGGAGGGGAACTTAGATACCGATCTTGTGTGAGGCTTCTCAGCGTTGACTCAAATCTGTAATTTATAAGCACACATAAAAATGACTTTTTTGAGAAAGACTCAAAATGACTTAAATGAAGCTTCTTTCTTTCCATAATATGAGGGCACAGTGCTCCCAGCCCCACCCACACTCTGGTTTCCCCTACAACCATTTAGATGTGTGTTCCCCTCCCCCTCCCCTCATTCACTCCTTCCTGGCACTGTTAAGAATAGCAAGATTTGGAGTGGGTTTTATTTTTTCCTTTCTCCTTTGGTCTATGTAAATGGTCTGTGGATTTGTTTCATTCCAGATGTTTTTCCCCAACCTGCCTTTCCTAAGAAACCCAGAATTATTTTTAAACATAATTTGGGGGCTTCCAAATAAAACAAATATCCTAATTGCCTCTGGGTTCCTAAGTTACAAGTCTTTGCTTGGTGGTGGGGTGAACAGAAGACAGAGGCCAACAAAGCCAGCTCTGGGGACAAAGTGAAATCTCTGAGGCTGACCCTGTGGGCGTGCCTGTCTTCCCCTTTTCTCTTTTCCACATCTTGGGCGTTGGTATGGACTGAAATTTTGTGTCCCCCAATACCCGAATTCACATGTTGAAGCCCTAATCCTCTTTTGACTGTATTTGGAGATGGGTCCTCTAAGGAGGTAATTAGGGCAAAATGAGGTCATGAGAGTGGGGTCCTGACCCCCATAGGATTTGTGTTCTTATTAGAAGAGACAGCAGAGAACTCTCTCCCCCTCTCCCTCTCCCCCCCCCCTCACGTCCACGCACAAGCAGAGGACAGACCATGTGATAAAGTGGCCATCTGCAAGCCAGGAAGAGAGCTCCCACCAGAAACTGAACCCTGCTGGATCTCGATCTGGGACTTCCAGCCTCCAGAATGGTAAGACAATAAATTTCTGCTGTGTAAGCCAGGCACTCTCTGATATTTTGTGTGGCAGCCCTAGCTGACTAACACAGGCCAGTGCCCTCTGGCTGGCCCTGGTGTGCCCTACTTGGGAAACTCACTTCCGTCCCGTGAAACACATCATGTAGGTCTTCTGCTGAATTTTGTCAGCCTCCTTTTCCCCCAGGAGCTAATCTGAGAGAGTGACTCATAGTATGATAACACCATATCACGCCATCTCTCCCAGGTAATACATTACTGGGAACCCTTAGTGCCTTAACTCAGTGGTTCCCAACTTTGGTTTCATCTGAAGAACTTATTTAAATAAGATGTCCAAATCACACTCATCCCAGATCAGAGCGTAATGTCTTAGAAACTGGATTTTTAAAAAATGAGTTTTTTTTAATTATAAAGGTAACATGTGCTCATGGTTTTATTGTCATTGTTAATGTAAACATTAGAGAGATATTCTAAGTGAAAAGTAAAAAAATTCTCTCCTCACTATCCCAACCCCACTTCTCAGGAGCAAACACTATTCACTCTTCCATGAATCTCTTTTCAGAAGTAATCTTTGTGTATTTTGCCAAATCATACATATTTATTTTTTATACAAATATGATAAAATGATCACACTTGCTTTTTTCACTTCCAATAAATCCTGGAGAACTTTTCACATCAGTACAAACTAAGTGAGCTTCTTTTTCTTATTTTCATCCCATTGGCCCATGTGATGGGCTCTGCATGTCAGAGGGATGGCTCCTCTCTGGGAGGGAAGCTGGGTTAGTGCTGTCTCCAATTTCAAGGTCTTCTTAAAGAAATGTACCTTTGGGAATGGAGGCTCTTCCTTAACTTGTACTGAGAGTGGCTGCCTGCTGGTATGAATATGCCTCAGTAGAGACCTGTGTCTTCTGTTGCGTTCCTTGAGCAGCCCTTTCCCCCAGAAGCTAATCTGAATGATTGTCTGAAAGGTAACAGATCACACCATGGCACCAAGCAAGCACCAGAGCGTAGCGTCCTCCCAGGTAACACACTGAAGAAAGCCTGTGGAAACTAGGGGGGCCATATCCTCTAGAGGAGAACTTCAGGTCCATCCTGGTTCTCTGCAATGCTTCATTCACTTGAAGATGGACCTCAGAATGCTAGGGGCCCTATGGGAAGTTTACCTGGACTGTCCCTTAGTAGGAACAGAGGAAGGAGCAGGCAGATCTCAAAGGGAATGTTTTGAGAATGAACTTGTGACTTCACAGAGACAAGACTAGAGAAAATGTGTCATTTGATTTCTTAGATAATTAAACTAATAATTGAGAAAATCCCTCTCTGGTCCTGGTTCTGTCACTACCTTGGTGTGAGATGTGAGATAAGTCTTTTAACCTAACTGGGTACCAGTTTCCTGATCTATGAAATGAGGTGAGTCAGATGATTTTTAAGGTCCTTTCTGACTTAAAACTTCTAGGTTCCATGACTATGACCTGCACACAAACCATTTAGGAAGTTTTAAAACATTGCAACTGAATTCAGGTGGTGGAGTCCCATTACCCAGCTGGTGCTTCCTATTTACACTGCTGTCTTCCTGACTGGACTAGCTCTTTTCCTTTCAAACCTTTCTGTAAGTATGGAGATTTCGAGCACGTGCCCTTGTTGGTTTCAGCTTGCTTTCTTCTAGGATTACCACCACCTTGTCATTCATTTCATGAGTATATTGTCCAATGTAATGCACCGTAATAGTAATTACGTCGTATGTGTATAAACTTTCATGATGCGGCATGGATGGTATTTGAGAAAGCACAGGGGTTTTTCAGGAAGAGGCGCCAGGGTTTGAATTCTGCCTCACAGCAGCCTGGGGTTGGGTGCAGACAGAAACTGCTTCTGATTAACTGAAGCAGGAGAGGAATGAACGTGAGGAGCAGCGGGGAATTCACAGAATCACTGAGTGGCGTGAGGCACTTGCTGGGGCAGGACCCGAAGGAGGGACAGGTGCAGCACATCAAGAGGTGGCCTTGGGACCACCAGCTCGGGGGAGAGCACGTGTCACTTCACTTAAGGGCCACCTCATACAGTCCCTAATTGACCTTGTGCCCTGGCATGTCTCCCTCGAGGGTCAAAGTTCTGAGCAACCAGAGAATGAGAAGAAGGAATATTTTCCCCATCAGCTTGGTTTCTACAGTGGGTGGTGGCACCCTCCTCCTGCTTGTCCTCATGTTCCTCCCCAATCAGAAGTATACCCACCGTAGACAGTCCATCCACAAAGGGCCTTGCTTCTTACCTCTTATCAGATACAAAAATGAAGTCCAGTTGGACCACTGGCCTGAAAATAAGATTGAAAAAAGACACAAATGAACTTATTTACAAAAATAGAAACAGACTCACAGACATACAAAACAAACTTATGGTTAGGGGGTGGGGGGAGGGGAGGAGGTGGGAAGGGATAAATTGGGAGTCGGGGATTTGCAGATACTAACTACTATGTATAAAATAGATAAACAGCAAGTTTCTGCTGTAGAGCACAGAGAGCTATATTCAATACCTTGTAGTGACCTATAATGAAAAAGAATATGAAAAGGAATATATGTATGTATATGTGTGACTGAAACATTATGCTGTACACCAGAAATTGGCAAAACATTGTAAACTCACTATACTACAATAAAAAAAAAGATTGAAATCTAGGAAACTTCTAGAAGAAAGCATAGAATCAGTATATCCAGAGGCTATGTAGCCAAGATGAGGTCAAATGAGGAAGGGGATGATACTCGTCCCTGGGGCAGTATGGATTTAGTGGGGACCTGTGTAAGACCTCAGCCCAGGGCCTGATGCTGCTCCCCCTCCCCTCCATGTAGCGATGCTCCCCTGAGCCTAATTGGAAGCTTGGGCACTCCTGGTTTCCTAGCACGTCCGACATGTTAGGAGACTCCCGGCCTCCAGGTGTCGTTCTGCGGGGATGGGTGAGGTGGGGGTGGGGGGAGGGGCATCTGATCGGGGACAGATCATTCTGGCACCTCTTGGTTTTTGCAGCTTTGAGAACTCTTTGAGAACCAGCTTCCCTGCGGGGTTTGGTAGTTGTATGGAGGGCCTCTTGGGCACTTGAGATAGCCCCAGGATCTCCCCCAAATATCTCTAGTAAAACGTATGTATGTGGGGGAGTGCTGGGGACTCTGGGTCAGCAGGTGGGAGGCATGATCTGTGACATCTTTAATGTGGATTCATCTGTCCTTCTGGCTGATGGGGCCGAGAGAAGGTGGGATGCACAAATACCTTCTGGCTGGATTCTCATTATATCCTTCTGAGGTTGGCAGAGCAAGTAGCAGCAGGCTTATTTTTGCCCCAGAGGAAGAAAGTGATGCTAATAAACTAGAAGAGATTTGCTAAGGCCTCTCAGATCAGGCCGTGAGGCTTGTTTTCCTGATTCAGAGCTCAGCATCCTTTCCACCATCCAACACTCTTTCCTGTGTTGGTACCTCCATTATTAGAACACCTGGATATTCTGAGCTAACAATGGGCGACATAAATAAACGCACGGCCATTTCCCCACATTTCCGCACAGATCCACTGCAGATGGCAGAGCCCTTCTCTGAACACTGTGCAGGAAAAGGCATTTCACAGAGTGGAAAGAGAGCCACAGCATTCATCATCCCGGGGCAGCGGAAACTGGCTTTGCAGGGGATGGACGGGACTTCAGGGAAGATGGGTGGCCCATGCTTGCTGTCAGGGGACCCCTCGTGATGGAAAGTCAGGGCTGCCACTCCAGGCCCAGAGGGGAGGGCTTGTGCTGTGCCAGGGAACAGGTGTTTGTACTCAGTCCCACCCCGGGGAGAGCACCATCTGCTGCCACCCCCTGCGGAAACTGGCCTGAAGCTTTGAGCGCTTCATTACTAGGCCAGGATCCTGGCCCTGAGGCCCAGGCCAGGGTGGGGGAGGGGCTGCCTGCCTGTAAGGCTGATCTGGAATTCTCCATGCATTTACTGAGCCAAGGAGGAGGATCAAAAATAGATACTGGAAGAAAGAAGAGGTCACAGGCCAAGAGAGGCCGCTCCTTGTGTCAAGTTGGAAGGTTGTTGGGGGGCTGGGGCGCAGGCAGACAGTGCCAAGAACCAGTAGGGATGAGGATTAAGGAGCCCCTCTCGCTAGGACTCTTGTGCCTAGCAGAGGGTAGATGTTCAATGCCTGTTGAAGTAATTACTTTAATACTTTGGAAACCAAGGACAGCCTTTCGGGGCGGGGGCGGCTCCTAAAAGGGACTGTAGAAGGCAGGATGGGGCAGGAATGTGTGTGTGGCTGAGCCCCTTTGGGGACCCTCATACCCCAGTGTCCAGGCTCCTCTGCCTCTAAGCCGAGGCAGCCTCTGCCCTGCTGTTCTCCACTCTGTCACTGGGTGGGAATCAGGCCTCCCATGAGGTGCATCACCCCCACTGATGAGAGTCCCTTAGCAAGCCTTCATTTGCCAACCAAAAAGGGAAAAGTAGACATTGGTCTAATGTTATGAAATTTTAACTCACAAACAAGCTAGAAAGCATCTTTTAAATGATGAGAGAGAGAGAAAGTTGCTCAGAAAATTAACAGGTTGACCTTAACATTTATTTAGAGGTTAACCTTCAGAAAGCAATCTGTATGTGTAAGAAACAGTGTGTGCGTGTAGTAACTTGAACAGATTTATGATTCCTGGAAGTCGATGACTGTTTTTGCACAGTGACTTGCACTCGGTTTGAGGTCCAGGGAGTTCTGTTTATCTGGTGCATGACCTTGGTCGCATAGTCTCTCACTGGGGAGGTGACAGAAGCAGACTGAAGCACGTTCCAGCTCCTCCCCCCTCCCCCATCTTGGCTGCTGGACTCTCAGGCACCTGTCTCTCTGACCCCTGGTGGGTCCTGGGGCTCTGATGGCTTTGTTAGCCCTCAGGGATGCCCTCTTGGCTGAGAGGCCAGGTCTCCGATCTCTCTCAGCATTCCTTGCCTTCTTAATTTCCAGGTCACATCATCCCTTGGAATCCTGTCTGCTGGGCCTGCCCCTGAAAGAGGGATTTTTGCTGGCGGTGGACTCCAGCTTCCTTCTTTTCTCCCTTCCTTCCTTCCCTCCTTCTATGTCAAATCACATGGCTGGGCTGGACCAGCCTCACATCCCTTCTTGCTCTGACCACCCCATGGGCCTAATGAAGGTGCCATTGAGATAACTGGGCAGGGGTCCCTCTCCAAAGCCACTGAGGGAGGTGTGTGGGGATGCCGCGTGCTATGTCCCCACAGGTTTGCTCTCCAGGAGGAATTGAGATGGCTTTCTGGACAAAGTTAGAAGACCAGATGAGCCAGACAGGGAGCCACAGGAAATAAAAGTAGGACAGAAGGCAAGTATTCAAGGACCAACCTGCCATCGGGGGAGGGCTGGTCCATCAGACTCAGGGCTATTTGCAAAGTGGATTTGTCATTCTGTTCTCTCAGGCTGACAAGCAACTCATTGTTCCCAGAAGACAGCAGCTGCTTCTGGGGAGTTTCAGCATTTGGGTGTGACAACTGAGGGCAGCTCTTTCCAGCATTAGGCAAGAGGCTTTGCTCTCCCCAGGAAGCGGGAAGTCATTCCAGGCAGGATCTTGGTTTTCTATTGCTGCTGCAACAAATCACCACAAATCTAATGGCTTTAAACAACATAGTTGAGTATCATACAGTTCTCTACGTCAGCAGTCTCACAGGGGTCCCCACCTGACCGCAGGGTCACCTTCCTTTCTGGAGACTCTAGGGGAGTATCCGTTTTCTTGTTCATGCGGTGGGCAGGACTCAGTTCCATGAGGCTCTAGGACTGAAGCCTTCATTGCCTTGCTGGCTGTCGGCTGGGGGCTGCTTTTAGCAATTAGAGGGTCCTCCCTGGTTCTTAAACCTGGTCCCTGCATCTCAGAACCAGTATCAGGATGCCGCCCGCTGCCATCTCCTGAATCTTTCTTCCATAATCACATGTCTCCCTCTGATCACAGCTGGGAATGGTTCTCTACTTTTAAAGACTCATGTGATTAGGTTGGGCTCACCTGGATAACCAGGATAATCTCCCCACCTCAAAGTCCTTAATCATATCTGCAAAGTCCCTTTTGCCGTGTGAGGCAACATTAGTAGGTTCTGAGGATTGGGGTGTGGATATCTGTGAGGGGCTGATATTCTGCCTCTCATGGTCAAGGTTAGTCGACATGATTTGTGGACCCTCTGCTAGAAGTTACATTGCGACAGTGGACCTTTATCAAGTGACTCACGTCTCCTATGCATATTGAGAGACCCAAGGCTGTGTGTGTCTCTGCCCAGGGCCAGCGGGGCATTGTGCAAAGTAAGACTTGAATGCGTCCATCCCAGGCACTTTGTGGTCAAGCCATCAGATCCACCGAGTAATTAACGTTCACATGGCTTTGTAAAATGCAATTATGTAGGCTAGCTCATAGCGGTTTTTTTTTTTTTTTTTTAATGAGATCTGACACAAATGGAACCCACTTGGCCTGCTTTTCCTGTTCCAGCTTTGCAGGGTATAGTAAGGATCCTTCTGGACCTTCATCTATTGCTAACTTCCACCAGTATGGACTGGTCCCTTTCAGCCTCTGACCCACAGGCTGAGCCCACAAAAGCAGTGTTGACACAACCTGAACTCCTCCTCTGCTTTCACGCCTGCTGTTCCCTGCCTGGGATGCCCAACCTCAGACCTAATGAAGCCAAATCTGCTTTTCTTTTTTTTTTTTTTTCTTTTCTGTTTATTTTTTAATTTAATTATAGCTGATTTACAATGTTGTGTTAGTTTCAAGTATACAGGTTCAGATTATTTTCCACTATTGGTTATTACAAGGTATTGAATATAGCTCCCTGGGCTAGACAGTAAATCCTTCTTGTTTATCTATTTTATATACAGTAGTGAGTATCTGTTAAATCTGCTTTTTAATTCAATCCCAGGGATCAGGGCACTTTAAAGTTTGAGCAGCACTGGATGAGGGCCTACTGGGTGGCTCCTCTTCAGTGAAGCCCTTCCTGATTGCCCCAAGGCCAGCTAAATAAGCTCTTCCCCAGTTCCCTTTGAGCTCCATTTGGACTTCTTTCATAAGAAGGGAATATAACTGGATGTTAAGAGGGACTTTTCCTGTTGCATAGACATTTCAACAGAGGCCTCAAAGGCAGAGAAGCCCCTATCAGTATGAGGTACTGAGACCCCACGAATGTCAGTAGCTCAGAGAATGTGAAACTTCCTCTGTTGACATTAGTCCTTCTCCAATTCCAGACTATGAAGGACAAGTCCAAGGGTTTCTCCGGAGAGGGTTTGATACAGGAAAAAATGTGAGGCGAGAGAATGGCCATGTCCCAGGTCTCGACTGAGTTCCTGGGACGCGCCCCACCAAGTGTGGGTCCTTGGCTTCACGCAGGAAAGAATTCAAGAGTGAACCACGGTTGAGTAAAGGTAGATTTATTTAAGCTACATGCTCCATAGACAGAGTGCAGGCTATTTCAGAAGTTAAGAGAAAGGCCATGAGGTATGGTGTTGCTAGTTTTTATGGGCTCGGTAACTTCAGATGCTAACAAATGGGAGGATTATTCCAACTATTTCGGGGAAGGGGCTGGGATTCCCAGGAATTGAGCCACCACCCACTTTTTGACCTGTTATGGTCAGCCTCAGAGCTGTCGTGGCACCTGTGGGAGTGCCATTTACCATGTTAATATACTACAAAAAGGCGTATAAGTTCAAGGCCTCCTGGGAGTTGACTTTTCCTCCATCTTGGTGTCAACTGCGGTTTCATTCTTTGAATGGCAGTGCCCTGCCCCCCAAGATCCCCTGTGCCCCTCCCTCTCGTCTCAAGGTGAGTAAGAAGGGCTTCAGGAGATGCTTCTCCCATACCTTTAAGTGTTTGGGGAAATGTGAGGACTGGTCTGAGAAGTTGGGGTTGTACGGGGCCAACGCTGCCCCGTCCCAGAAGGCAGTGAGGCAAAGGTGTGCAGATCACGAGGTGAGGACACTGCCTGGAGCCTCCTTGAAAGGGACCCCACCCAAGACGGCTGCCTGGGGTGGGAGGGCAGAGGGGTGTGGCAGAGAGATGGACGACTGGAAAGCCAGAGCCTGAGGGCGCCTGCAATCCCCCTCCCCAACGTACACAACACCCCAACCTCACAAAGAAAACTCTGGCTGGGATAGGGTTGCCAGATTTCATAAATACAAACACAGGATGGCCATTTAAATGTGAATTTCAGATAAGCAACGGGCGGGTTCTGAGTACATTTTTAGTAAGTCACATGCAATATCTCAAAAAAGTGTTCATTGCTTTTCTGAGCTTCCAGTTTAGCTGGGCATTCTGTATTTTATCTGGCAATCCTAAGTTGAAAGCTTTGCAGCAGAAATACTTGTGGCTTCTCCAAGAAATCCACAGAAGTGGCCCAAATGGAAGTTAGCTGTTGAACCCCCATGCCAGGTCAGCTGCTGAGGCAATCAAGTAAGATCCTTTCTGCTCTCTCAGCCTTGTTCCTTTCCCCATTCCTCCCTCCCACTCCTCATCAATAACCCTGGCTAGTGAGTGGGAGACGGAAGAAGGGAAGGGGCCTGGAGGAGGTGACCCCTTCCACCCATCCCCCCTTCCACCACCGCAGGCTTCTGAGTTAGAGGAAGGAGACACTAACTCTGAGTGAAATTGAGCATTTGGATTATTACCTGGACTAGACTACCAAACTACCGCTGTTCTTGCGACTTGAAGGGACCTAGGCATCACGCCTAGGCCTAAGACCTCAGAAAGGCTGGGGAAGGAAGCAAACCCTGGAGCCAGGCTGAAAGACAGTAGCTGAAAGAACTGAGTTGCTTTATGGTTGGTGCCCTGCTGAGTGGAGCTGGCTTTCAAACTGATTTCTTGTTTGCTTGGCCAACTGTCTCACTAGCGTCCTCTTATTTATCTGTGTGCCCGGGGCTTGGCGTACGTAGTAGATGCTCAGCAAATAGTTGGGTGTTGAACAGCGAAAGCTTCAGTGAACCAACCTATTTCTTTCACCTACAGAACCTATAGAAAGAGAGTTTTCCTGGCATTGTGTGATCCTTCCCACGTGTACTTTGGCTGTAGTAAGCCTTCTTGTTACCAAACATGCCAGGTATGATGATGGAAATAAGCTGGATTTGGAATCTTCTCCAAGAACATTTGCAGGCACTTCTGTTCATAACGGGCAGATCCACGTTTCGGGGGAATCTGAGGCTTATTATACAAACTGGGACCCTTTCTAGGAAAAACAATATCAAATTGTGAAGTCCGAATTAGGCACAAAGGTGAATATTAATTTAGGGGAAGTCACAACAAATTATGAAATACTAAGAAATACTGCAAACATTACAAAATCCAGAAAAAATAACGTAATATTTGTGGTGGTGGTTCACTAATGGACAAATTGCTGTAATACATTATATATGATCTACATTTTGGGGGCTTATATTTTTTCCTACATTATTTGGTCAGTGTCCTTTCAGCCATGGCTTATTGTGAGTCTGTGTCATCCTTGCTGATGTCAATGTTTTGTGGGCAAATCACCAAAAATGCAAATCTTTTAAAAATATATTTGTATGATTCACTCTTCTTCATTAAATTGGGTTATTGAAACTGTTTATGCTCAGAATGTATCTCTTCCTTTTAATGAAGTACTGCTTTTGGCATGGTCTGAGTCTTACAATCTTTCTTCTCCTGTCATTTTCGTGATTTATATTTTCTTAGTTGTGATTTTTTTTATAGGATTCTTTTCCCTAACTTCATGCTTTTGTCAGTTAGACTTTTTAGCTTCTGTTGTGATACAACAAGAGAGTTTTCTACATTTTGAAGCTTCTCTTAGTCCATTTTTCTCTGAGGCTTCCACTAAGATGCTTCCTTGTTAACACATGTGAGTTTTGTATAATGAATAATTCTATAAAAATACTAAATTAATCACAAATAAAGGCATGCTCAATAACAATTCAAAAGTACATAAAACTTGCTGAAATATTGGGTTGAGTTACACGTTACAAATACAAATTCCACTTCTATATAGATTGATCTGTCGGGTAGCATGTGTAGAGGTTTGGTTACCGTGGAATACTTTTTCCTTTTTTTTTTTTTTTCTGTATTGTGGTAATTTGGTGCACAGTTTCACCAGGAACCACTGGACTTCATCGTGACAGGAGGGTCAGACACTTTCAGGGTGATCTGCTCAGTTGGGACAGAAAACCTTTAAAAGGCATCATGAGAGCCTTGCAGTCTCCTTTCCTTGCGGAGAAGAGTGGACAAGATGTGTTAAATGGACAAGCACGGATTCCAGACCAAGGCTTGGTGTGAATTGATATAACCGTCTTGGAAAGTCAGAAGTACGTATTGAAAGCCTAAAAATATTTATATCCCCCTCAAACACACACATTCCTATATTTTGATATAATAAATTTGACTTTGGGATATTACTCTTAAGGAAATACTACTCCTGAAAATGAAAAAAAAAAAAGTATTCTGCACAAAAATGTTAATAATACATTCCTAACAAAAAGTCATTTGAAATAACCAGGCTTCAACAATAAATGACTGGTTACCTACATCGTGAAATATCAACTTGATGGGCATTGTTACTATCGAAGTTTATAGAAGCTTTGTTATATCATGCAAAATAGTTCTTATATAATGTTAAGGGAAAAAGAGCAAGACACAAAATTATATATACATTCTAATTTCAGCTAGATTGTAATAATCCCTATACTCAGAAAAATCCTGGAAAATACATGATTTTAAAAAGTACATCATTGGGGGAGGGTATAGCTCAGTGGTAGAGTGCATTCTTAGCATGCCTGACATCCTGGGTTCAATCTCCAGTACTTCCATTAAAAAAAAAAAAAAAAAAACTGAATAAATCTAATTACCTCTCCCCAAAAAAGAGAAAAACAAAAATAAATAAAATACACCATACATATTATGAGCATCCTTCCATGTAAATAATTATAGATCTATGGTATCATTTTTAATAGTTGTATGTACTATGTTTATTGTATGTATGAACCAAAATTTAATGAACCTCTTATTTTAAAATGTTTAGATTATTTCCCAGCATTTCCTGTTTTAAGTATATTGCAGTGAATAATCTTGCACATTAATCTTTAACCAGTTCTCTATTTCCTCAGGGTAAATTCCTAGAAGTGGACTTGCTGGGTCAAAGGCATTTTTAAGGCTTTTGAAACTTATTGCTAAATGACCTTCCAGAGAGACTATAAATTTACACTCCCATCAGCAGTGGATGAGTGTTGGCCCTTTCTCTGGAGCTTTTGCCACACTGACTCACTAACTTGCTTTTAAGTTGAGAATAGCTTAAGAAACTAAGCCTGCAACAGATTTGAAACTTACTAAAGTTTTTATTACACAATCCTGGCTTGCTATAATAATGTTGATAGAGCTGACATTTCTTGTGGGTGCAGTTATCAGGTCCCAGACACTGTGTTACATGAGTTAACTTTTGTAATCCTCCAGGTAGGTACCAAGGTCAAACCATTTCACATGTGAGGAAATTGAGGCACAGAGATGCTGAATAACCTGCTTAAGGTAACACAGTCCAAGGTCATGAAAGGATGGGCTCAGGTTTGAACCCAGGCCATGACCTACACCAAGGTGCACAGTTTCTCTCTTGAAGATCCCTACTGAGATGTTTTTAAGCACCCAGTGGAACAGCTCAATTCAGGATTCACCTCGGCACTGGAAATGCCTCTGGTCCATACTTGAGGATGGGTTTCAGTTTAGGCAGTGGTCTCAAAGAGAACCATTTAGAAGATGCCAAGAATCTACACCCTAGAGCAAGGTAGACCCTCTATGCTGGACCTGCTAAGAGACTATAAAGTTAGTCTCCCAGTTCTGGCCCACTGGTCACCCCAGGCTGAAGAGTAAGGAGAAAATGGTTACTTTGGAAGGAGCTGGGCATATGAAGTGCCCAGTCCCCTGGGTAAAGTAACCAATTCCTTCTGGTTTGCCTGGGGGTGTTCCAGTTTTAGTCCTGCATTCTGGGAAATCCTGCAGCCTTGGGCAAACTGGGACAGTAGGGTACCATATCCTGGGGAAAAGGTTCTGGCATTTCTTTTTCATCTCAAGACAAGTGTGAGAGGCTCTGAGGGTCCACAGTCCTGAGAAGAGCTAGCTCCCATGTGTCAGACCCCCAGAGGACTCGGAGCCAGAGTGCCCAGCTGTGCTGTCCTTCCCGCAGCCCCTCTCCCTGTGGGTCTGACCTCAGGGTTTCAGATGGTCTGAAACCCAGCTAGTGAGTATGGAGGTTGAGGGTGGAGCTGGGAAAAAGAAGACGCCAGTGACACAGGACCACCACCCCCATCCCCATTGTCGCTTCTAAGCCTGAAGTAGACCTCAGCTTGCAGGAGGAGGGGACAGAAGCTTGAATGTAACACAATTTAGAGTTTGATTATTACAGTGACTTGTACATTTTTGTCACTGACATGAGACTTGAAAGGGCACAGAAACACAGTGGGAGGTTTGGGAGACGGTCCCCGGGGATGCGGAGGGATGATTGCAGAGGGCAGTCTGCTTTTTGATTGCACACTGCTAAGCCCAGCTCTTTCAATAACAGGGTTACTTGGCGTGGCTGCCGAGGGCCCCACCCAGTGCCTCGCTCCTCTCAGCCATGGGTGGAAACACAGCTGCTGCCACTTGTACTGCCTAAGGGACAGGAGTGTGGCTAAGAACCCAGAGCCCTTCACTGCCTCCTGTCCATCAGGCTGAGGCAGGAGCCCTCCTCCACCCCAGAGTTAGCCTCCCCAAATGGAGCACCCCGGCTCCTCAAACTGCCAGAGCCCATCCTTCCCCTCTCCCAAGCAGCGGCAATAATGAATGAGAGCTTGCTATAAATGTGATGCATTTTAATAGGCCCTTTTTAAGTACTGTCTTCTTTTGTCCCTATATTTTACCTGTGAGTTATTATAATCATCCTCATTTTTCAGAGGCTCAAGGAAGCTAAGGAACTAGTCCAGCAATTCACAGAGGTGACTCAAAACCAGCTCGATCTCTATGCAAAACCCACGCCCAGTTCACGGTTCTGTCGGGCCTCCTAGTCCTTACTTGGGAGGGACATCTTCCCCTTGGGGCCGTGCTGGGCCAGCTGTGTTTCCACTCTTCCTACGTGAAACTTGCAGTGTGCTTCTGCCTGAAAACAATATGATGAAGGGTGGCTTCGTCTCCACTGTGGTTTCGTATTGGTTAAGTCAGCCTTTGTGACCTGGCCTGGGGTTCTAACCACACTGGATCATGTGACTTCCCGGGAAGAAAACACATCCTGCGTTCTAAATAGCGAAGTCCAAACACACTGTTAGAACACAGCTTATTTGTGAGTTAGGGAGAGTCTGCCTGTAAATGATTTTATTCCGTATGACAAGAAAAACAAGCTGGGCTTTTGAATTTTACTGTTTGGGTTGTTGATCTAAAATAGCCTAGAAACCATGGGGCTGCTCCACAGCCAGTCCTTCTGCAAGGCCATCATCTATTTGAATCATTAAATCTCTTACAAGGGTTTGTGACTGTGGTCTGATGGAAAAGTCTATGGTGTAGAGAGTGGAACCTGGATTAGGAGTCAGGTGATGTGGGTCTAGTCCTTCCTTGCCCCTGACTAGCTGGGTGTTCTTAGGTGAGTCACTTTTCCTTGCCAGGCATCTGCTTCTCCACCTACAAAATAAGCGTGTTATATTAGAGGGTCCCCAAGTTCCCTTCCTGTTTTCACATTCTATGAAACAAACAACCCCAGGTGTAGAATTACAAATAAGGGGTCTGGTCAGAAATCCCATCTCTTTCTTTTACTTCCCTTTGTAATTTAAAAAAAAAAACAAAAAACCTCTTGGTAGCAGTGTCCTCCTTTAGCGATGGCAGAAGAGAAAAGGGAAAGCGAGGTCCTTTCGCGTTAAATGGAGCATTTAATGATGGATAAGCAAAAAGATGTGTGATGGGTCTTTTTCTCACGTTGGGTATTTGGCTAATAGATCAGCAGATCCTGGCATCCGAGTGACAACCTGCATTGAAAAGGGCGGAACTTGGCTCCCCTGCCCTTCCAGCTGTGAGAGCTTGAAAGGGAAACTATGGGGGGAATGCCTTTCATTTTCCCCTGGAAGCCGGGAGAACATTCGTTCAGCTTAGCACTGCCAACTGTGTAATGTGGGCTCGCCTGTAAATGAAGCCTTTTTCCTTGGATGTCTTTCAGGGTGCAGTATACCCTCTGGCACCCCGATCCCCTTGGAACAAAGCCGAATGTAAAGTCTGGGTGCAACTCAGACCAGCCTGGGAAAGAATTTGCTCAATAATGGCAGAAAGGCCTTGATATGTCTTCAGGGATTTTTTTTTTTAAGCTAGGATTTTTAGTGTGTCTACTTGTTTATTTTTGCCCTATCTCTTTCCACTCAAAATGGCTTATAGCAAGGACACAACAAACGGCTCCTGGGAAAAACAAAAAGATACACAGAGGTAGCAATTCAGGCCCAAGGAAACTCGAAATAGAAAATCAAGATCGGGTAAAAGAAGGGCACGGATGTGTGGACTGTGAAGGCCAAATCGTTGTTATAGTGGAAATTCAAAATTAGCTAGCTAAAATGTTCCTAGTGTTAAAGCAGCGATGGGCTTCATAGTTAGTTGCATAATTCTGTATGTTAGGGAGAAAGGAAGAGGTTCCAGGTCCTCAGAGGAATGTTTTCTTGTCCATTCATTTATGAGATGCTCACCTT